>NW_027069911.1:189140-509365 GCF_002906115.3 Quercus suber | reverse complement strand
AGAAAATGGTTTAAAAAAAAAAAAAAAAAAAAAAAAAAGGAAGCAAAGTAGCCTTAACTTTTTAATTTTGTGCTCAATTTTTCCTAAATAAAAATTGTGTTTAAGATAATGGACCTATGAGTACGAAAGATCTTTGACAAATTAGGCATTCAAATGTGTAAACAAAATAGGGTCAATTCAGGTGCATATATTATTGTATCTAATAACATAGAGAAATCAAATCAAATCGTAGTCTTCAGACTTCAGTTAGTAAAATGTAATAAAAAACTAATTGAAATTATGAGGGCTTGGAGCCTTAGCAATCAATGTCATGATTGGAAATGCGTCACTATCCCCATGCTTAGGGGTGTCCACGGGAGCCTAGAAACTGATCCACCTGCCCAAACAACACGGGCCAACCGAAAACCGACTTTTAGGCGGGTCGGATGGCGGGCTTTCTTCTTCAAAACCTGATATATCCGATTTGATTGATAAAACCCATGAAAGAAGGCTGGAGTTACCTAGATTCGTACAGATTCATCGATATTCAGGTGAAGGTTTGGTAGTTTTTGGTTAGACCTGGTGAAAATCTAGGTTTTTTAGCTTAGATCCGGCGGTGAGATGAAGATTTTTCTCAGATCTGTGCTTGATGTTGTGCTTTTGCTTTGATTTTTACTTAGATTCGGCGATAGAGAAGAAATTTTCACACAAATATGAGCTTGATGTGGTGGTTTTTGCTTCGATTTTTGCTTAGATCTAGTGATTTTTGCTCAAATTTGGGCTTGATTTGGTGATTTTGAGCTTCGATTTGGCAAAGATCTGGTGATTGTAACTTAGTACCGAGGTTGACCGACCTGACCATTGTCCACCGAAGATCGATTCGACTCGACCTGAGGTCGTTTGGGGTCGTGCTGTCCACAATGTAAGCGGGTTGGTTGAATGTTGTTAGCAAATTAAAAAGTTAAGGCTACTTTGCTTCCTTTTTTTTTTTTTTTTTTTTTTTTTTAAACCATTTTCTGGTAGGAAGATATTCATACCAATTGGTGGAGACTTTTCTACCAAGATTTTTCCAAACTTGCAAGCTAACTTCAAAAATTGAGAAATGGGTCCCTTATCATAATAGGTTATGTTTGAGGTCAGATACTCCTGCCTTCATTCAACTTGCTTTCTTTGGCACCACATCTGATTTTTGATTTGGACTCTTATGTTTGAGAACTACATCTAACTCAGCAGTAACATAGTCAAAGTTTATAATATAGAGTTCAAAATATGATATTATATTTAGCCCAATCCTTGAAGACAAAAACCATCTTCTGAAACTACATGAGAAACAAAAGAAAGATAATATAACTGACACTTCCCCTGTACTAAAGCCAAAATTATAAGCCTGTGAGCCTGTGTCACTACTCATCTCTATACACAACCTTGTCTAACTCAGGTAAATAGAAGGACCTCCATTTCTTTGCACCCCTTTTTCATACTTGACCTGTAAGTTAAAGGAATCCCTTGGGCTTCATGCTGTTACCACTCTTTAGTCTCTCAATACTTGACTTGCCAGTAGATTTTTGGTGGCCAACATCTTTTGATCCCTCAACTGTCCTAGATGGGTTATTGGCACATTCATAAACAATAATAGGATTGTCAGGCTCTTGATCATCTGCAGAATTACCACCACTTTTTGCAGAATCGACTTTAGACATGTTGGCTGAAGTTCCACTCCTGGAGAGCCACAGAATTTTCAGTCAGGTGCTATGTAAAACAAAAGAAATATTAAAAATATTTATGCTAGTTCATAAACCAACATTTTTGAAGAAGAATTGGGCTTCTCTTGTTTAGCTGACTCTGACTTAGTCTTCCCTCTCCTCTTATTTGGCCTGCTTAAAATGCACAACCAAAAGATATATACAAGAGATCAAAAAGTATATGTAAACATCATAAAAACTACAAGGCAATTGCCTCATCAACCATTTTGGATGGAGAATAATTAATGGGGAATCTAATTAAGCTTTTCATTTCATTTTAAATTACCTATCCTGTTTTCCATGGCATAAATGAATGCACAAAATGTTGTCATATAAGGTTATCAAGTAGAGTTGACCTTCAATGCCCTGGATGCACCTAAATTTTTCCCATCAAGGTATAGGCATCACTGCCTCCAGGGACAGCTTAACAATGTGAGCACAAAGCCTACCCCATACTCACCATATAAACTAGTATTTAATTAATCCAAATTCCTATGAAATTAATTCAGTGCTTTGTGGACAAGCAAGCATAAACATGTGATATACTGCCTCATCAACAGTGACTAGTAGATGTACAAATAAAATTCGTTGTTTGTAAATGAGTTCTTTATTGCATTGTAAGAATTTACTGCAAACCTCTGGCATAATTTTCATCAGTATATAAAACTGCTCTAAAGTTTGCAATTACCTCTGTACCATTACATTGACCACACCAGAGAAAACGAAAACAAAATTGAAATTGATATTATAATTCATCTAAAGGATCCAACTAGCAATTTTATTCTGAAAAGTAACAAGTGCTTAATATACCAAGAAACTTTTCCCACAATAATGAACCACACAGAAGAGATTTATGAAAGGTATCATCTAGAATATAAAAATTAAACGTCTGCAGTAAATTACAAATAAGATTATTCTTTTGCTTATAATTTTTAGATAACAACAATAAGGTATCAATTTTGAATATAAATAATTGTTAGAAAACGACCAAAAGGAATCAATTTTGCAAACAAATAGTAAATTTCAATTCTGAGACATAACTAACAAAATTTGGTTGCTATGTACCCAAGAGCAAAATGAAATACTATTATGAAAGGATAGGACTAATAAAATATTAATACTTACATATCAGATGAAGCATCAGCTTTTGGAAGATCAGTCTCCTGACCCTGTAAAAAAAAATTAGCACATATTAATTTTTTCCCCTAAAAGTAGAGTAAAAGAAGAAAAAAATATATAAAATACAATATAGGGGAAAACACGAACTCCTTCCGGCAAAACATCATCTACAATCGGTTCCCAGCGTTCCTTTTTGAGGTTTAATATTTCTTCATCACCATCAGTGTATAACACCTGTGCATGACAAAAATTTAAGAACTAAAATATGCCAAAACAAGAAAAATGACAGTTAAAGAAAACAGGTTAGATGGTGTGTCATCACACAAAGACCACTGATTTCATCCAGGGAAGAGTAGTTCAACTTAATGTTACAGCAAGGAAAACAGGAGAGTTTCCAAAACCCAAAGAAAAACAAAACAAAACAAAAAAACAAAAAAAGAAAAAGAAAAAAGGGAGAGTCAGAAAAGAGTATGGACAAAGCCCAAAGCTGAGAAAACACGGTATGGACTGTGAATTAACAGAAGAGGAGCCACATAAAGCTGGTTTATGACAGAGAATGCCGAGAACCAAGCCCAACTACTTGGGAGAGGTTATGGCAAAACCAATAAATAAATAAGAGGAACAAATTGGTATGTCAGGATTAGTGAGAACTATCACACCTGGTGCTTCTTTTTAACAGAGTCATAAGAATGAACAACACCTTCATAAAACCTGCAAAATAAAAACAATCCTATAAGATAACAGTAAGGGGACTTTTAATTTGGTGCGACAAATGTCACAGGAGAAAAAAATAAACAAAGAAATTGGCAAATGGCTCAATGACTACTGAGAATCATGTCCCAAAGGTGATCATACATTCAGCAATTGCATATTTACGATGCTAAGAACAGCTTTGGAAGCCATACGTTTCAGCCAAAAAAGTGTGCACAGCATCAATAATGTGATGTACTAAGGTAACTGAAGTTATGCTGCAAAATGAAGTAAAATATTCTATTAATAAATTTTACTACTTATCACACACGCTAGAAAGACAATCACTGAATGTAGCCTATGGTTTTGGTTTTGATTTGCGCAGTTACCAATCCTGTGTAGATGAATGTTATGGTTGATAGCCAAAACAAAGTTCTACAATGGCCTCATCACCAATATCTGGAAGCCTATATACTTAAAGAGGCATTATAATTCATGATCTAACATGCCAAAAAGTTAAATGTCAACAAAAATTTATATATATATATATATATATTTCATTGTAACCTGCAGTCTTATCCATATAATAGTACAAAACTTTATTAAGCCCTAAAATTTATTAGGTCTAAAAGTCTTTGTGGTAATAGGAGTTTAGAAATATAACCAACTTGAAAAGACTAACTCAATTATAAGAATAAACTAAGGCTGCATAGGTTTTGTCATAAAATCATTTATGGAAAACGTTTTCCACATTATTTGGTGTTTGGTATAACAGAAAATTGCTAGTAAACGGAAAATTTTTCCATAATCAACAAAAAAATCACCCCAACATTTTTTTTGGGGGGGGGGGGGGGGGGGGGGGAAAAACCTTAGGTCATATTTTCTGGAAAGAAAAAAGAAAAAAGAAAAAAAAAAGGTCTCACTCCCAATGCATGATTAATTGCCTTAAAAAAAATCTCAAAGTATAAAACTTGATTTGTGCTGCAGTGCCATCTCCTTCTCAAAGAAGGGCTCAAAACGTATTGAAATAGTCCTTGGCTTGACAATTTTGGAATAAAGGTTAAAATGTCCTGAAATCTCCAGTTTAGAGGTTACAGTGAAATGAACTATCATGAAAGAGTGGCAGGTTAGTAGAAAGAAACTTGATAAGAGTTGTTGTCCATGAGTAAAATGTCCAGTCTGTTGCCTAATCCATTTTTACTTTCTATTTCTCATTCTGATTCTAATGGCTAAAATGCTGTGAGGAATGTTTTATGCAAATCTATGTGATATTCCTCTTCCAGTTGGTATATGGGATAGGTTTTGGTATCAGATCATGCTGAATGAGTCTATTGTCTGTGTATGTCATTAAGATCATAGACTAGAAGTCTGATTGAATGTGTTGGTGTGATTCAGGCTGATGAGAACAGGTTAGGAAAAAGGATAGTTTCAAGTGAGCTACTAAGGACAGATCCAAATGAGCCGTCCCTGGTATGTAATCACCCTAGTCACCTCCATTTATGTCAGTCTTCTTTTTTCACAATTATTTGTTTTGATTACTTGACACTTCACAAAAAGTTATCGGAAAATTAACTTTTTGTTACCCAGGTTACCAAGGGTCTTACTTCAGATACTTTCAAGTCAGCGGTGATTAATGGCACTCCAACTAAGAATGATGAAAATTTGAAAAATGTAAAATCTTCAAAAAGATTACAGAGTTGCCGTCTTACTAAACACTCCAAAACTGTTGGTGCAAGCAGCAATTCTGAACCTGACAACTTAGACTCTATGAAGGCAGCCAAATCAGCAACTGAGTCAGACTCTGTTCCGAAGAAAAGGGGTAGGAAACCTAATTCTTTAATGAAATCTGAGGAAGGCTATGATCATTCTTGGATTTGTACAGGAAGAAAGACTTCGAAGCTAGGTCGTCCAAGAAAGTCTCATGATGGGGGCGTTGATGATTCACCTTCTGAAACACCAGATTCTAAGGCCCCTTCACCATTGGTGCTTGAAAACGTGACTGAGCCTTCAAGTTTGCAACCTAAAACTAACGAGATCATAACTGCTGCTTCTCTGTCCCCAGATCATTGCCTTCCTGATGCAAGCCATCCTAAAAGGGGACGGCCAAAGAAAATAGGGAACAACAAGAATCAAGATGCCAATCATCATTCCCTATCAATGTCAAAGGGAGGGTTCTTGAATGCTCAGGTTGAGGAGAAAGCACTACAATCTGCAGATGTTAGTTTGAACAAGGAATCTGAAGTTATAAATAACTCTGATGCAAAACCACAGCGGCACTCTAGAAAAGTTCAAATTGCTATAAAGATCAATGAGGAGACAACTCAAACTCCCAGCCATGTAGTCTCAGAGAAGGAAGCTTCGGACCCTTCTGGTCCTGAGGAGAAACTGTTGCAGCCATCAGATATGAATGTAGGGGTAACGAATATCAATAACAGGCCATCAATCCAAACAGATAGCAAGAAAAGGAAGAGGAAATATGCTAGTTCTGAAATGGATATTACTGAAGCTTCTAATTGTAAGGTACAGTAATTAATTCTCATTAATTCTACCACAATAAATGTATGTAAAATCCAACCTATTATTCCCATCTTTCCTTGGTTTTTTTTATTATTTATCTTATGGGTTTTCCGAATTTGTAGACAATTTCTAAGTCTGCAACTAAATCAGCCAATGGAGATGAAAGTTACTTGGAAGAAAGCCCTAAAACAAAACTCAGGAGGAAGCGTGCTGGTTACNTTACTTAATGTACACACGTGAAATCCTGATTATCATACTCAGACATATTAGAACTTTTAAAGATTTCTTCCAACATAGAAAAGTAAAATGTCAACCATTTCTTGTTCTAATAATATAATAGCCAATACCAAAATGATCTATTAAAGAATTTAATTTCATTCTAAATGGTATAAATGAAGAAAAGAAAATTACAGGAGATGGAGCTTAGGTGGCCAAAAGCAGGGTAGATTGTAGCTTTGATTCTTACCAATGGGAAATATAAAGGATAAAGCCATAGTAAGGAGTCACTTATAGAACAGAAGCAGTGTTACATTTGCTAAAATTGAATGGTAAATAACTCAAGAAAAACTCTGAAAATGTGACTGATGCTAATGTGGAAACATGTGATGAATCGACTTTTTACTATGGTATGGTTATTGTGTTGATATCTAGTTAAAGTTATTACATTAAAAAAAATATTTAGTGAAAATTATTAATGATTGATATCTTAATGTATTGATAAAAATTTTGAATATTGTCAAAATCAACAGAATTATCTAGTGACAGCCATAAATATTCAACAGTTTGGCTATATAGTCTATATTGACATGAAGAATTTTACAGATCAGACTAGCACTGGTTATTTTGTTCTAGCTCATAATTTTCTTTTATATTTTCCTCTTTAATTTGGCAGTTCAACTTAACATTAAAAAGAAAGAGAGGAGAATACAATTATAATTTTGTTTTCCTAATAGTTGACATAGAATATGTACATTCTCTGTTCTTGTATTCTAATTGCACTGTCCTTTCAACTAAATCTGGAAGCATTATTCTGAGGCCATTTTATTGCTTTCAATATTTGCAAGTGAATATGTCAAAATGGGATACATTTAGTGGTGTAGACAAAACCAAATTTTTATTCCAAAGTAATTTGCAGGCAGCTTATTGCTTGAACATTGTAAAGTTATATAATCTCATCTTTGGCAGGCTTGATTCTTTTGTATTGATGCTCTGAATTTCCTGTAACATGTCTAGGAAACTGTGCAGCATATTAGCTTAATATTTTCCTCCTGTAATTCTCCCCTAATCCTCTTTATGTAAAATGACGTATTTTACATTTTTTGGCCTCTTTAGTTTTGTGTACATAACCTGTTTGCATAAAGCTCTTCCTCTTATCAATAAAAGCTTACTAGTTATAAAAAGAAATATTTTTACTGCAGGATTCTGGGAAGCCTGATTTTGATGAACGTTTGGTTGGTTGCAAAATAAAAGTTTGGTGGCCAAAGGACAAGACGTGAGTACTAAAGGACTAGTAGTATAGTGTTTAGCTCTGTAATATTCTTGTTAATATATAAGTCTTCATTTATTCGATGTAAAACATTTTCTCGGGAGTTTTTTTTCCCCCTGTTGTTTGGTTGAGACTCTAAAAAGAGATTTGAGCCTTGGTGCAATGGCAAGTGCCTTCCACCAAAAGCAACAAGTTGCTTTTTTTTGGGTTGAGACTTTGAAAATAACTTTCTAATGCAATAATTTTCTAGTGTTTGGTTTGCACAAAAAAATTCAATGATAAAACTGTCAAAAACCTAAAATAGTCGGTAGACGAGGTGGTGGTGGTGGTTTTTTTTTTTTTTTGGGGGGGGGGGGGGGCGCGGGGTGGGGGAAGGAGGTGGCGGTGGAGTGGAAGGGGAAATGGTGTTGGTGGTAGTACGGAGGAGGGGGAGGGAGGTGGTGGAGACATGAGGGAGGGGAGGGAAGTTGACAAGTCTGTGGGGGAGGAGGAGAGAGGTGGTGTTAGTGGGGAGGAATGGGGTGGGGGAGGGAGGTGTCAGTGGCAGTTTGGAGGGAGAGGAGGGAGGGAGATGGTAAAGGTGGCACATAGGAGGGGGAAGGAGGTGTTGGTGGTGGAATAGAGGAGTGTGAGCGATGGATGTGGGGAGGGGCAAGTATAAACCAATGTCAAACCATTTTTTTTTTTTTTTTTTTTTTTTTTTTTTTTTTTTTTTTTTGAAGGCAAAGTAGTCGTTATTCATTAGACAAATAGGGCTGGTATGTGAATTTCTCTTGAATATGAAGTTGTTTTTATTTTTTTATTTTTTTTTCATTTGCTTCTGATCATCTCTTTAGTGGAGTCCTCTACTGCTGGCTAACATTCCTGATTCCATTTGCATCATGGCCATTAAAGACTTTTTTTTTTGATAAGTAAGAATAGTATATATATGAACGGCTGCTCTATGCATGAAAAACATAGAGCAGACCCAGGAAATACAAGAACAGAAACAGAAAGAAAGCAAAAAAGAAACCCAGACAACATGTTAATTACAAAGGAGAAAGAGAGCAAAGAAAATAAGGGAGAGAATCACTAGTCGTGAGTCCCCAAGCCCAAGACCAATCAAAAAAAGTCTCACAAAAAGATGCAAGCATCTGATCACCGAAACTATCCAAATCCTCAAAAGTCCTCTGATTCCATTCCTTCCAAATGCACCATAGGATGCATAACGGAACTAAGTTCCAAATCTGAGACTAATGCTTCCCCAACCAATTCCACCAGCCAAAAAGCAAATCTGGGATCGATCTAGGAATAACCCAAGACAAGCCAAAAGTAGTAAAGGCAAAAGCTCCACAACCGATGAGTCATCTCACAATGAAGAAGTAAGTGGTCTACCGTCTCTCTACAATGTCGACACATAATGCACTTCTCACAGTTTTCAGAATGGTGGATGCAAGTCAAAAGACAGAAAACACAGTCCACGGGAAAAATACTGCAGGGAAAAAAGCCCTGAAACAGCAGCTGATCCAAAACTTAAATGGACTGGTACTATATGTTCACTGTCTCCCATCTGAAAATCAAATGGAAGATGAATCCAAAAAATATGCAATAACGGGTCCTAATTCATTTTGAGAAATATAGTGAAGAAAGAAAATATTAGGTTATAGCTTCCTATAGGCATGCAAAAGTATGATATCAACAATTAGCATACTGCTCAACTTAAGATAGCTTCATAAATGAGAATTTGAAACGCACCAAATGCTCTGCAGATTCACTTTGGCATACAGAAGTGACTATTTGAGCATAGTCATCCAAAGCAATACCCATAGACCCCACTGCTTCCTTGAGATAAGGCTTAAGCTTAACAGCACAATTAGTGATTACTTTCTCCCCCAATTTCCACGAAATAGGTGAAACATTCTGCAACAATGAACCATATAGATAACATCCGAGTTGACCAAGAAAATGAGAGGAAGCAAATGTTAGGCAAAGGAAACTACCTGATTTTCCTTTCTTACACTAGCTAAAAGCGGACTGAGAAGATCTGACGAAATTTCTTCACTTTCATCTATGACCAGAGTCATAATTGTTTCCATGGCTGAAAATACAGCATGTGGATGATTGGACCTTGAGTTGAGCACAAACAAACACTGAATTGTTATTCATTTGCACAAGGAAAATGAAGTTACAAAAAAATGAAACACAGCATTCTAAGCATCAATTATTAATCACTTCCAGGATATGAATGCAATGATATGCCAATATCCTAAATGAAACCACCTCCAACACTCTGCTGACAAGGTTGGAACAACCTTTAACATTATTATCAAATTAGACCTGGATGCTAACTGGAAAGATAAATGCATTGCAATTGCTAAACTTTTAATCCTTTACAAAAACTGAGTAGTTACTTTCTAACTTAAAATATTTTTTCAGTTATCAGTAGGAATATTTATATGAAACTGTCCTCTTCAGTCACCACACAATAAGGCTAACATAAACAACCTAAAGGACTGAGGCCCTCAGCACTGCGCCTGTTGAACAGAGTCCAATTCCTTACATCCCTTCTATAAGAAAATTCAGGTTTTTGCGCCCAGGCAAGGGAGTTTGCTCCTTAAGCAGGTAGTCTGGGGAGTAAATGAAACTTTCAAGAATTCTAAAACCAGTCCTGAACCAAATAACAATCTCCACAAAGATTTCAAAGAACAAAAACAAAGCAAAGATAGTTTCACCGTCTCTAAAATTTCAATCAACAAGCTCAACTCTGCAAGAATTTCACCAACTTGTGCATTGATCAAACAAAAATCATAAAGCAAGATAATTTTGCAGTCTTAGTCAACCAATTCTGCAAAACCCCCAAACAAACAAATCCAAAATTTGCAACTCTGATGAAATCAGATTGAATAAAATTTGGTACGAGCTACCTACACTAATGCATCTAAACACAAGCTATAACTTCTATCATAGTCAAATTGTTCCTCACTACCCCTAAGTAACATACTTCTAGTTATCATTCTATCCACTAGAGATTAATACCCAGGAAATGTTCTGTAATGCTTCTGCTGGTTGTCATCATTGTAGACAACCAAAACTTCTCTAGTATACAGATTTCTCCTCTGTACTACTATCTGGCATCAGCTTATTTATTTGGAGAGTACATAAGAAAATGCTCTGCATTGCTTCTGCTGGAAAAATCAAATAGCCCTTGGGTTATTCCAAAACAAGTATCTTGCTAGCCTTCATGCTATTTTCCTAATTTCCAACCTCCTCTTCCTTAAGAATACTATACTCATCTCAACATCCTCTACATTTATGGCTTTAATTGTAAGTGTTTCATGGATGAATTAATTATCCACATAACCAATGCAAGCCATATTTTCAGCGATGCAGTATCCTTCACCAATGAACAGTAAAGACAAATATTCATAAGCATAGAGCCTTTACCCTTAAAAGACATTTTTAACTAGAAAAGTAGACCAATACAGATTACCATTGCTGTCTCAATACAAACGGTAGCATAGTATTCAAGTGCTACAGACACTTCAGATATAGAGGTGAAACCTTTAACTACCTCACAGAACCTACAGTTCTATTTAAAGAAAACCTATAAGCATGATCAAACCTTCCACAAGCAAACATACAATTGAAAAAATATGCTATCCATATGATGGACAAAATATAAATACGTGACAAGAAAATTCCTATGCAATTTATGCAACATATCAAACATGATTTTTGTGCTAAACATCTATAGTCCCATAATTAAATTTATAGAAGCTTATGCATGTTGAGAAAAAGCTAAGTTATATGAAATAGTAAACTTCTAATTCTGGTTAAAGTTCAGTAACCATGGACATTACATGATGTTAGAATAGTTTATGGAAGTTCACAAAAGTTTCAATTGTCAAGACAAATAGAAAAATATTTGTTACAGATACGTATCCATAGCAATAGTGGAGGTTCAGTAAAATAAAAAACACCATCAGTAAAGTTTTTTACCTAATTATTTTTAAGAAATTTTGAAACATCTCAACAACCAATGCATCACACTCAAGGTCCAGCATCACCAAGCATGACCTGACCTTTGCAACAGTATCAAGAATTGAAACTGCTTTTGTATAACAGCGACTGGACACATGAGACAATTTTTCAAATGCTGCTACAGTCAGCTGAAATATTTCCTGTGCAACAATGAATTGGAGAAACAGTCTATGTAAGATCCCAACAAAAAAGAAAAGATTTACAATGATGAAAGCTTATTGCCTTTCTTATTTTAATGAAATTTTGGTTTTAATCTGAGGATGTTTTGAACTGTTATGAGTACCTTCATTTGCTCATCATCATATGGCGCATCTGGTGCTGTTATCCTCGTAATCTCAGTAATGCAAGATGCAACTGAAACCTTCACATCCATTTCAGCATGTCTCAAAAGTTCATTACTGATCAGTGCCTTCAATGAAGGTAAAAGTGCATCTTGCATTGATTTGGATGGTGCTTGCTCCACATTTGCTAACAAATTTTCAACTTTCTAGAAGACAGAAGGAAACAACTTGAATCAACTCAACTATTCCTTAGTCCCAATTGAGAGAAAAAAATGAAACAAAGAGGATGAAAATTTTGAGTCATGACAACCATTAAAAAATTGAGGAAAAATTTTCAGAACAGCCAGAGGAAGAAGAAAATAGTTCAAGACAATGGTCAAAACATTTCCAAGTTAAATTCAGATTAAAACAGTTATGCTACAACAAACTAGAACTGCAAATTGGTAACCGATCAGACTGAAGAAAGTCGTAAAAATGAATATAATGACCTAAGGCATGTTTAAAAAACAAGAATAAAAAATAAAAATGAAGCCCAAGGGGCATCACTATCAGCTGGAGACCACGCCTCATGAAGTGGAGGTCAACAGTTCGAATCTCCCTTCCCCTCCCCTTGGGGCCAAAAACTTACCTATCAAAGAAATGAAGATAAAAATGAGAAGAAAAAAGGGAGAAGGGGGGTAGGAGCTTTATGCCTATTATCAAGAAGGAACAAATGCGATTCTAACTAACTAATGTGCAAGTCATAAGTGAAAGAGCAACATATAAGAGAAAAAAACACTCGGCCATCTAGAGAAAAAAAAAAAAAATTATACAAAATCACCATTCTATAAGCATCATAAGTTCAAAATATCCTAGCTGCATATCAAAATCCTTGTATAAATACCACTTTATTTTTTGTCAATAGAAACTTTTTGCAGCTGCTTTCACCCCTAAAATTTATGGTTTTGATTAAAATGCCTAGCAATCAAAAATGGAAGATCTTGCTCCCCTATCTTTAACTACTTCCATAAACCATGTTGAATCTAAAATATATTAAAATGTCACATTATATTCCAGATTTTTTAAAAAAATTTATAGGAAAAAAAAAAGGAAAGAATAACCCTGAGATAACACGTCATTCTTCCTACAACAGAAAATCCCAGAAAGAGAAAACTAGAACTCAGAAGATGTTATTCAACTTTTGCAGACTTGTCTCTGTTTTTAATTGTAACATCAAAAAAATTTCAACTTTATATTATCATATCAATGAGGACAGTATAATCAATAAAATAAGACAGATTGCTAAAGTGGCCACCAAAACACATCATGTCATTCAAAAAACCCTGCAAAGCAAAATCTTTCATCACAAGAAGCAATTATAAAAGTGCTTTTTCATGCCAATACCAATTAGTTTATATATATATATATATATTAACAACCCTACATGATTAGTTAAATTCTTATGAGTAACAATACCCTAGGCATTGCCAGTGTTTTAATATATGCTTATCGTCTTTGAAGTCAATCAAATATTATTCATTAATAGAGAAAATTCAAATGAATGGTCAAAAAACAGTCCAAAAACAAGCTAGATACAATCAGATATTTTGCAAATCGAAACTCAAGCAGAAAATATAGTGATCAATCCAGATCCCACATCAATGAGTACACATTTGTATCACATCGTGTGGGACATATCTAGTCCATAGTACTATATAGGTAGAGCATTTTCGAGGGAGTTGGGACTATCAGTAACAAGACAAAGAGTATAGCATAATTCATTCCTCTTCTATTTTGTATTTTCTATGCATAACAATTTTACTCTTGATTTTATTTAAAGTTCCAACTTTTCTTCATCAAAACTCATACAAATGATTTAGGCTTAATAGGTTAAAAACTGGGAAATACACAAACATGAAGTGCTACAGATAAGCATTTCCATTTTGCGGTATCCAAAGCTAATTGATAACAACTGGGAAGCACACACACAGATATTGAACCCATATGAACCTAAAATATAATAATTTAGACATATCATTCCATTGGTTCAATAAATAAAAAATCTCCATAGCCTATCATCCACTGATGAACACCTCAACATTTTAATTTAACAAACAAACATCAATCTATTTGACAAAACAAACAATACCCACAAGCAACTGGAAGAAGAAAACCCAAACAAAAGTAACAATTATAAAGACATTGAAACCACAACATTGATTTTATCAATCAATTATCAACTACACAATACCCTTATTTCACTGAATTTGAATATGCCAAACATTACAATAAGCAATTAGGAAAAAAAAAAAAAAAAAAGCCAATATACTTACTTATGAGAAAAGAAAAAGAAAGCAAACCCCATATACCACCCATGAAAAAACCATAACTTTCACCAAACACACAATAATCAACCCATATCAAGTAACCATTGATTCAAGCCCTTTACTGAATTCATTATTATGAGTTTGCTTGTACTCAGCTCAAAGACTAAACCTTTGAACAAACCAATTGTGAAAGGAACAAACTTTTATCCCAAAACCAACAAACTGATTCCACAATGCTCAAAACCCATATAAACTCACAATCAGACCAACATTTCCAACAAATACATTTAACAAAAATAAATAAATAAAGAGAAGAAGAGTCATTACATCAAGAAGAGTGAGAAGGTCATCAATGGAGGAAGGAGGGTTAAGGAGGGTACTCCCAGTCTCCTTAAGCTTCTCCTCAAGGTCTCTGTCAAAGGAAGTCATTTTCAGCTCAGACACAGAGCCACACACAAAAACACAAAAACAAAAAAGACTGAAACTTCAGAGCATTTAAATAAAAGGGCTTAGCTTGGTGAAGAAACTGAGTGAGGAGTCAGTGTTAGTGACCAAAGAAAGAATGCCTAACAAGTAACAACTCAGCACAGCAAAGCAGAGTTTAGGGATTTTAGGCTAAGTGTTAAGCATGCAAGCAGAGTTTCACAAATGGGCAGTTTCGGATTCCGCTCATTTTATCAATTTTGGCTCAATTTTTGGGTCTCAAATCCGGGTACAGGCCTTTTCCATTTTTCTTTTTTTTTTGGGTGCTCTCCCATTGGCGCTTTTTCATTGCTGTTTTTTTTTTTTTAAGAGAGTGCTTCATGTGTGGTTGACAGAAAGTGAATTACTGTCCTGTCCTAGTGCAATTTGAATTTTGGATAAAGGATGTTGCTTGCTAGTTATGGTCACTTGAAACGTTGTTTTAACTTGTAAGACCACAACTTACATGCCATCCACGCTGGTTTGAGATATCTCTTGCAGTATATGAATCACAAATTGGGATTAAGGTTTAGCATTTAAATTTACCATCACCTAGATTCTAAACTAATAGGTTTATATGTTCACATCTACTCATGTTTGTAAAACTCCTATCTAATTAAGACGTGTTTTTAATTGAAGTTTATGGTGTGTTTTTGTATTAGAATTTTATTCACTTTTTTCATTGTGTGTTTGTGGGTTTGTTTCTAAAAAAAAAAGTTAAGGTGTGCATCACACCATTAATGATTGATTCGGATTCTCAAACATGTTCCTACCCGTGTGTTTGAATTAGCTTTTTGATGAAAATTTTATTTGCTTATTTACTAAAAATTGGTAAGAGTACTTTACAAAACAAATAAAATAATAAGCTAATAAATGAAAAAGAAAACTAATCCAAATGCAATACTAATGTAATTTTGAGTTCAAGTCTCCCCGCCAGCACGAGTCACTCAAAAAAATTATCTCGATAAGTATTTAGAGCACACAAAAAATGAAAGACCATGACCAAACTGCCCCAGCTGCCACCAATGTAATTATGTAAAGTAATTGATTTACAGTTTTTCTTTTTCTTTTTTTCTTTTTTTGATGAGTTGATTTACAGTTTTTCCTTTCTTTATATCCATGTAATACCAATTAGTAACAATATTCTTTACTTTGCAAGTAGTGTCAAAGTTAATACTACAATTTCAAGCTCAGAAGTATATGACTCCTGCAACAAGGACGTTAACTCACAAGTATTCCTATAAAGGTTGATGTTAAATATTAACATACGAGAGTTACATGGTTCAGTTTAACGGTTTACATTCATGAATGAAACCCTAAAGGGCTACATCAATAATCTTTTTTTTTTTTTGCCAAAAAGAATAGGTCAAACTTATTTAGTTTATGTAGTATGTTTTTTGGAACTCGAGTTTGCTAAACTTGAGTTCCAATGAAACTCGAGTTTATCAAACTCGAGTTCTAAGCATTATGACAATCTAATTAAACATAATGCTTGAAACTCGAATTTGTTATACTCAAGTTTGACAAACTCGAATTCTAAAAAACATGCTACATAACTAAATAAGTATGACCATATGTTCTTTAGCAAATTTTTCTAAAAATTGTACTATTTAGCAAATTTTTTCTCAATAATATATTATATTGTAATACAAATCCTATGTTATAATGAACCATAATATGTGTATATATAATAGGCTAAACCTTAGACTAAAAGGATTGGACTTGGGCCTATTACATTGCGCTAACATATCTCTAATAGTTGAAATGAGGATAATCTAATCTGATGCCACATCCAAAGTCCCAATATTGAGTAGGTTGAGCAAACTAGAAATTTTAAGGCAATGTCTCACTAGTCTAATGCACATTACAAACAATCATGGGCATTTAGAGTAATAAAAGATAGACCTAAAAATTAGTGTAACAGCACATCAACAAATTAAACCATACTATAAATAAATTATAAAAAAAAAATGCAATTTAAAACCATAAACACTCCTTGGACCTCTTTCACAAACCCACCCTACAAGGGACACTTCACATTGGTATACCGCATAAGAAAATCTGTTGTTAACCTCTAAAAAACTAAGTTGCTCTCTCTCTCTCTCTCTCTCTGCGAATAACGTTGCTTTTGTAGTTTTGTTAGAACTTAGAAGTGTTGTTGGGACTGGGAGAATGACAGAGAGATGAGAAAATTAAACAAATAAATATTTTATATATATATATATATATATATGGAAGCAAGAATCAAAGTAATTCAACCTCTGCGGCAGAGAAAGGAATTCAAGGTTTAAAGACAAGATGGAAAACAAAATTAAACTGAAAAGTATTTGTTAACATTAATAAAAATAAATAAACAATTTTTATAATAATGTAAAGGTCATACAAAATGTTACATAAATGTAAATTGTAATTTACTTTCTCGTACTTGGGGTAATTTACTCTGGTAATTTACTCTGTTATCTTTGATGAGTTTTCATATTTTGAAATCATCTTATATTTTTTATTCCCAATAATTTTAAATAAATACATCATAAAATTGTTTTATGATTTCTTTATTCTCATAGTTTTACATATATATTTCTGTACATATGTGATTATTATTATTATTATTATTATTATTATTTTTGGAGAATCCTGTATATATGTGATTAAGTTGTTATTCTTCCATTGGTCTTTTATTCAATTGTGTAGTCGATGTTTAAATCGCTAAAATGCTTGCGTTTAGAACAAAAATTCAGATATGAGGTTATTCCAAGAATATAGGCTTAGCAACCAATGTAGTGGCAAAGCTATGGGCTTATAAACTATAAAAAGCCATCGATTAGAATATGTAGAAATAGAATTAGATTCAAAAGTACCACCGCACACTTTTGGTACGATGGTCACTTCATAAGTATAAGTGCTCCACAAGTATAAGTGCTTGTGGGGTGTGAGGTGTGGGAGGTAAGGGTTCGGATTCAAGTCTTCAGAAGGAAGCTTCACATACATATACACTTAAATTAGGCTAGAGTAGAATTTTTATCTTGTATAAAAAAAATAACAATAATAATAAAATAAATAAATAATAATAATCAGATTCCAAAGTCGTATTGGTTTTGGTTTCCAATTCTAAAGCCATAGCAGTAGTCTTTCCAATCTTGTTGATGATTGTAGGCTGTTGATTTCTCCTATCCCTCAAGTGAGTGTGAATAATTGTTTTTTTTTTTTTTGGCTAATTGTTTGTTGTTATATGAAAGTAAATAGATATGCAGACACATTACTAAGGAGAGGGGCAAAATCAAAGATTTGATTTTGAGCTTCTTTTAACTCTTCCTATGGATGTTTTTTTTTTGAAACCTTCCTATGGATGTTTAATTTAACCTTTTCTTTTTTTTAATTTAGACTTTGATGGTTTGTATGTTAACACGCTTTGCCTGGAGACTTTTGTAAACTTTTAGTTTTAATGAAAGTCCTCTCCTTTCTAATTATTTTAAAAAAATCAATTTATTTAAATGAGAAATTATGTCTAACTTGAGTTCAAGGTAAATTATGTCTAATTGAAATCACCCACATTGAATTATAATTTAAAATTTTTCATTGTGGTAAAAAAAGACAAGAATTTATCATATGAATTTCTATAATTGAAATAAATATATAAATGATATCTAACAATTGCCTACAAAACTAGAAATAAAACCTAATAAGTCATCAATTATTACAATAAATAAATGATAGAATAAAGCAATTCTTCTCATATATTTTCTAAGATACTCGGCAATGAACTCTAACTCAAATAAAATTTATTGTTCTTGTAATAATGAGTTGAGCACGAAATTTTAAGTTCAAGATCCAAAACATGCATATCTACCTTATCAAACAAAACATATATATTCTTGAGATATTCATTTGTTTACTGAACATTAAAGAAAGACAAGCAATAAGCTTTATTTGTTTAAATTTTAAATTGCAAAACATAAATCAATGCTTAATGTATTGAAAAATATTTAAAGTGAATAGACATTAGATGCATACCTTAAAGAAATTTCTTGAGACAAACCGTGGAAGATCCATCACCCATAGATTCTTTAGATCCTTTTTTGATAGGTTAGATAAAACTTCATTCTATTGCGTATGCTTTATAATGACTTCTTTTTATCATCAGTTCAAGACACCATCTTCTAAAAAAAAAAGTCTAAGACACAAACACCAATTGATTTTGAATGTAAGTGGGGTTCGTGTCCCAAATCTCTTGTTCTTGATTGGTATTGTTTGTTATCATAAACAATTTTGAATGAGCTTGAGGATCTTAACCTATAACAAATGATGATAATTAACATGGATAATAACTTATATAAGGTATAAAAATGAGAATAAAAACTAATTAAAAAAAGCACACTCATGGGAAAAAAAATATCTTATCTAGGCTGACCTTAGTAAAGATCCGATGAATTCCTCAATTGAGCTTGATGTTGAAGAAGAAGTTAAGTAAAATTGTACAATTTGTAGATAAAATTTTGAAGCTTAAAGAAGAAGAATGTATCTAAATTAGGGGTTTACGACACTAGGGAAGATTATCAAAAAGGCGGGAGAGAGAGAGAGAGAGAGAGAGATCTATTTTACGTAATACAAGTAGAATTGAGAACTTCTTCATTTGGTCATTGTTTTCTTCCCAACGAAGAGTGTCTGAATGGTTTATACCTGTCCATATATATCTTTGTTCGGTCATTATCTCTACTTTAAGCATGTGAGAGAGAGAGAGAGAGAGAGAGAGAGAGAGAGTACTTTAAGCAGGAGAGAGAGAGAGAGAGAGAGAGAGATAGAGCTATCTATTTTATGCAATACAATAAGAATGAAGAATTCTCAAGTGGTGCACTCTAATTAGGTCATATTGTTTTATTTCTTCCATTCTTTTCATGATTATATTTTTGAAATTTTCTTCATAAATTCATCATTAATATTTTAGTCATTCCCAACAAAGAGTGTCTAGACACTTTAAACTCGTTCATATATATCTTTTTTGGCCATTATCTAAAATATGAGAGAGAGAGAGAGAGAGAGAGAGAGAGAGATTTCAATTGATTTTTTGGTTTGGTTTTCTGTCAATAGATTTATTTCCATATAATATTTAGGTTTAAATTTATTTATTTTTCCTAAAATTTGGATCAAGTTTGATTTTAGTCCTACAAAATTCAAAAAGTTAAAATTTCCTTGAACTATTTAGAAATTATCAATTTCATCCTTCCATCTATTTCTTTTAAATCTAATCCAAGAGAAGTCATTTTTTTTAAGTGACATGTTAGGATTATGTCTTTCATGTATATGATTTCTTTAACAACAAATTAAAAATGACAGAATTGATAAAGTTTTTATTTTTTTTTTACTGAATTTTAACTTCTTAAATTTAATTGACCAAAATCAAACTTGGGATAAGTTTTAGGGTGGGAAAGTATATTTTAGCCTAATATTTATGCTAGTTAGCTAAAAATTTTAAAATTTCAGGATCCAATGTTTAAAGAATATATATTAGTTCTTTAAGGAACTAGGAAGAATTTGGTTGGAAAATAAGAAGGAAAAAGTAATATAGAGAGAGAGAGAGAGAGAATTAATTAAACAAAGCTCTCTACTTCAATCATATGTTTTTTCCTCTAATATTAGGCTTTTAGTGCAAACTACACCCTAAATTTTAGAAATTTTTGAATTTTACATCCTAAAATTTCAAATTTTAGATTTTACTCCATAAAGTTATATTCTGTTTGCATCAACAACCCATCTGTCCATAATTTTCCTTAAATGTCACATAAGCTTACTATGTGTTTTCAGTTCGTTCAATAAAATGATGTCACATCATTTTTTATTTTAATTATTTAAAAAATTTTAGGTTATAAAAATGACATGACATCATTTTATTGAAGGAACATAACACGTGTGACAAGCTTATATGGCATTTAACTAAAAATATAGATAGAGGAATTGTCGATGCAAACAAAATATAACTTCAGGGGGGTAAATCCAGATTTTAAAACTTCAAAGTGTAAAATTCAAAGACTCCCTAAATTTAGTGATGTAATTTGCTCTTTAGCCTTAATATTGTAGTTTTTCTTATTTATTCATTGCAAAAGGTATTTCAAACATTTTATGTCCCTCTATATTTATATATTTTTTACCATTATCTTTATTGAGAGAGAGAGAGAGAGAGATTTTATTTGCAAGGGTGAGTGTCTTAAAAATTATTTTTGGGGCATGTTAATACCCTTTTTTAATAACAAAGGCTCAATGGCAAAAAAGCCCAAATCAAATCAAGAGAAAGAAAGGAAAGTGTAGGGAATAAAAGCAAAAATAATGGGGCCATGCCTCTAGCCCCCAAAGAGAAGAGATACCCATAAAGAACAAGAAATAGAACACAATAACACGTGGGCAATATGGAAGAGTTAGCCATGGTGAGATGGCCCTTTTTAAGAGAAAAGAAAACAAGCCTTGAATGGGCCCAAGGAAGCAAGAAAAAGGAAAAAGGCCTAATGGGCTAGCCCAGCAGGAACTAAGAGAAAAACAATAAGAGAAAGATTTTGAAAGACCCACGAGCCCAACAAGCCCATGTCATTTCCCACAAGGGCAACTACGGGCAGAAGGCCTCAGTTTCAACAAAGAACAAAATGGGACAAAATCAAGTAGCAGCAGTAGAAACCGCATGGGAAAGAAAGAAAACAAAACTTGAAATAATAAGACAATAATGCTATGGCCGGAGCACCACTAACCTATACCCAGCCAATGCAAAGAGGGTAGGCCCATGGTCAAGGGATTACAAAGGGTGTGGTTTGGTGTAAGGGGAAAAGAGCCTATTTCTGGTATCTTGCCAAGACCTCTTTTGGGGAGTGCTCTGCTGGGAAAACATCTTTTGCTCAAAATAGGTAGTAAATCAGTTAGGACCACTTGATGCATGCTAGAGAGATTGGTAGAGAGAGACCCAAGGTTTTACCCTTCAAAGGAGAGAGAGAGAGGAACATAGAAAAATGGATAAGAATTTGTCATGGGATAGGTAGTGGAAGAGAGAGAAAATGCTAGGCATGCCTAGATGTAGTGGAGGCTGAACCCATATGGTCAGAAGGGTAGTGGGCATCTCTGAGGGGTGTTTGCAGTAGGCAAAAATAATTAGTGAGCAACAAAGGTAGAAAAGAGAAATCACGTGAGCTTGATTTAGTATAAATAGGAACAGTACCTATAAGAGGATAGGGGGATAAGAATTAAGACAAGCAACACAGAGAGTTAAAAGGGAAAAAAGAGAGAAAAGAGAGAGTGAAGTAACACTTAGAAAGATAGAAGAACGTATGCGGTATAAACAACACGCATTTATAGACAATCTTTTTCCTCCCTCACATAATAAACCCACTCTTTGTAATCCCATCAAAACTAGAAGTAGCTATCTAAACCCATTCTACAAATTGTACAACTGTATGGCTTAACTTAGTAATAAAGTTGTCCAAGTTGGGGTTTGGGCTCTCTTTAGTTCAGTTTTTGAAGAAATTCCTTATTTATATATTATGATTCTGCTGCCTAAACTATGTCTAACTGCTAATTGTTTGGATTGACTTTTTTTCCATAACATATATATATATACACACTTGTTGTCTTTTGGGGTGTTTTTGTCTTGTGCCTAGACTGACACTGAGTAAGGTTCTGCAAAGATAGTGGGCCAGACCCAACTTTCCTACCTACAATAGAAAGCCTTAGCCCAAAGGCACAAAGGCCCCTATAGGGTGTTTTAAGAATCTTAATTATATGGTAAGGGAATTCTAAAATGTGTTGAAGTGGCTTGATTTTTTTAAAGATTTCTTAGAGCATTCACATTTGGGTGTCTAACAAAATACTCATTTTACCATTTAAAAACCTATTTATCAATTTTACAACCTCAATTTAAAATGTACGCTACATCCTAGTTCTTATTTTTCACATCACAACAAATACTATTCATTTATATATATATATATATATACTCTCTTTCTCTCTCTTCCCTCTCTGTCTCTCTTCCAGCTCCATGTCTCTCTCTTCCTCTCTATTTGCCAACCCACAAAGAATCCACAACAAAAATCCATAACCACCTTTGTAAACCCACAATGAAACCCATTCCCACCACCACCATAGCAACCACCCCCCTCCCAACCGCCATGAACTTGCAGATGCATAGAAACCCACAAAAAAAAAAAAAAAAAAAAAAAAAGAAGCAAACCCACTACAACAAAACCTACAAAATTTGAATCCAAAAGGCAAAACCCATCCTAAAATCCACTACCAGCACCACAACCCACCCCCACCACCACGGCAACCCCCCTTCGCTACCACCATGAACCTGTAAATGCACAAAAACCCAAAAAAAAGTCAAAACCAATCCCAAAATCAACTGCCACCACCATAAACCCATAGTGAACCCACACCCACCACCACGACAACCATGAATCGACATATGCATAGAAACCCATAAAAAATGGCAAAACCATCCCAAAATCCACTGCCACTACCGCAAACCTACAATGAAACTACCTCCACCACCACAGCAACCCCCCCCCCCGCCAACCACCACCACCACGAACCTACAAAAAACCCACAAAATCTAAGAGAGATGGTGAAAGTTGAGAGAGTCAAAGAGAGGAGAGAGGGGTAGACTTGAGAGTTGAGAAAGAGAGAGTTTGGTAGAGAGAGAAGTAGGGACAAAAGATATGCAAACACATTACTAAGGAGAGGGGAAAAATCAAAGATTTGATTTTGAGCTTCTCTTAACTCTTCCTATGGATGTTTTCGCCGCTCTTTTTTTTTTTTTTTTTTTTTTTTTTTTTAATTTAGAATTTGATGGTTTGTATGTTAACACGCTTTGCCTTGAGACTTTTGTAAACTTTTAGTTTTAATGAAAGTCCTCTCCTTTCTAATTATTTAAAAAAAAATCAATTTATTTAAATGAGAAATTATGTCTAACTTGAGTTCAAGGTAAATTATGTCTAATTGAAATCACCCACATTGAATTATAATTTAAAATTTTTCATTGTGGTAAAAAAAGACAAGAATTAAATTTTGAACAAAATCAAAGCGATATCTATCATATGAATTTCTATAATTGAAATAAATATATAAATGATATCTAACAATTGCCTACAAAACTAGAAACAAACCTAATGAGTCATCAGTTATTACAATAAATAAATGATAGAATAAAGAAATTCTTCACATGTGTTTTCTAAGATACTCAGCAATGAACTCTAAGTCAAATAAAATTTATTGTTCTTGTAATAATGAGTTGAGCATGAAATTTTAAGTTCAAGATCCAAAACATGCATATCTACCTTATCAAACAAAACATATATATTTCTTGAGATATTCATTTGTTTACTGAACATTAAAGAAAGACAAGCAAATAAGCTTTATTTGTTTAAATTTTAAATTGCAAAACATAAATCAATGCTTAATGTATTGAAAAATATTTAAAGTGAATAGACATTAGATGCATACCTTAAAGAAATTTCTTGAGGCAAACCGTGGAAGATCCATCACCCATAGATTCTTTAGATCTTTTTTTGATAGGTTAGATAGAATTTCATTCTATGGCGTATGCTTTATAATGACTTCTCTTTATCATCAGTTTAAGATGCCATCTTCTCAGAGAAAAAGTCTTAAGACACAAACACCAATTGATTTTGAATGTAGATGGGGTTCGTATCCCAAATCTCTTGTTCTTGATTGGTATTGTTTGTTATCATAAACAATTTTGAATGAGCTTAAGGATCTTAACCTGTAACACATGATGATAATTAACATGGATAATAACTTATATAAGGTATAAAAATGAGAATAAAACTAATTAAAAAAAGCACACTCATGGGAAAAAAAATATCATATCTATGCTGACCTTAGTAAAGATCTGATGAATTCCTCAATTGAGCTTGATGTTGAAGAAGAAGTTAAGTAAAATTGTACAATTTGTAGATAAAAATTTTGAAGCTTAAAGAAGAAGAATGTATCTAAATTAGGGGTTTATGACACTAGGGAAGATTATCAAAAAGAAGAGAGAGAGAGAGAGAGATCTATTTTATGTAATACAAGTAGAATGGAGAACTTCTTAAGCGGAAAACCCTTTACTTCGGTCATTGTTTTCTTCCCAATGAAGAGTGTCTAAATGTTTTACACTTGTCCATATATATCTTTTTTCAGTCATTATCTCTACTCTAAGCATGAGAGAGAGAGAGAGAGAGAGAGAGAGAGAGAGCTATCTATTTTATGTAATACAATAAGAATGAAGAATTCTCAAGCGGTGCACTCTAATTAGGTCATATTGTTTTATTTCTTCCATTCTTTTCATGATTATATTTTTGATATTTTCTTCATAAATTCATCATTAATATTTTAGTCATTCCCAACAAAGAGTGTCTAGACACTCTAAACTCATTCATATATATCTTTTTTGGCCATTATATAATGTGTGTGTGTGTGTGTGAGAGAGAGAGAGAGAGAGAGAGAGAGAGAGAGAGAGAGAGATTTAAATTGATTTTTTGGTTTGGTTTTCTGTCAATAGATTTATTTCCATATAATATTTAGGTTTAAATTTATTTATTTTCCCTAAAATTTGGATCAAGTTTGATTTTACTTCTACAAAATTCAAAAAGTTAAAATTTCCTTGAACTATTTAGAAATTATCAATTTCATCCTTCCATCTATCTCTTTTAAATCTAATCCAAGAGAGGTCATCTTTTTTAAGTGACATGTTAGGATTATGTCTTTCATGTATATGATTTCTTTAACAACAAATGAAAAAATGACGGAATTGATAAAGTTTTTATTTATTTTTTTGACTGAATTTTAACTTGTTAAATTTAATTGTCCAAAATCAAACTTGGGATAAGTTTTAGGGCATGAAAGTATATTTTAGCCTAATATTTATGCTAGTTAGCTAAAATTTTTTAAATTTTAGGATCTAATGTTTAAAGAATATATATTAGTTCTTGAGGGACCTAGGAAAAATTTGGTTGGAAAATAAGAAGGAAAAAGTAATATAAGGAGAGAGAGAGAGAGAGAGATAATTAAACAATGCTCTCTACTTCAATCATTTTTTTTTTCCTTTTTTTTTTCATAATTTTTTTTCGTTTCCTTTTTATATGTAAATTAATCATTAATATTAGGCATTTAGTGTAAACTACACTCCTATTTTGGAAATTTTAGAATTTTACACCCTAAAATTTCAAATTTTAGATTTTACTCCCTAAAGTTATATTCTGTTTGCATCAACGACCCATCTGTCCATAATTTTCCTTAAATGTCACATAAGCTTACTATGTGTTTTTAGTTCGTTCAATAAAATGATGTAACGTCATTTTTTATTTTAATTATTTAAAAAATTTTAGGTTAAAAAAATGACGTGACATCATTTTATTAGAGGAACTTAACACGTGTAACAAGCTTATATGGCATTTAACTAAAAATATAGATGGAGGAGTTGCTGATACAAACAAAATATAACTTCAGGAGGTAAATTCAGATTTTGAAACTTCAAAGTGTAAAATTCAAAGACTCCCTAACTTTAGGGATGTAGTTTGCTCTTTAGCCTTAACATTGTAGTTATTCTTATTTATTCATTGCAAAAGGGTATTTTAAACATTTTATGTCCCTTTATATTTATATATTTTTTACCATTATCTTTATTTTGTGTGTGAGAGAGAAAGAGAGAGAGAGATTTTATTTACGAGGGTGAGTGTTTTAAAAATTATTTTTGGGGCATGTTAATACCCTTTTTTAATAACAAAGGCTCAATGGTAGAAAAGACCAAATTAAGTCAAGAGAAAGAAAGGAAAGTCTAGGGAATAAAAGCAAAAATAATGGGCCATGCCCCTAGGGCCTAAAGAGAAGAGATACCCATAAAGAACAAGAAATAGAACACAATAACACATGGGCAATATGGAAGAGTTAGCCATGGTGAGATGGGGCCATGCCCTTAGGGCCTAAAGAGAAGAGATACCCATAAAGAACAAGAAATAGAACACAATAACACATGGGAAATATGGAAGGGTTAGCCATGGTGAGATGACCCTTTTTAAGAGAAAAGAAAACAAGCCTTGAATGGGCCCAAGGAAGCAAGAAAAAGGAAAAAGGCCCAATGGGTCAGCCCAGCAGGAACTAATAGAAAAACAATAAGAGAAAGATTTTGAAAGACCCATGAGCCCAACAAGCCCATGTCATTTCCCACAAGAGCAACCACAAGCAGAAGGCCTCAATTTCAACAAAGAACAAAATGGAACAAAATCAGGTAGCAGCAGTAGAAACTGCGTGGGAAAGAAATAAAACAAAACTTGAAACAATAAGACAACAATGCTATGGCTGGAGCACCACCAACCTATATCCAGCCAATGTAAGGAGGGTGGGCCCATGGTTGAGGGAATTACAAAGGGTGTGGTTTGGTGTAGGGGGAAAAGAGCCTATTTCTGGTATCTTTCCAGGACCTCTTTTAGGGAGTGCTCTGCTGGGAAATTATCTTTTGCTTAAAATAGGTAGTAAACTAGCTAGGACCACTTGATGCATGCTGAAGAGATTGGTAGAGAGAGACCTAAGATTTTACCTTTCAAATGAGAGAGAGAGAGAGGAACATAGCAAAATCAAATGGATAAGAATTTGTTGTGGGATAGGTAGTGGAAGAGAGAGAAAATGCTAGGCATGCCTAGATGTAGTGGAGGCCGAACCCATACGATTAGAAGGGTAGTGGGCATCTCTGAAGGGTGTTTGCAACAGGCAAAAATAATTAGTGAGCAACAAGGGTAGAAAAGAGAAATTACGTGAGCTTGATTTAGTATAAATAGGAATAGTACCCATAAAAGGATAGGGGGATAAGAACTAAGACAATCAACAGAGAGAGTTAAATGGGAATGAAGAGAGAAAAGAGAAAGAGTGAAGTAAGACTTAGAAAAATAGAATAACGTATATGGCATAAACAACATGCATTTATAGACAATCTTTTCTCTCCCTCGCATAATAAACCCACTCTTTGTAATCCCATCAAAACTAGAGTAGCTATCTAAACCAATTCTGCAAAATGTACAACTATATGGTTTAACTTAGTAATAAAGTTGTCTAAGTTGGGGTTTGGGCTCTCTTTAGTTCACTTTCTGCAGAAAATCCTTCTTTATACATTATGATTCTGCTGCCTAAACTATGTCTAATTGCTAATTGTTTGGATTGACCTTTTCACCATAACATACACACACACACACACACACACACACACACTTGTTGTCTTTTGGGGTGTTTTTGTCTTGTGCCTAGACTAGCCCTTAGCAAGGTTCTGCAAAGATAGTGGGTCATACCCAACTCTCCTACCTACAGCAAAAAGCCTTAGGCCAAAGGCACAAAGGCCCTTATAGGGTGTGTTAAGAATCTTAGTTATATGGTAAGGGAATTCTAAAATGTGTTGAAGTGGTTTGATATTTTTAAAGATTTCTTAGCGCATTCATATCTGGGTGTCTAACAAAATACTCGTTTTACCATTTAAAAACCAATTTATCAATTTTACAACCTTAATTTAAAATTTACACTACATCCTAGTTCTTATTTTTCACATCACAACAAAATACTATTCATATATATATATATATATATTCTACTCTCTTTCTCTCTTCTTGCTCCATGTCTCTCTCTTCCTCTCTATTTGCCAACCCACATAGAATCCCAAACAAAAATTCATAGCCACCTTTGTAAACCCACAATGAAACCCATTCCCACCACCACCATAGCAACCCCCCCACTGCCACCACCATGAACCTGCAGATACATAGAAACCCGCCAAAAAAAAATTTTTTGAAGCAAAACCCACTACAACAAAAACCTACAAAATTTGAATCCAAAAGGCAAAACCCATCCCAAAATCCACTGCCACCACCACAAACCCAGCCCCACCACCATGGCAACCCCCCTTCGCCACCACCATGAACCTGTAAATGCACAGGAACCCAAAAAAAAAAAAAAGTCAAAACCAATCCCAAAATCCACTGCCACCACCATAAACCCACAGTGAACCCACACCCACCACCACAGCAACCATGAACCTACATATGCATAGAAACCAAAAAAAATGGCAAAACCATCCCAAAATCCAGTACCACTACCGCAAACCTACAATGAAACCCACCCCCACCACCACAGTAACACCCCCCCCCCCCCCAACAACCACTACCACCGCCGCCGCCGCAACGACCACGATCACGAACCCACAGAAACCCACAAAATCCGAGAGAGATGGTGAAAGTTGAGAGAGTTGGAGAGAGGAGAGAGGGGCAGACTTAAGAGTTGAGAAAGAGAGAGTTTGGGAGAGAGAGAAGTAAGGACAAAAGAGAGAATGAGAGACTAAAGAGAGAAAGAAATGAAATTCATTTTAAATGATACAACCTTACTACAATATGTAGCTATCTTGTAAAGGATCTAGGATTGGCATATTTGTTTTTGTTTTTGTTTTGTTTTGTTTTGTTTTGTTTTTGTTTTTGTTTTTGTTTTGTTTTTTGTTTGCTTTTGTTTTTGTTTTTTGTTTTTGTTTTTTTAAGTTGCACCATTAGCTAAACTCTTTTCTAATTTAAATCAAGTTTAATTTTGACGAAGCTTTTTTTTTTTTTTTTTCCTTTCAAATAATATCCCACTTTATTTATCATTTTATGATTTCTTCCGATTAGCTTGTGCGAATGCAATATTCTACTATAACTTTCATGCTTGCTTTGTTTTAATTCAATGAATTTTGCAAATAATTGTGTTGGACGAGCAATGACTTTCGTAGTATATTGATGGATAGGCTTGTCAAAGGCCGAGTTTTGTTGTGTGATGGATAGGCTTGTCAAAATCCGAGTTTTGTTGAGCAATGCATGTTTGTGCTTAGCTCAACAATAAGAGTAAAGTGTTTAAACTTGGCTTGAGCTCATACCAAACTTACAAATAATGGCCGAGCTCAAACCCATCAAAAAGTCTTAAAAATTGAGCTTAGTTTGGCAAGGCTTGATTCATTAGTCAAGTTGAGTTTGAGTTCAATATAAAGCTTTTAAGTTTGAGATCCAAAACAAGTACATTATTAAACCCATTTCAAGCTTATTATCAAGCCCATTTAGTTTGAATGAGTGGTCCAGACTCCCACTTATTTAAAATCCTAGTAAGATATGAGTTTATTTGTCAATCTCATATTACGCTTATTACCAAGCCTATAAAGTATAAACAAGTCTAGACTTAGCTTATTTTTTTATCGAGCCCTAATGTTCACAAGCTTGTTCAAGGACAATTTTTTTTTTTTTTTTTTTTTTTTTTGGGGAATGGATTGTTTATTAAACATAGTCCAAAAGTAAGGTTTAAGTTTGGTTTGTTTATAAACAAATAAAAATGAACAAGTTTTTTATTAAGTCAAGCCTAAGATATTTATCAACCATTCATAACCTTAAATTGATGGGTGTTCATTTGCTCGACTAATGGGTTTTGGGGTGAAGCCCAATAGGTCAGTTTGAAGAAACTTCAAATTGTACTGCATTGCTTGTGACAAGGGCTGATAGTCCTAAAGTTAGCTGTTTTTGTAAGATTGGTTCAATTTATGTTGGTTAGTTGGGCTAGTTTATGGGCCAAATGGACTGGGCCTTGATTTATTTATATGTTGTTGATAAATTACATACGCATTTGATGGATCTTGAATCTTTGATCTCATTATCGATCTAAAAAACTTATAAAAGAGTAAGGTGCCGGTAAAACTAGAGCTCATTAGCATGTAGGAGAGATATTTTTATGTTAAACATATAAAAAAAAATTTATAAAATGTATACATTTTTATGAATGTCGGCCAATTTGATTATTGTCGATTTTCACAACTTTTAAACTGACAGCCTAACCAAGGTAGTTGGTTATTTCCATTTCACCATAGACCATTAATTGTTGCTGACATCTTTGATACATGCACGACTTCGGTGGTCGGTTATGATTGGTTTTGACCAGCTATATAAATTGCTTTTTCGGTTATTATGAACACTCTTGTAATGTTCATGAATTCCTCTCACATGAAATAATGAGTATTTTTGCATAAAATGATAAGATAATGTATAAAATCAAGGTCTTACATTAAAAAAAAAAAATGGTGAATTGAATTTTTCTTAGAGGAAAACTTAATCGTAATTCATTGTCGGACTAAACATGATTATGTAGATTTTATTTTTACCTTTTCTCACATCTTTAAATAACCAAAACCCCTGTCCAAGCAGAAGCTAAGGCAATACTAGATGCTGCATTGAGGCATTAAGGGATGGTGGTGCTACAATTCCTTGAAGAATTAAGAACTTTGTTGCGTATGTGAGGCTTGTCAGTGAGTTTATGGGCAGCCCCTTTTGCTGTATTGTTTTTGCCTGTTTTGGACTTCAATTAAGTTTCTGTTATGGAAAAAAAAATTGTTCCCTCTCAATAGTTTCTTCACTTTCACATCCTATTGCTCTTCCGCAATGCGTTCTTATCATTTCTTGTGTTACTATATCTAATCCCTCCCCCCTGTTCCCATAAATATAGCAGAAACTCTTATCATAACCATTTTTGTATATTCAAGAAAATTCGGGAGGAACACCTTATCTAACAATTAAACATTTTCTTGTTTTACTATAGAAACAATGTTATTTCTGGTGTCATTATTCTTGCTTGTTTAATGATTCATTGTAGGAAAATTAAAATTTACTTTATCGTAGACAAAATACATTTTTCTTATGTCATCCACCTTTTGTAACCAGAAAAAATGTTTGGAATCTTTGCAAATTGGAACTTCTCGTGAGTGTCCTATATCATACCATATGTATCTATGCACTCTCCAGGAGGAGTGCCTTATGGGCAAACCTAATGTAATGGCTATTTAAATATCGTTTATTGCTGAAAGTTAAAAACTGAAAATACTGTAGTAAAATAAGTTTTAAATATATGAATAGTATTATAAGATCCAATTTTAAAAAATATTACTAAAATCCGTATTTGCGGGGGTCTCGTGAACAGTGCACAAGACCCACACAAAAAACATAACTCATTCATAAATGCAAACGTGTTTGGATACAATGCAAACGTGTTTTGTATCCAAACAAACTCGTAGTGTTGCTCAGCTATAAATAAATAATAGCAACTCTTTCTACCAAAGAGAAAGGAGACATGTATTGAATAAAAATGAAATCAACTAAATGAGACAATTATCATTTACCAATTGAGGACAAGAACTGTGTTTAACACGGTTGTAGAGAAATGATGTTGTAGCTCAAGATTTCAAGACTCCTCGTTTGGTATGCAAGTTCAAACACATGTTTTCAATTTTTAAACAACATTATACATATTTTCACACATTTTTTTACCCATACGTATTTCCAAAAATTCTAAAAACTATTGTTTAAACACACGTATCAAACATACTACTTTCCTTAAAAATTGAACCGCTTTCTCCCATTCAAAATACTTGTTAGTACCAAAGTAGTGATCTTGTAGCTCATGATGCAACATGATAAATACTGTCACTGGCTACATCAAGCACTAGCTCAAGCAGAGACGACCACACCAAAATTTGCAAGAATAATAACATCATGCTCATACAAAACTGTTTTCCTGCAGAACACTAGGGCAGGAAACCTTCAACATAGCTTATTGACAGTTAATGGGATCTCTCTCGTTTGCACATGTGAACTATTCTTCTATAGTTTGTCATAATTTTTTAAAGTAAAATTAAGCAAAACGGGGAAAGTAGAGTATCTCTCGTTTGCACATTTGAACTATTCTTCTATAGTTTGTCATAATTTTTTAAAGTAAAATTAGGCAAAACGGGGGGAAAGTAGAGCATATATTAAAGTGTTCAAAAGAAAATAATGAGAACCATTCAAGTTATAAACTAGTAAACACTCAACAAAAACTCCTAGTGAGACTCCACCAAATGGACAAAAAGTAAGGTCTCTATGGATAAAACATCACATCAAATCAAATTTTCTTAAGTTACTCAGTGAGACTTGACATGCTCCTGAACAATATGAAGAGCTTCATGAACCTCCCCAAAATCCTGCAAACCAATAGAAAATTCAGTGACTCCTTTTGATAGAATACTATAAATTGTATTACATGAATACTTGTTGGATTCTTACCTTCACAACAACACAAGAGCAGCCAACTACCTTCCTAGCCTTTCCCTCAGAATCAATCTTGCACAACTGCATAGAGAAGTCACAAACCAACATGAGAGAATTACAATACAGTTTTGCCAATTATATATATCATAATTCCAGATTAAATAAACAATGCAAACCAAATAATGACTATATAACACCCAGTTAAAAGACGGAAACAAAACCAAAAAAAAAAAAATGAGGGAATCAAACATTATAGGTATCTTACATGAAAGTTTAAATGTTTGGGAGTAACTGCAGTTAACCACACTAGAGTGCTGGTTGGTTAAACTGTAAAAAACTAGAAATCTAATACACTAACATATTTTACATTACTAGCTATTACAACTTACTTTCATAAGCAAGAATTTCTTATTTGGTACAAAAGCCAAAATTTTTTGTTCCATCATACAAGTGGATGGAAAAATTTTCATTATATTTCATCATTCTAGATTCTAATCAGAACTAGAACAATTCAAGGATAGGTGCACCTCTACAATAAAGTCAGAACATTATGCAATGATTGCCATACATCTTTTGTAACCATGGTGACTGTATTTTAAGGCAAAACTTCCTCTTTGCATAAACAACCAATACCAGAACAATAAGCAGAACTCCCAATTTGTCTTTCAATGTCCAGTTATTACCTTTAATCATCATCAAAGTCTGTGAAGTACGGACACAACAAAATGGGCTGCAAGTCCGTGTCTGGCATATGCTGGACACAGACACATTTGACATGACTGCAAGCTTGTCCATGGAGTGTCCAAAAAATTAATTATTGGGTAAAATGCAAAATTGACCTTCTAAGTTTCTTTAGATTTCATTTTAGTCCTCTAACTTAATTTTGTTCATTTCAGTCCTCTAACTTTTATATTTATTCAATTAAGGCTTTTTCATCAACTTTTGTTATATGTTGTGGTTAATTTTTCAATTTTATAAATTTTTCTTCAACATTTTTAAATTAAAAAAAATTCAATTAATGATTGAAAAATATTTTCTAATTTTTTTTTTTCAAAAAATTTTAACAAAAGTTAACAGAAAGACCTTAATTGAATAAACTTAAAACTTAGAGGACTGAAATGAAAAAAAGTAAACTTAAAGGACTGAAATGACATCTGAAGAAAGTTCTAGAGTCAGTTTTGCATTTTAGCCTTAATTTTTTGACTGGGACAATCTAGAAACAGTCAACCAAGTAATTTTTTTTACAGGAAAAAAAAAGGAAGAAAAAACGAGATCAGAAAAATTCAAAAATTCAAATAATACTAGCATCAAACTGACTCCCTATTCCTCTCTCTCCCTCTGCACGTCGGGCATCAGGCAGCTCTCATTCATGGATCTGCAACCAGTCTCAGTTGCCCACTTGTCTAGCTGTTTACCCACTCCTATTTCTCAGTTTGGGTATCTAGAGCTCTTGGTATTGTGGGTTTTACTTTACTAATTTTAATCTTTTAGTTTTTAAATTTTATTTATTTTTAAATGGCTACAGAGTTTGGGACTTTTACTTCTATTGGGGTCCGGTTATGGACTATAGATCTAATTATATATGTGCTATTAGACTCACATATGGGCTATTATTATGAATAAAGTCTTTTTTGAAAATCATGTAAGGAAAGACTTAAAGTTAATATTATTATTTAAACTTATATAAAAAATATTATTATTTATTAATAAGTCTGATGAAAATCTTTTATTAAAATTAATGTTATAATGTTGATAGTTAGCTTGTTTAGTTTCATTGTTTTATTGATTTTTAAATTGAAATATTTATGGTTATCATGATACTTCTTTACTATCTATTACTATTTTTAAATTAATTGATACCTTTTATTTATATAACCTGAAATATAGATAAATATGTCCAAAACTATATACAATATATCTAAAAATCTGTATCCACAACATGTCATGTTACCGTATAGCTTGTCTTGTGTCATGTTGGTGTACGTGCTTCGTAGGGCTAAGCTTTTAACTTAAAAATGTCTTATATAGCACAACACACAACCACCATTTTACATCCAAAAGGCAATGGAGAATTAAAGTATCCAAACAAAAGAAACACAAAGCATCAAAAGCTTCCTAATGAATGATACTTACACCAGCCCACTCGCCAAGGGTCTTTGCACTTGGGACCGTCATCAAGCTTACGTTGTGGTCAGCACAAAGTCCTTTAACCAGTTTAACATAATCGGGCTGGTTGCAGTCCTCTGCCAGTACACAAAGTTGGGCAGCATGCTTCTCGATCACTTTTGCACCTTCGTGAAGGCCTCGAGCAAGCCCCCCATGAGCAAGTGATTTTCTAAGCACAACCTGTAAGGCAGTCATGATGTCCATGGCCTCCCCTAGAGGAGCTGCAGCTGGTGCCTCAGCTGGAACAGCAACCTCTTCACTGCTCAAGGTATAAATTGAAATCAGTGAGTAACCCATAAACAACAATCATCTCCTATCTCTCCCACAGTCAACATTTACAAGTTCCCTGATTCTTGTCAAAACAAAGAGCTAAGAGTTTTTATTCATAGATCCATTGCTTTGAACAGTCATTTTCATCTCAATAAGTATACCCAACATGGGTCAATTTTCTAATTCAATAACATAAGGTCTAGGTAATCCATGTGCCACTATTAAAAGTGTGTAAATGAACTGTATCTACAAGCCTAGAAAATAAGACTTTCTAACATTAACTCCCAATTGACTCAAACAGTAGCCTAAACTTCAGTCTTTAGTGCAACAAAATCCAAAAAAATTATTCATGTTACTTTGTTTTAAAAAATTCTTAAAAACAACAAGACGGTAGCAGCCAAAAATTAGTCATTATAATTAAATTTCAAAAAAGAAAAAAGAAAAAAAAAGAGGTACTTTAATCGATATTCAAAACATGTTCAGAAACAGAAGTAAGATTGACGGGAAAATCATCATACGATTGCTTACCCTGACATTGTCGATGCGTAAAAAAACTCTTTAAAGTTCCTGAAATAACACAAAAAGAAGAAGGCATAAATATCAGATCCCAAGAAATAACAGCTTACAAACAGAGACAACGAAATAGAGAGAGAGAGACCTTGAAGAAGAAGAAGAAGATGAGGAGGAGGCGGCAGCAGCGGCAGCCGAAGCAACAAGCAAAGGGTGTGTGTTTTGGCGACAAAAGAGAAGCGAAATTAAAGGATTTGATAAACGACGTATTTTATATGGCAAACCCTAAAACCCTACTTCTTTTCTTTTCTTATGCCACCAATAATGGGCCGAGATTGGGCTTGGGCTTGGGCTTCCTTCAAATGTCCAAAGGAGTAAAGGACTGTCAACATCCCTTAATAAATTATTAGGGCCGGCAGAATTGGACTAGACCTACAAATATGATATAACACGATATAAAATTAGCAAATTATGAGTTAGACTTAATAAGTTCGTATCATATTTAGATTGGCATGACTGATCCGTTTAATAAACGGGTTGGGTTAGTTTTCAACCCATGGAACTTGTTTGACCCGTTTAGCCTGTTTAATTAAGTAACATTTTACCAATATACCATTCAAACCTAGGTATATAAATTTATTAGTTGTTGTGGTTTACTTTCTTTGATATATTGTGATTGATTATTTGTAATATTGAGTTATGCTTTAGTTTTAAATGATTATTTGTGATGCAGTTACTCATTAATTTTGAATTTTATATTAAAAAAATTTATTTGTTTCATTTTTCATTTTTTTTTTATTTTGATAAAATTTGATAAACAGGTCAACACGACTGACCTATTTAATAAATGAATTGTGTTAGGATTGATAAATCTTGACCCGTTTAATAAATATAATGGGTTAGTCTTGACCCGTATAGTCGGATTCTCATGAGTTGACACGACACGGTGTTGACCCATATAATTTAATACTCACGAGTTAATACGACACAAACCTAACACGCAAACACGAATTGTCACCCCTAATAATTATCGAGGATAGTCTAGCTTTCTAGTTTTATTTTCATGGAATATGTTGTTTCTAAAAAAGAAAATAGTGGAATATGTTAGTTCCTAGGATAAAGTTATGGACACAAACATTTTGACAATGAAGCCTAACTTGCACAACCAATTCATAAATGGGACTATCAGGTTTTCAATGACCGTAAAACGCAGCAACCCTCTAATTAGGATAAACGAAAAGTATTCATCTATAGGGAAAAAAATAGAGTAGACGTGCTTAACAACTAGTAAACTTTTAATTATTTTTCGATATGGGTTCAAGTTATACATAGTGTAACTTTAAAAGAGTTACACATTTTTTACACCATTGATTTTTATTAGATTTAAGGGTGGAAAAACACAAATAGTCATATCATTTATTGTCCTACAAATTAGTAATTATTGTTTCATTGTTATCTTTTTCTTCATCTCTCTCTGTTAATTTTTTTTTGAATCTTTATCGCATAAGCTGCTTCCATCAACACTAACTTACTTGACAAATTTTGGGACTGTGAAAAGGGGTAAGAAATAGTGGTGATTGCACCAATGGTGAGAAAGCAAGGAGGGAAGTTTTTATTCATGCCCAGGCGGAGCAAGCCATGAGAGATAAGTTCTGGAACAAGAATTGACCATGGAGAGATTGGGGTCTTTGGTAGTTGGTACTACTCGTGTTGCACAAAGGAAAAAAGGATAGTGAAGGACTAAAAAATTGAAAACGATTACAAGAAGCAAAACATTACCAACTAAAAACCTCCACTATTAAAGTCACATGCTTCAGTTGTATTTTCAAATTAACCACAAAAGCATTAACCTCAACAGTTTCATTCAAGATACTAACAATAGCATTTTCAAATTGGCTCCATATCTTAGCCTTGACTATAACGCCATAAAACTTGTAAGGTTGAAATTTATCAACCATCTTGTTGGCTTTATTCCTTACCAATTTGCTTGTAATTTAGCACTTAGTAACTCTGTATTTAGGTGGGATTATTGTAAGGGTAGTGTGTGAGAAGATGTGAAGAAAAGTTCAAGTATGTGCAAAGAAGCAGAGTTTTGCGACTAGGACTCGCAGGTGGCTCGCGGCTACAAGCCGCCAAATGCAGGCACATGAGATGCACACAGGGAAGTTGAAGGGTCGCGCCAATTGTCGCACTACAGGACAAAAATCCTAGGCTGGTCAGGCCGTTACGTCTCAACTTGAACTTGCAACTTGGAAAAGCCGCGAGACCAAGCCGCCAATTTACCTTGTTTGGCAAAAACTGTCTCTTCGTATTCCTTTCTCACCCCACTATATATAGACCCTTATATCCACGATTTTAAGAGAGTTTCCAGAGAGAATTTTGTGAGAGAAACAAGATTGTCTCATCCCCAATTTTTACCTTAGAGACTCTACAAATTCCTCTACTCTCTTCCTCTCCATTGTTACATCCTTGAGAGGCCATTGACCAAATCGTTATCTCACCACACCCACGTCTGTGAGAAGGTTCATGTGGTGCTAAGGGAAGCAGTTCGGAAGGAACCAATATACATTGGTTGATACTATGGTATAGTAGCGGAATCCAGGAAGCTAAAGAAGAAATAGGTTCGGCGTAACCTCGTTGGAGCAAGAAGCTTGGAGGGTCTTCTGTTGTTCATGTATCCCAACTATATTCTTTAGCAGATTATTTACCGCTTGGAGGGCGGCGGAGAGGTTTTACGTCGTGGGCTTCGGTTTCCTCTTCGATAACACATTGCCTGTTGTCCGTGTGTTTGCATCTTCCTTCTTTTATCTTTACCTTATATTTACTGCTGTGGATATGTTTATATTTGGCTTAGATTAGTTATCAATTCTGTGATTGGCTTATGTTCATGTTCCGCACATTAATTGTTTGATTATAAGTTTGAATTGATATTTTATAATTTGGGGTCTAAACGTTCAAAGGTGTTTTATACACATTTTGAACTTTCAATTGGTATCAGAGCAGGTACACTTGCTATGGTTTAAATACCTGAGTGTGATCCTTGACCCTATTTGAGATGGATCGGTCTCAATCGCTCAATGTTCCACCATTTTTTGATGGGAATAATTATGCTTTCTGGAAAGTCAGAATGAGAGCATTTTTATGCTCTATAGATGATACCGTTTGGGATGCGGTTGAGATAGGTTGGACTAAGCCGACGGATCCTAAGTCCACTTGGGATAAGGCAGCTCTCGCAGCAGTCAATACTAATAGTAAAGCGTTAAATGCTATTTTTTGTGGTGTGTCTCTTGATGAATTCCACATGATCTCTCATATGACGGTAGCCCTCCAAGCTTCTACTACCAATGGACTTCTTGAAGTTTTGTCTTCACTAGCTATTCGGATCCCACAATACCTCCCGATTGCATCCACCAAGCTTCACTGGCTTCTTTTGGCAAATCTCCAAAGTTTCCTAAGTTCCAAAACACCCTCTACACTCTGAATAAGTGTTGGTTATGTTTGGACAAATCTCCTCTTAACGTAAAACAATGGAAGAGGGGAAGGAGAAGAGACTACAAGAATTTCTCACTAAAGGATGAGTAGCTCTCTCTCTCTAAAAGGTGGGTGTGTTGTGTTGTAGAAACCTATCTAGAGTTTTCTCTCTGAATAGCCTTCTATTTACTTTTGTGAGTAATAAGAGTATATATAGTATGTGTGAAGGGTATAAGAGTCACATTTAAAATCCTTCAGGCAGAGAGTTTCGTGGGTACCTTGCAAGATGGCATTTCTTGCAAAGTACTCGTGAAATAGAACTTGAACACTTGACTTTTCAGCTTTCAGCATGTGCTTCTCACGTGGGTTCACGGATTCCTTTACTCACGAGTTTCTTGCGAGCCAGTCGTGAAATTGCACTAGTTTTCATTGCATGCTTGATTCTTCACAAACTTAATACTAAATCCAATACAAAATACAAAGAAATAATTTATTGCAATTACAACAATTTTTGTTATGGAATAAAGCCAACATAAAATATAGTTGTAAATCCCAACTTTACATTTATTATTATTATTATTTAAGATAAAAGATGGAGTGTAAATGCAATTTATTACTAATTTGTAGGAGTAATAATGATTTGACATGAGTGTTTTTCTACCTCTAGATCTAATAAATATCAATGGTCTAGAAAATATGTAACTCTTTTTAAGTTACATCAGGTGTAACTTAAACCCATCTCCTTAACTATATTTAACTAAGACTTGCATAAGTTGGCCTCATCTTCTTGTTAGATCAAGTTATTCTAGTCTTTCTATAATTTTTTCTTTTAAATAAAGCCAACTTGTTATAAGTTGTGTATTATATTACTATATACTAGCTTCTGAGCACGTGCAAGACTCTTTTTTTTTTTTTTTTTTTTGTATGGAAAAAAGTTAATAATTTACATCTACTATAATTTAGGATTACTACATTCTCCAATCATAAAATACCTAGAGGTGTGATGAGTATTATGGGTTTGTGGGTGAAGTAATTTTTTCATCACACCTGTAGATATTTTGTGATTGGGAAAAATGTAGTAATCCCAAATTATAATGAATGCAAATCATTAACCTTTACCCAAAAAAATAGAAGAGTCTTTGAGTGTGCATGTGAGTGCGTGCTCAGAGGCTAGTTGTAATTAAAAATGTATCAATCCCGAATTATGGTGAATAAAAAGTTTTGTCCTTCAAAAAAAAAAAAAAAGGAAAAAAAAAGAAGACTATTTGAGCACACGCAAAGCGAAAATGCCAGTTTTAAAATAAAATAATACTGGACACAAAATCTAAAATGGACTTTTTCTGGAAAATCAATCTAAAATGGAAGTCTCTTGATAATGCAGTGCAATGAATAAACTTTGGACTCTTCTTCTTCTAGTGTGATTGAGATCTCAAATTAATGGGTCTACCAAGTTGCCTTTGTTATTTAAAAGTACCATTTTTATCGAACATGTTCTTGCAACTTTACTAAAGATTGGTTGTAAAACCTTCAAAGTTCAAACCATGAAATATTGAATGATAATCCCCTTCTTCTCATCATGAATACTGATATTTTTGTCCAAATTTAAATGAATTTTTATGTTATAAGCCAAAGAAAACTTTATCTTTAATATACAAAGGAAGGCTTTAGTTAACACATACCCTTCCTTCACATTATCGGTTTTCAAATGCATATACATCTCTCTCTAAATACTTCGTGTCGCCATCTTCAAATGCAATACACACTGTTTTTTTTTTTTTTTTTTGAAAATTAAGTATAGAAATTTTTATTTCCCACAGCTAGCCATTAATTAAGGACGAACAGAGTAACCCATTTTTCTCATAGAAACACTTACAACTTGCATTGTCCTCATGTCTTGCCCGCTAGTGTTAACTTGCATGTTTGTAGTCTTGACTCTTGAAGCAGTATTTTAGACAAATCCATTATCTGCTATGAGTGAAGCTATCTAACGTGTTTCAAGTTGTCCAGATTGCCCGGACTAGTACTGCCCCATAGCTTCCATCCTTTCTTCATTCCGTTGTTAATCATTGGGAAAGGCCAGAGAACTAAATCTTCATATCAGTAGATCATGTCTGTAGTCTTCCTAGATTTCATGCCATTGGACATTCCCACGACACATGCATCATTGTTTCAGTGTATTCATTCTATTTATATGCCCCAAATTTTTTATGGATGAACTTGCATAAAATTATTTTGTTGGCATTAAATTTAAATCTCCCTCACCACCATAATGTTGGGGAAAACAAAACATAACAGGGTTATCTAATTATAAATTATACTAATTAAACCATATTGTTTGGGAGATCATTGCATGACACTGTTTGAAGGCCAAAGAGGTATTCTATGTTAAGTATGATTCAATAACATAGAATTAGAATATGTGTGCGTGTGTGTGCACGCGTGCACTAGACCTATGCCATAAAAAACCACCACCGTGAGAGAGAGATGTGAGAGAGAGAGTAGATGAGAGACTAATGAAGAGAGAGAAAGAGGAAGATATTTTAGGTAGGGAAAAAAAATATATTATATCTGTTTGGAATGTTGCTACAGTACCATCACAAATTTGGGATGGTACTGTAGCTAAGTTGTAAATTTTGGGTAAAATACTATTTTTGTACCTAAATTTTATCAAAAGTTTGTTTTTCATCCCTAAATTTTAAGAAATTCAGTTTTCGTCCTTAAACTATTGAAAAATTCATCTTTTGTCCTTAAACTATTGAATGTGTTTTATTTATGTCTTTAAACTTTTTTGACAATAATGTTTTCTAGAAAAATGAGTCATTTTCCAAAAAGTATTTTCTATGTTAAATATTAGCTATGATATATATTCCATGATGAATATGCTTGAATAGATGCAGAAGAGGGAAACATAAAATAGAAACACAAGAACACAAGTGTTACGTGGTTCAACCTTACGGCCTACGTCTATGGAGGAAATCCTTAAAGGTTACATCTTTATTACATAAGAATGTAGTACAAAACGTGTGTTACAATGAACCATAACATAGGTATATATAGTAGGCTAAACCCTAAACTAATAGACTTCTAGTACAAGTAAGAGACTTGGCTTGCACACAAAGTAATATTAGGCTTAGGCTTATGCTAATGGGTTAATATATCTCTAACATTCTATAAAATTATTTCATTTTTCTATATTTGGTAGTGACCTTAAATGAGTTGAAAAACAAATTTTTAACTTCTCTTATTTAACTTACTGTGAGGTAGGGTTATTTTCCAAAAAAGATTTAGTAGAAAATAATTTTTAAAAATAAGTCATACGTTTTATGTTGACTAAAAATAATTTTAATTTAAGTCACTTTTTCTAATGCTACTAAACACTGGAAAACCTGGAATACTATCTTTATAAAAGGTTTTCCATTAAAACAAATAGAGCGTAAGAAAGGGAAAGGAATGGAATGGAATTAAGTAACCTTATTTAGATGTTTTAAAATAAATGAATGGAATATGAGTAACCTTATTTAGGAGTAATATAGATGGAAATGAATGAAATCATTCTATGACAATATTACTATTAGACCCCTATTTTAAAATACATAGCTAAATATATAGGAGTATTTTGGGAGTTTTAGTTGAAAATTCATTAAATCTAATTTCATTCACTTCTATTTAAACTCTAAAATAAGGATCCCTCCATTAAAATCCCAAATAAGAGAAGACAAGAATATTCTAAAATTATTATTTCCATTCCATTCAATTCTATTTCCTCCTTCCAAACAACCTACGTTTTCTTGTTAAATCAAATTGATATGACGATTGTAGTAAATTAAACCAAGATTAAATCATACATCATACTTGATAGCTTCCCTGTGCATTGCACAAGTGATTCTGTTAACTTATAATGACATTTTATTTTATTTTATTTTTTATTTTTTATGTTGCATAAGGTTTTTTTTTTTTTGTAAATAATAATAATAATTGTACAAGACATTTTTTTTTCTTTGTTTTATAACATATAACTATCAGTATATGTTTTAGCTATATAACGTTGTTTACTAAGATTAAATTATATATTATATTCAATTTATTTCCCGTGCATCGCATGGTGTAGACACCGCATTTTATACCCTATACAACTCAGACCTCAATTCCTTAGTGATGCTAAAATTCTAAAACCTAAGGTTGGTTTAGGGCACAATTAGATTACAAATTGACTTGCGAAGTGTAAAAATGAAAAATATAACTTTTTATGAGCAAATAAATATATTTTTGGAAAATAAAGGCCAAAGAAAACCCTTGGCCTGCACACGCAGGCATGAACTTGCTACACAACCTCAAAGCATGCGTACGTAGGCACGAGCCTGTGCATGTAGGTAGGGTTTTAAGAACCTATGAAAGGCAAGTTTTCTGCATTAAAGACTGAAATTTGGAACGAATCCCACATTGTCTGGGAGTCGTTTCAACCCTCATTTTCACAATATAAATAGCCTTACATGGTATATTTTCAAGACGGACAGAAAATCCTAATGGGAACCCTAAGGTTCACTAGAAATAGTGAATCAAAAAGGGAGTTTTTTCATAAAACACCCTCAAGTCAATTTTATTTGATTGGGGCCTTTTCTAGCCTTGATCATCGAGTTTCAAAGTTTACTAATCATTTCTTTTTGGTTGTGAAAAGATTTGACTAAGAGGAACGGTTAAAATCAAGCTTGAAAAGCTTCTTTTTTTGAGGTATTGAGTTCTAACTTTTTCTTTCCATTTTTGCCTTTTCTTTTGTGTTTTAATTTTTTTTTTTCTGCTTTGTTTATGCTTTATAATGTTTTTTAAGGTTAGGATTATGCTTTTTTTTTTAAATGTTTTTAAGGATGCTAGGTTGTTAGATTTATTGTTTTAAGTTCTGCTTCATTTCCATTTTCAGGGTTAGGGTTTAGGGCATGTCTACATGAGCATGCTTCTTACATGTGTATGTAGGCTCAAAGTATGTGTATGCATACAACTGGCCTACACATGCAGGCCTATGTATGCGCACACATACTCGTCTCCAGAAACCCTAATTTTGAGCTTTCTATGTCTTTTGCCTTGTTTGTTTTACATCATATGCCTCTATTTTAACCTTCTTATATGCTTTTGAGTCCCTGCTTCTTTGTTTATGTGTTGGTTTGTCTCTAATATGCTAGATTTGGGTTTTCCTTTTATTTTCTTATTTTAATACCATGAACATGCATTCACATGCCCATTCATTGAGGCCATAGGTGCTGAGATGCAGTAAGGTAAACGAGGTAAGTCATGCATTAGTATGAACAAACATGCATTCACATGCACATTCTTATTTGTTTGATGCTTGATTTCATGTCTAAAATTTTGGAATACATGTGATGATCTATGTTTGTTTGCCATGCCTGTCTTTCTACCTTGTTTTTATTGCTGCCTTGTTTGAGATGATATGTTTACCATGCTAGATGAATGATAGGGTTTATGATGTGTTGCATGATTAGATGAATGCTAGGGTTTGTGATGTGATGACAAGCATGATAGATGTATGGTTAGGGATGTTTGATGCCATTTTGATTGTTATATGAATGCTTGTGTGTGCATGAGTTTAGAATAACAATATTGAATTTGCCTTTAATGAGATTAAGACATAAGATACAACGAGAGGAAGCCAACCTTAGGGTTGGGCAGTTTTGGGTGCCTAATACCTTTTTAAGACCATACCTTAACTCCAAATCCATATCTCTAGTAGTAAGATTAATGGTCCTTACTCGAAAGGACACTGTAGTCATAGTTCCTAGGCCATTGCAAAAACTAGGTGGTGACTCCCTGTTGTGTCCATATACGGGTTAGCAACTAATTAATAAGTAATCTTGTCAAAGTCACCTTTCCAGTTTCCACAAAAGGGTCCAACCAACACACACACACACACACACACACACACACAAATTCACATGAATATATGAAGATTTGCTATCCATTAATCACAATATTAAATAAAGTAGGAATTAAAAAAATATGTACAAAATAAAACTACCATTTTTTAGAAAATATCATGTAATATGATAGGCTAAGAATGTATTGACTCCTTTGGTAAATTAATCAATTAATTAGCCAAGTGAATTAACTAGATTTAATTTCATGCAATAAGTGTGGTAGCACAAACAAATTACCAACTAAGTTAAATGCAGCGAAAAATAAATTTGATACAGGTGATTTGTTTATGAATGGGGAAAATCACTGAGGCAAAACCCTACTGGGTGAATTTAAGGTCACCACTCTTGAGAATCCACTATTATCAAAATAAGCGGTTACAAGCAAAAGGAATCCTAGTACTTAATACCAACCTACAGTTGAACCCTTACGCTAATACTCAATTGGACTTGTAATGTAGTGGCAATCTCTCATTTCAATGTACGGCTCCTAGTACGTGACTAACGAATGATGCATGGATCCTAGTACGTGACTAACACACCAAGTTGAGGGAGATGTTGGTTGCAAAGTTCTTCAGTTCATCCATCAATGAAGCTCAAGAAGCTCCTTGGTTACAAAACCCTTAGTGCAAAGATGTAGTAGCTTCTAGAGAGAATATGATGAACTAGGGCAAATTGTCTCCAGTCACAATATGCATGTATAATCACTTTGCATCAAGTTGCATCCTTGTGACAACCCTTAAAATAATCCTTATATATGTCTAGGGTTGTGAGAAAAGAAACCCTACACAAATACTCATAGATATGTGTGAAATCAGTTTTGGAAATTTTGATTTCGTAATTCTCCATAAATACAGCTTCTATCGAGCTTCAACATTAATCCTTGATAGATATGATTCTGTCAAGACATCCGTCGAGCTTTAATAAATAGCACTTCTTCACCTGTTTCTTGGTCGGACTTGCATGGCTTCAATAATTAACTTGAACACTTGTTAATTGAAGACCTAAACCCATCATAAATCTACCAAATTACAAGTAAAGTGCGTTTTGTCAAAGGATTAGCCAATTTACATCACATATGTTTCTAACAATTCCCACATATGTCCTAATATAATATATATCATATAGGGTCCCCATGCATAACTAAACTCTTGAATATGAATTTATGGTTTGAGACTATCTTTGACATAGTTTAAGATAGATGACTCTAAGACCCTTAGAATTATACTTTAGGAATAATCAATTTAAATATAGCTACCAATCACATCTTAAGAGATCTCAATAATTAGTGATAGCTAGTTGTAGACTTTCGCGATGTGTGAGAATATATAGTTATTTTTGTAATGTGATAATATTTAATTTATTCTCTAAAATTTATTGAAGATAATTTGTTCTCCTTAAAAATTGAATTATTTCTAAAAGTTCACATGCAATGCAACGATTAGATTTTCAAATTTAACATCCAATAAAAAGATATAGGAAGAGTTTGAAAAGTAGCTTTGTCCATTTTTCATCTATCTATCCCTATTATATCATTATATTATTTTGGTTTTTTTTTTTCCTGAGAAACTTGGGTGTGTTTGATTGATACAATTATTCTTTTTTGAAGTGGTCTATGTTATTCAAACATCAATTATAATGTGTTATGTTTTCCCTTTTTTTGGTACAACTAAAATTTTTAGGTTTTTGTGTGTGTGTGTGTGTGTGGAGAAACTTGGGTGTGTTTGATTGATACAATTATTCTTTTTTGTGGCGCATATTCTTCAAACTTCAATTATAATGTATTATGTTCCTTTTTTTAGGTGCAACTAAAATTTTTAAAATTTTCAATTTCTCATTCTTTTAAGGTAATTATCATGATAATTGAATCTCATCACAAATTTACAATGGATATTACTAAAATAATTGATAGGCACATTCAAATATATAGCCATGTGGGATTGTATTTTGATATAAACTCAAATTCTCACTTTCAAAATATTTAATAATTAACTCAAATCAAAACTATAAGAGGGAGAGAGAGTGCATGTGATGGAGAACTCAAAATGGTGAAAAAAACAAACCTCTAAAATGTATCAACTTTTAGTAAAGATAAAAAAAAAACCATAAAACTTCATCAATTTAAAGAAGAGTTGCAAGAGATAATAAATAATAGAGAGAGAGAGAGAGAGAGAGAGAGAGAGAGAGAGAGATTAATCACTTTTTTTTTGGAAGAGAATGTGAGAGAAATAACAAATTTATATAAAAGAATATGAGTAGAAAAGTACTTAAAAGAAAATGTATATTTTAAACACCAAATTATTCAAGCTCAATGAGATGTTGAAGGAAGTACACTTAGGTGAATGTGGGGGACACTAAGGAAGGGAAAAGCTATACAGATGCATCCTGCAGATTGGATATTATTGGCCCAACATGAAGAAAGATGCAGTAGAATTTGTGAAGAAGTGCCATGGGTGTCAGGCACAAACAAATCTAATCCACACTCATCCCCAAAGTTTACAAAGTATGGTTACCCCATGGCCATTCCACACCTAGGGGCTGGATTTGGTGGGACCAGTTAATCCTCCCTCAAATGGAAACATTTGGATTTTGGTGGCCACGAAGTATGTTACTAAGTGGGTTGAAGCAATACCACTTTGCAAAGCCATAAGAGGGGTTGTGGCAAACTTCATCAAAGAAAATATAATTGCAAGATTCAGGATATCCCACAGGATCATAAGTGATAATGGTACACCTTTCACAAACAGAGAAGTCAAAAAGATGTTGGAATACTTCCAAGTAAAGCACCATCAGTCTTCGCCATACTACCCACAGGGGAATGGACAAGTTGAAGCAACAAACATGACCCTCATCAAGATCATTGGTAAGATAAGTCAAGAGTATAGTGGAGGATGGGTCACACACCTAGCAGGCGCACTATAGGCTTACTTCATTTCACCTAAGTCTACCACAGGATTCTTTCCTTTCTTGTTGGTATATGGGACAGAAGCTGTCAGCCTTGCGGAATTGATGATACCATCCCTAAGGGTCCTCTAGGCATGAAAGAAGGAAAATGAAAAAGATGCCTTCCTGGTAGAAAGGTATGAAGACTTGGAGGGGTTAGATGAAAAGAGAGAAGAGGCTTAAGGGTGCAGTCGCAGGTATAGGTAGAGGATGATGGAAGCCTATGGGAAGGCCATAAAGGAAAGAGTATTTATAAAAGGACAATTGGTGTTGAGAATAGCAAAACATGTTAGAAGAAGACTAGCAAGCCCATCTAAATTTTCACCAAAATGGGAAGTATCGTTTATGATAAAGGAGGCTAATGTAAGTGGGTATTATTGCCTGGCTAAAATGGACGAGGAAGATCTAATGGATCCCATCAATGGCAAATGGCTCAAATGTTACTATGCCTAAGAAGTATCACATAATTTTATTGTTTCTTTTTCTCTTTTTGTATTTCCTCCAAGTGACCATTGCAAGGGGTGCTAATAAACAAGAAAGTAATTTAGCAGTTTCTAATGAAAGCATTGTTGTGAAAAAGAAGTAGAAAGTAATGAAAATGGAAAATGAGCTATTAATAGAAATACGTGGTATTATAGAGTATATCAAGCATTATACCACAAGTAGCAATAAGTTACAAACAAAAAGCATAAGCCATACTAGACTTAGTAGAAATAGTCATGAGTATCAAGCAAAATAAGCATACTGTTAAAAAAAATTAAAAAAAGAAAAAAGAAAAAAAGAAAAGAAAGCTATAGAATAACTAAGGTAGCCGAATACATAACAGATAATCAAAGGTTGGTAATAAGGGGTTTGTCCTGGAAACGGTCAGGAGCACTCATGTTGGAAAGGAGACACTCACGGCGAACCTTCAAATCTATTGCCTCCTTCTTCAAGCTCTCAATCCGGGCATCAATAGCATCAACCACATGCTGAATCTTCCTTCTAAAGAAGACACGACAATCTCACGAAGGTGCTCCAGCAGAAATCCCACTTCAAATTCAATGCGGATCAACTCTTGAATTGTTACTCTCCATGGCAAGATTTTCTCAACAAAAATTGTGCCCACAAAGTTGTGCTAAATATCATTCATAACACATCCTAACAACTTGAGGAAATGCTCTATAGTAGAATGGCCAAGGGGAAATTTCTACATAAAATCCCCATGGTCATGGTGAATAGCTTGCAGTTGCTCCATGCAATCCTAAGGTACCTTGTATCCATGAAAGTCTACATACAGAGGCCTAGTACCCCAGAAATCCACAAGGTCGAGATCATTCCTATCCACCTGCTCAAAGTGAGTGAAAAAAGAAGTGGCTTCCTCCATGGGGTCAGCTATAGTGGCAGAACTGCTCCCTGTCTCAAATACAACACCGTGGGTCCTCTTAGTAGGCAACAGGCTTAAAAAGAAAGAAAAAGGAGAGAGAGACAAACAACACATGAACCTCAAGCAAAGGAGAATGGAGGAATAAAAATGATGAGTGCGGGTAAAAGAGAAAAAAGGAAGAAGAAAAGAAGAGAGAAATTGAAGGGTAAATTTACTGGGTTCAACAAGATTAGGCACTGTGGAAACATCTACAACCTTTGGCACCTCAGGGGCTTTGGTGACTGCATGGTATGGTGACATGCAAGGTAAGGAAGGGAATACACCAAAAACAAATGTATATATAATAATAAGAAGAGAAGAAAAAGGAAGACAAGGTAAAGGAGGAGAGCTTATACCCATAGCCTCAGTGTCAGGCTTTTCATTAGAAGTGTCCTCAGAATCAGAGATCCTAGTCTTCACGATTGGCTCATCATCAGATCCTTAAAGGAGGAGAGCTTATACCCATGACCTCAGTGGCAAACTCTTCATTAGAAGTGTTGTTAGAATCAGAGATCCTAGTTTTCACGGCTAGCTCATCATCAGAATCGTCAAGGATCTCTTCAGATCCCACTTCAGGAGATAGCTCCATATCGAGCATTTGGGTAGTAGAAGAGGAAATGGAAGATGGAGTGACTACTAGTGAAGGCTCACCTCTAACCACTTGAGGAAGGACAGCAAATGGATTGCTGGGAGATATGACTGGCGGAGGGGTAGTGAAAAGAACCTCTTCGATCTGAGCACCCATTTGAGGAACACCTCCTTTTGGAGGAGTAGAAAACTTGGCAGAAATAGAACAATACACCTCGAGGATTCTCTATTTGATAGAAGCAACCCCCTCAGCAAGAACCGATTTTGATGGAGAAAATGAAGTCTAGGCAAAAACCTCCCTAGTAGTAGCAGTAGTGGCAGAGGCCATGGCCTCTGCAATAATATTAGCCCATCAAAGAATCCTTCCATAGGAGTGTCAGCAACTGCAGAAGCCTTTTCCTTCTCAGAAACATTGCCCTCGGCAGAAATTATGTCTGTGCCAATGGTGGGTCCAATAGGGGTCTCCTCACTCGAGGGAACATAAACAGCAATGGGCTCAGCGTCAATCTGAAAGTAACAAAATGAGGGAAAGAATAAATAGGTGTAAGAAAGCAAAAATGAATGATGAAATGAAAATAAAATGAAAAAATAGAAGAAAGACTTACCTCGGCCTCGCTGAGTATGATAGGCCATGTGACAGAAGTATCTTCCCTAAGCTTGGACTACAAAAAAAAAGGAGGTACACATGAGGTTAGAGGCAAAGGCATTAAAGATTTAACATAAAGACAAAAGGGATATTAGAGATAACATACTCTCCTCTTAGAAGGGGTAGATGAAATTGGAGGGGAGGTTTTTCACTTGTTGCCATGGGTTCAGCTAGATGGAGGGGCATCTGAAGGTTGTCTTAGTAATGGAGGCCTGGATTTGGCCGTGGCAGACTTCCAGGTAGAACGAGTCCTCTTAGAAGTAGGACGGGTGCTCTCGAGAATAATACTGCCAATGGGAGGAAAGTCTCCCCTATAAGGAACTATATCATAATAGGTCTCAGAAGAACCCATGGCAATACCCTTACCCTTCTTAAACTCAGGCTTGGCAGACTAGGAGGCCGAACCCTTCTTCACTGGTAGAGGCAAGTTCACTACCTTCACTTTCCTCTCCTAACCAAAAGGAAACTCGCCTGGGTACAAAATCCATCCTCGTTGTGGGTGCAAGTGCTTGTGACATGTTTTGGGGGGTATGCCTTGGCCTAGGGTGGACCATAGCAGAGAAAAAATGGAGTCCCCACCTGTGGACATAATGGAACATTTTTGCAATGGTCTCGGAACCATATATATATTGTCCTCTCGAGGAAGGACCATTGATCTTACTACCAGATATATGGGTTTGGAGTTAAGGTATGGTATTGGAAAGGTGTTAGGCACCCAAAACCGCCTAACCCTAAGGTTGGCTTCCCCTCATTATGTCTTATGTCTTAACTCTATTAAAGGCACATATAATATTGTATCTATACTTACACACACACACTAGCATACATCTAACAATCAACATGGCATTAATCATCCCTAACCATACATCTGTTATGGCATCTCCTAACATTCATCAGCATAGATACTAATGGGGAACTAGAAATGGAACCTATCTTCAACTCATCCATAGGAGTCGTCCAGAGCTAAAGATCAACCCAACATAAAAAGATCGTCCATAACAAGAAAGTCGTCCATAGAAGTAAGGTTCGTCCGTCTATGGGAGAACACGGACGACCCCCCAACACTTGGGAAATTTCCAGAGATGGATTTGTCCACTACAGCTTGTAATTCAGACCAGTGTTACTATTTTAAAGCATGAGTAAAACCCTTATTCATCGTTATGACATTTGTGGAGGATAAGGTTTATTATTCTAACTTATATAGTAGTTGCAGAAGTTAAAAACTGAACCTTTGAAACCTCCACAAATATTGGAGCAGTTACTAAACAAGTAATTTCTCTAAGGCTAACTATATAAGGACTCATCTAGACAAAATAAAGGTAAGTTTTCATTATTCTAAAAAAGGTTGGGAATTCCTGAGTTTCCAGAGAAGAGAACAAAAACTAACTTAAGCATCGGAGGGTTCTTGGTCAGTCCACCCTGGTCACCTTTGATCTTTTGTCTTTCTCATTTCAGGCCTTCCAAGTAACCACCAAACCATCGAACTCCGAAGCATTCAGCCTACTGATTTTCTGTGCATTATCAATTGGCACCGTCTGTGGGAATGATTAATTTTGAGTTTTGCAGTTTATCTTTCTCTGACAAAAGGCTGTATGGTTCAGACAAGATCAAGGGCCACCAGGAGAGTAGGGATGCTTTTAGCAATCCCCATCGAGATCACCAGTCAGCGCCTGCCATGCAACCATCTTCCATCCAACACATACAGTCCATGGTAGCTGCCATGGGGAGTTAACTAGTCAGAACCAAGAGTTGACTCAGGAGATTAATCTAAGGACGCAACATCATGAAAGATATGTTGAAGGACAAGCCCAAAGTCAATCAAAGGGCACTGCTTTGCAAAGGGTGCCACACTTGGAGAAGAAGATGGATCAGATGAGGAAGGTCATGGATGACATGAGGGAGAACATGAGAAGGGTAAATCCCGTAGAGGATTTGATTCATCGAATAGATTCTCCTTTCACGGCTTCCATCAATGGTCATCCCTTGCCCCCAGAGTTCAAAATACCTTCCTTGGATTCATATGATGGAACGCGTGACCCTTTCGATCAAATTGCTACTTTTAAGACTATAATGCATCTCCAAGGGGTTCCAGACGAGATTATGTGCAGAGCCTTTCCTACCACCCTAAAAGGACTAACGCAAATGTGGTTCAGCAAGATACCTCTAAGCACAGTGAGTTCTTTTGAAGAGTTTAGTAAGTTGTTTGTTAATAACTTCATTGGAGGACAAAGGCACAAACGCTCTTCGTCCAGCCTGTTAACTATTGAACAAGGAGAAAATGAAAGCTTGCAGTCCTTCATTAATGGCTTCAATAGAGAAGCCCTCACAATAGACGAGATGGACGACAAACTGTTATTGGCTGCCTTCCATAACGAAGTCAATTCAAATTTGTTCATCCATAAGCTATACAAAAAGGAGTCTCAAACCATGGCTGAGCTTGTCCATTCAGCCCAGAATTTCATGAATGCGGAAGATGCAATCATAGCCAAGAAGCGAAAGAAAGCAGAACGTTCCACTTGATCAAGTACTCATGCAAATCAAAGATGACCCTTCGTTGAAGTGGCCGGAGAAAATGAGTGGAGACCCTAACAAGCACAGTAAGAATAAATATTGTCACTTTCATAGAGATCATGGGCATGACACGGACGAGTGTTATGACTTGAAATAGCAGATAGAGAACCTTATTAGACAAGGAAAGTTGAGGCATTTCGTAGGAAAGGATCATAAAGATGAGAAGTTGAAGGGAAAGATGGAAGAATCATCACGGCCCCCACATGGAGAGAAAAGAGTTATCATAGAAGGGACTTCAACGGGGCAATCTTCCAAATCAAAGAAGACGTATCTCAAAGTGGTACAAAATGTCCAACTCTCTGGACGATCACCAAGGACGAGGGGGACGGACGAGCCAACCATTTCATTCACAGACGAGGAATCTGAAAGAATCCATCATCCCCATGACGATGCAATTGTCATTACCTTACTCATCGCGGATTACACAAATAGAAGAGTATTGGTGGATAATGGAAGTTCAGCAGATATATTGTATTACCCCGCCTTCTAGCAGATGAGACTAGGATGAGATCAACTTTGTCCAATATGTTCACCATTGATAGGATTTGGAGGGATAAAAGTGCAGCCTGTAGACACCATTACCTTGCCTGTGGTGGTGGGATCATACCCACAGCAGATAACCAAGGAAGTGAATTTCTTTGTGGTGGATTGCTCGTCCTCATGCAATGCCATCATTAGAAGGCCAACCTTAAACAGTTGGAAGGCAGTAACATCTACCTACCATCCATCAGTCAAATTCTCAATGAAGTACGGGATAGGACAAGCACAAGGAGATTAGTTGGCAGCTAGAGAATGTTATTTAGCCATGTTGGATTTAGACGAGCACGTGCAGATAATGAGTATTAAGGAGAAAAGGGTTGTTGTAGAGCCCACTGAGGTACTGGAAGACGTTCTTTTGCAAGAATATGATCTTGAAAAATTCACCAGAATTGGAATAGGCATGAAAGAAAAGATGAAGCAAGACTTCGTCTGGTTTTTGAGGAAGAGTATCGATATTTTTGCATGGAGTCATGAAGACATGCTAGGAATTGATCCAAGTGTGATTACTCACCGACTGAATGTATACCCCTCTTTCAAGCTTGTTCGTTAGAAGAAAATGATGTTTGCTCCTGAGCGAGATAATGCTATCAAGAAAGAGGTCCAAAAGTTAACCACAACATAATTTATTCGGGAGGTCTATTACTCGGATTGGTTAGCCAATGTGGTGATGGTTAAGAAGGCGAATGGTAAGTGGAGGATGTGCGTGAATTTCACTGACTTGAACAAAGCTTACCCTAAGGATAGTTATCCTTTGCCACGCATTGATTAGTTGGTGGATTTCACAGCCGGCCATCAGTTGCTAAGTTTCATGGATGCTTTCTCGGGATATAATCAAATAAAGATGGATGAGGCAGATCAAGGAAAAAAGTTCTTCATTACTAATCAAGGTTTATTTTGCTATAAGGTAATGCCTTTTGGTCTAAAGAACGTTGGGGCAACTTATCAAAGGTTGGTTAATCACATGTTCCGTCCACAGATAGGATAGAATGTAGAAGTGTATGTGGACGACATGCTTATAAAGAGCTTGGATGAAGAAAGACATCTAGAAGACCTCCAAGAGACCTTTGAGATACTTAAAAGATACAAAATGAAGCTGAATCTAAGTAAGTGTGCATTTGGGGTGTCGTTAGGAAAGTTTCTAGGATTCATGGTTTCACAAAGAGGGATTGAAGCGAATCCAGATAAGATCAAAGCCATATTGAACATGGAATCACCAAAGAATATCAAGGAAGTCCAAGGCCTCACTGGACGAGTTGTAGCTCTAAACAGGTTTATTTCAAAAGCTATAGATAAATGTTTACCCTTTTTCAAAGTTCTCAGGAAAGCGTTCAAATGGACGGACAAGTGTCAAAAGGCCTTCCAAGATCTTAAAAACTATCTCACCACGACTCCATTACTAAGCCCATCCGTGCTAGGAGAAGAATTGTATTTATACTTGGCAGTGTCCCCATATGCCATAAGTTCAGCATTGATCAGGGAAGAAGGAAAGGTACAGAAGCCTGTGTATTATACAAGTTGAGCACTTAGGGGAGTGGAAGGACGATATCCGTTGATAGAAAAATTGGCTTTTGCACTCGTAACAGCTTCTAGAAAGTTGAGGCATTACTTCCAAGCACATGTCATCAATGTCATGACGGATCTCCACTCAAGAAAGCAATGAACAAGTTGGAAGCTGCAGGACAATTGATCCAATAGGCAGTCGAGCTCAGTGAGTTTGATGTTAGGTAACAACCAAGAAATGTGATAAAGGCTCAAGCTCTAACAGATTTCATTGTAGAATTCACTCCAAGTTATGAAAACTTAGACGGAATGGGAGGCAATAAAAAATGAGTTGTCCATGTTGACGGATCATCTACATAGCAAGCAGGAGGAATAGGAGTTGTTTTACAATCCCCGGAAGGAGATAAATTTAAGCACAAGGTTCATTTGCAATATCAAACAACCAACAATAAAGTTGAGTATGAAGCCCTTCTTAAAGGGCTAGAATTGGCTAGGTTCATGGAGGCAGAGTCAATACTCATCTTGGGGGACTCTCAGTTGATCATAGGCCAAGTAAATGGAACATATGAAGCCAAGGAAGAATGAATGAAGAAATACTTGAATAAGGTAGTACGCATTGTGAAGAAGTTTAAGGAAGCTGATTTCGTTCAAATCCTAAGGGAAGAGAACATGGAAGCAGAAACCTTGGCGATGGAAACCTCAGCGAATGAAGCAACAGACAAGTTTGAAGAAATTCAATATATGCCTAGCATAGATCTTCTAGAAGTACTACAGATATAAAGTGAGGAAAATTGGATGACCCCAATAGTATTATACCTGAAGGACGGAACACTTCCAGAAGGGAAAGTCGAGGCCAAAAAGCTTAGGGTCAAATCAGCTAGATACGTCCTCATGGACGAGGTGCTATATAAAAGAGGTTTTTCTCAGCCTTATCTAAGAGGAGGCAAATTATGTGTTGAGAGAAGTTCATGAAGGAGCATGTGGTAACCATTCAGGAGTCAGATCGCTCGTCCATAAGGTCGTCTGTGCAGGATATTACTAGCGAACCATCCAAGCTGATGCTAAAGCATATGTTAAGGTCTACAGTCAATGCTAATGATTCAGTAACGTCCCTAGACAACCGTTAGAGTACCTTACCCCAATGATGGCTCTATGCCTTTTGCACAATGGAGATTGGATATTTTAGGCCCCTTTCTAACTAGAACTAGACAAATGAAGTTTTTGGTAGTAGGAATAAATTATTTCACTAAGTGGGTGGCCGCTGAACCCTTAGCAAAAATTACACAACAGAATGTCAAGAACTTCATCTGGAAAAGCATTGTATGCAGGTTTGGGGTACCCAGGGTACTAGTGTTTGACAACGGATGATAGTTCGACAACACACCTTTCAGGGATTTCTGTGAGCAACTGGGAATCAAGAATCACTACTCCTCACCCTCCCACCCACAAGCCAACGGACAGGCAAAAGTAGCAAACCAATCTTTGTTGAAAATCATTAAGACTCGGCTTGAAGGGGCAAAGAAAGTATGGCTAGATGAATTGCTGGGTGTTTTGTGGGCTTACAGAACAATAGTGAGGACCCCCATAGGGGAAACTCCTTTTAAACTAGCATATGGAAGTGAGGCAGTCATACCTACAAAGTGCACATAGCCAGCCACAGGGTGATAAAGTATCAAGATGAAGAAAACAAAGAGCTGCTTCGTCTAAACCTCGATCTTATAGACGGGGTGAGGATGGACGCGGAGCAAAGAACAGTAAGGTACAAAAATCTTATGGCTAGGCAATATGATGCAATGGTGAAATCCGGGTGCTTCAACATTCGAGACCTCATCCTTAAAAAGGTCTTCTTGGCAACCAAAAACTCGGCTCGTGGAAAGCTATGACCTAATTGGGAAGGACCTTATAGGATTATCAACTACAAAAGGCGGGGTCATACTACTTGGAAGCCCTAGATGGACGGAAGCTAGAGCACCCTTGGAATGTGGAGCACCTGAGGAGGTATTACCAATAAAGGGTCAACCTGGACGAGCATCACCAAGGACGAGCATTATGGACGAAGTGGAAGTTACGTGTTTTCTTTCTCATGTTTGCTTATATTTATTACTACTACTGTGTGTTTTAAATATATTAAGTGTTTAAAAAAATAAAGTCCTTAAGAAAGTACATTAGTTTCTAACTTTTGTGCTGTCTATGGATGACGTTGTGATGGACGAGGTTATATACTTAGTCTAAGTATTTTAATTCCCTAAGGCATTAGCTTTTAAGCATATGCCATGCTTGTGGACGAAGTTTACGTATGTATATCTAGTTTGGATTTTCAATGTACCTAATGTTGTGAGAATCGCTTATTTTGTGATTATATTCAAACTAATCTGCAAGAAGGGCAAAGGCCAAAGACGAATAAAATCTCTGGATGCAGGGATATAACATCTATAAGCTTTCCTTAGAATAAGGATAAAGCAAAGAAAAATAAACCCAAGGTATATCCGTCTAAGCGCTTGACGAGGTAAAACCTGAGGTACTTTCGTCTAACCAATGGACGAGGAAAAACTTGCACACAAAAGTGTCTAAGTCCATTGATGAATTTAACCAGTCAAACAATCCTATCCATGGATGAGCAAGTACTAGAAATATCTTTTACCAAAGACGAATAAATGATCGTCCCACGCTTGGACGAATAATAATAAAAGCTAAGTCAAATGTGTAGACGGATCAAGCTAGCAAAAATAAATGCCATCTATAGACGAGCTGTGCTAAACAGTAGATGCTGAACATGAAGTATATTTTAGCATGGATGATGTAAAGAAAAATTTGTTCATGTACTCAAGACGGAGTAAAATGTCCTCACAAGTGGACAGACCACACCACCACAAAAATAATATGGATGAATATGAACAAATCTTGTTCGTAAAACCGAAAACATGTTTAAACACTGAAAAATGAGAATGAAAACAGATATTCATTCATAAAAATTAAAAAAGGGTAGACGACCACCGTCCAAAAACCCTTGAGTTATGTAAAGCCAATAAAGGCAATTGTATATGTAACTCATCCATAAACTTGGACGAGAAAATTGTTCTTCAATAAAAAAAAAGAAAAAGAAAGGTAAAGCCCAAAACAACAGGCATTTCCAATAATTTAAAGTAATAAGGATTTTTTTACTAAGATAAACCACTTGACTTTGGCTCGTCCTCGTTGGTAACAATGGCATCTTAGGTGACTTCATTAGCAGCATCGTCCACCACATTGATGTCCTTAGAACTCGTCAGAAGCAAGGAAATTTCTGTGGCAAGAGGAATTTTGAAGGAATCAAAGTCCAGGTCAGGATAAGCCTTCTTGGCATTAGCACGGAAGTCCTCGTAGCCAGTTGCATAATGATTGTCTAGACGATTCTTGTACTTATCTGACTTCTTGAAAGCTACAACGGCTTCTTCATGAGCTTTCACCAAGGATGAGTTGAACGCTAAAATTTGTCCTTCCAAATGAGCAATGCGGGTTTCCTTTTTAACAGAATCTGCTCTAAGTTCCTCAACCTCCTTTTTCAGCTTCGTCACTATTCCTTGCAAATGATTGAGGTCCTTAGTCAATCTGATCACTTCCCCCTTTTTTAAAAGAACTTCCTTGTTCAGTTCTTTATTCTTCTCCTTAGTTGTCTTGGCCTCCTAACATAACTCCTTAGCCTGGTTGGATGTCGTGTAAAACTTTGACATAGCCTACAAATGGACAAAGGAAAGCTAGGAATTTTATTCAAAATTGAAAAGAGTAAAACAAAGGTGAATGAAATTTATATACCTTAAAAAGGTCATGAATGGCAGAAGGTTCAAAGTCCTTCACTGACATATTGTAACACGAATTCACTTCATTGTTAGTGATAATTCCTTTGAACATCTTCCATGCATAACCCTTGTCCAATACCAAGTTAGAAGGCTACTTAGACAGCTTTAAGGGATGAGTCTTGCGAGAAGTTTTAGCTGGAAGGGGAGGATCAGTCTAGATGGGTGGAACGGTTTGGATGGGCACCGCCTTAACCACTGGGTCATCCAAATCTACCGTTGGAGGAGTAAATTTTGGGACCTTAGGAAGAGGAGTCTTGCTATAATTTTGCTTTTGCTTCTTAAGACCTCGACGACTTGGAAGGTCACTAAGATCCACCGAGTTAGATATAGTCTTCCTCTTAATTGTCTGGACGGTAGATTTTTGGACGATTGGGGCAGTAGTATCGTCCTAAACTTGGACATCCTCACCACCCCTGGTTAGAGCCTTTTCCTTGTTTTCCTTCAAAGTGGCCATTCCTATGACAGAGAAAATGATTAAAAAAGGAAAAAAAGAAAAAAAGAAGAAGAAGATGGACGACACTTACTTCGACAGGTAGTTTATTCGTGCCCAAGGTTTTTTGCAGAAGGTACTGCACCAAGTCCCTAAGCAGCTAGGCGACCAAAAGTCACTAGGCCGTGGAAGGATTTGTCAGGGAAGGCACGAATTTGATCAATACGATCCAAATAAAATTTGTCCAAATGAGGACGGATGACAGTTGCGTCAATACGAAAAAGAGAAGAAAGGGTTAGACGAGTAAATAAAAAAAAGGAGGTTAGAAAAAGTAGATAAATAAAATGGAAGAAAGACATACCCTCAGGACGAAGACGACCTAGGAGGTTGGTAAACAGAGGGAAGGGGTATTACTCACATCAACTGGGTCCCTGGCCCAATTTTCAGAAATAATAAAAAACTCGGTCTTCCAAAGCCTGTCAAAAAAGCTATGACCCTTTATTAAACTAAAATGAGGGCCTCTAGATGAGAACTGGTAAAAACCAGTAGATTTCTTTATCTTTGAGGGCTTATAATAGTAAAGGAACTCGTCCACTGTAATTAGATAATTCCTTTCCAATGCCTCACGCCATAACACTTGCATGGCAACTATAATCCTCCAACCATTGGGGTTAAGCTGGTTAGGTCTAATACCCAACCTATGGAGAAGGCCTCTACAAAAAGAATTTAAAGGGAACCTAAGATCTGCTAAAAGGTAAGACGTATATTCACCTAAGCTAGAAGAAGGAGAACAACACCATGCCCCTTCATGAGGTAGACGAGGCTTAAATTCCCTAGGAATCTAGTACCTATTTACAAGGGTTTTTAACTTAGGCCCATCTAAAGTGGACGCTACCTCGGGGGCACAACTATAAATTACGTTCTCCTCTTCCTTCTCTTCCTCTTCATCTTGAAGAGGGCCAAGTGGTCTTCTAAACGAGCTTGCCCCCATCCCAAAAGCCGTCCTACGTTACATCTCCTGGAACACCTCTAAAGAAAACCCAGGAGCCCTAGACAAATAATGCTCGTCTAAGGAGCTACTACTACTACTGCTTGAACTACCCTCACCGCTCTCATAACTACCTCCACTTCCAGAGGAAACATACTGATACTCGTCTATCGCTCTCTCTAGGCTAGTACTAGACTCAGACATGATTTTTTGGAAAAAGTATAAAGAAAAAAAACCTAAGGAAGTGAAAAGGAAATACCTAACGAGGCTCTTGGACGAGATGGTAGAGAAGAAATTATGAGAAAGGTGAGGGGTAAGAGAGAGAATGCATATATTTATAGGGCCCAAAGGTGAGGTCAGTGAAACGACACAGACCAGTCAGAAAATGACACGTGACGTTCTCTTTGAAAATGGAATCGACGCGATAGGCCACCATTGCGATTCTAACGCGTGGCACAATCTGGAACAATCCATTTTTGATAAGGATGAGAATTGACGCACGGCACAGTATTCAACCACTAAAATAGTGGCATGTGTCAAAGTTAATAGTAAAATCTACAGTGCTCTAGACGACCCTTGGACAAGGGGGCAACTGATAGGGAACTAAAAATCGAACCTATCTCCAACTCGTCCATAGGAGTCGTCCAGAGCTAAAGATCAACCCAACATAAAAAGATCATCCATAACAAGAAAGTCATCCATAGAAGTAAAGGTTGTCCGTTTATGGGAGAACACGAACGACCCCCCAGCACTTGGGAAATTTCCCAATGGCTACTCTATTTTATGAAATTAAGATAAAAAAACAGAAAAATAAATTACATTATTATGAAAATAATTAAAGAAAAGAAGCTATTGAAGATCAATATTAAACTCAAGTTCTCACTTGAAGTGAAGCTACAACCTACATTTAGAGTTCAAAATGCTTTATTGTGCACTAAGGCCTTGAGTATTGGATTTGTTAGAACTAAGGAGGGCTTATTTAAAATATGATGATATGACCTTCTTGGCTAATTAGCATTAGCAAGAGGACTATTTTCTTCATATTCAGGTTGTAGCTTATCATGTAAATTATGCATGATGGTCCATTCTTAGGCTCACACCATGAAATTTCTATCAAAAATAACTGTATGTTTTAGTTTTACCTAAGAATGATATGATATTCTTTTTCATTTCCATCAAATTTGATAATAGTTTTCCCTCTCATCATATCTTGAATCTCTAGGAGAATATATCTCTTTCGAATTTACAATAGATTATAATATGCAGGGTTTATAGAATGTATAACAACTCCTTTATTGCAGCTTATGAATTTTAAGGAGAAAGATGGCTTTTCATTTTGATTGGTGATGAACTAGACTAATTATACTATTCACTAGTGGCATGGAATCTTTGAGGTTAGTTTTTACTTTGGAATATTTATTCTGTTTATTCTTTTTTTAACAAAAAGGAATATCACATCGATGTTTCCCCTTTTTTGATTGAGAGAGTTTAGCTTAAGGTTGTCTAACTTTTATTCTTTTGATAGTTAAGGTAAAGGGTGTAGACACTCGATTTTCCACCCATGATTTAATCAAGGAATATGACTGGAGTGACCATCCATGTACCAAAAAAAAAAAAAAAGAGTCACTCTTGCATTACATGCATCAATTTGTCCTTGCATTACATGCATCATTTTGTCTTTGCATTACATTCATTAATTCATTCATTACATATCATAAAAATGATCTTGAGATTCTAACGGTTGCAGTGGTGTTTCTAGTTATCAAATCGGACTATCGGATCGAAAGATATCACATGATCAAGTTTGCACGGTCAGCATGCATTTTATGGGGTGAAGCTGATCACGTGTGATTAATTGAAATTAATTTTGATTGGTTGATGATTAAAATTAATTAAATGAATTTATGTGATTGGTGCAGTATTTTTCTTAAAGTAAGATTTGTTGCATGGGATTAAAACAAACTAGTCACTAACCCGTTCGATGCACGGGCTAGTTTTAAATCAAATGTTAACATGTTCAGGTTTAAACATCTCTCTAATTTCAATTATTGAAAGTTAAATTGGCTCTAATATAAGATGAAACATGTAATAGTATGAAGTAATATTAAATATGAGATAAATAAAAATATTATGAAGTAATATATTACAATATTTGCTCTTACAAGTATTACAAAAGAACCCCTGCTCTTACATTTGGATTCATAATGTGCTCTTACGCTTAGACTATTTTACTTTAGGCCTTAAAGGACTCCAAAACCTTCCTTAACGTACACCCCTTTATTGTCACATGGGAAACATGTCTATCACCAGCATCAAATAGTGAAACTAAGATATGCCAAGACACCAATATTATAGTGTGATCATCCCACACCTTTCAAAGTAATAATAGCCCAAAAAGCATAAAGTTTGTGAGATCTCTAAAAAGAAGTTAAAACAAACAAAAAGTGATAGTGAAGTCCTCTCCAAGAATAAAAACTCAATTACAGATACAAAATAAACACAGCTAAAACAACACATATTAAAATAATAACCCAACAGTAAACTATTGAAGTTATAGAAACCAATAACTATCACATAAACAGCTGAATAAACCCCTTTAGAATTACAATACAGTTGACTTCACCGTCTGTTGCAAATGCAATTCATAGAGTTGCATCTTTGTGATAGCCTAAGACAACAAAGCCCCACATTCTAATACTGGTTATAACGTATCACACCACTTAATTCCAAGATACATCTTTCAATTTATGATACAGAAAAGAAAATAAAGCTCAATATAGAAAATTTTATCAATAAATACTCAAAAAAATTTTGCAAAAAATGGTAAATTGACCCAAAACCACTAACTCAAATCAAAAATGCTTTCACAAAAGAAAATTCCCAAGTATATATGTATAATGGTGTTTTTGTTAAGGAGTGAAAAGAAGTGGAGCAGCTATTATGACAAAGAATTCCATTAGCATAATCATATTTATAATTAAAGTGGCAGAACACAAAGTGCTTTAGAAAATGCCAGACCTTGACACGTAGGTGGCTAAGAAAGTGAGTCCACTTAGAAGCACTTTGCTTCATGGAATGGGATATTCTTCAATTAATAATTCTCATGGCCCTTCAAACCACCCATGGAACTTTACAAGTAAACGCCCTAGACTTGAAATCCCACCTGGCTGCCCCTTTCTCATTGGGCAGGGGAGGCTATCATGCCATTCCCTTGACACGATCAGGAAATCCTTATTTAGGCCTTTGTTGGAGTTAGGATGGCATTGAATGAGACTAACGTCGAGATACCTAGACTTAGGTAATACCCCCGCCCCTTTAGATGGTGGAGGTTGTAGACCCAATTGACATCATGATGGGTAAGCACTAAACCCATCTTTTAGTTAGGGGCATCCATACACCCTAAAATTCTAAACATATTTGGGGTATACTGGGTGGGAGCTAACCTATGAGCCCTAAGGTAATCCCTAGTCACAGTGCCTATGGGAATTCTCATCCTATTCTCTATAAAGGCGATCATTGGGATTACCATTTCTCCCCCTTGCCTTTTCTCGTGCCACTCTCCCTCCTTACAGTACCTAATGGCTACTCTTGGAAGAATCCTATACTAAGCCCTAAAGCTCTCTATTCCTTCCTCGGATTTTACCAAACTCTTGAATCTACCCATCTCTAGAAAGGTTTGGGAGAACTAAAAAGATTGAGAGGAGTAAATGGAGCCGAGGAGAGAAAAAGTATAGAGAAAAGAAAAATGTATGGAAAAACAGAGTGTAAAGATTTGTGAAGACTTACAGAAAGAAGAAAAGTATCCTTGGACAAGCTTTTGGTATTTGTAAAGGTAGGAGCGAGTTGAGAAAGTTGGCAGGTTCAGTGTATACGCGCTAGAGCTAAATGAATGCTAGAGTGAGATAAGTGATTGATTTGAATGGTATTTATATTAAAGAGAAAGCTATAAGCATGAAAATTCCAACCCATATTCTAGTAGAACCCTTAGCCGTTGGATCCGCACCACGCTGTAGAATGTGGGGAACATGGAGCTGTAAAAATTTAATGAGGGAGAGTCTCGAATGTTGAAGCGTCAGGAGTGTGCCTCAGGCAGTTAAAAAGGTGCCTATGCGATCTGAGGTGAGGTGTGATGAGCACGGGGTAAGTATAGTGATATTGAAATTCTCCTTTCTTCCTGAGGAGCTAGAAAGAAGAATCTTGAAGGGCTATTGTAGGGATATTGGGCCTAGGAGCTTATTCTCTATGTATATATTGGACCTGTGGCCCAATTTGAGGACGTGAAATCATTCGATGAGGAGTAAACGTCACTAGGGAAGTCCATGTTACTAAATGAAGAATTTAGTTTTGATCATAAGAGCCTATAAGAGTGGTCCAAGGATGAATGCCTCCTCGGCTAACCAAAGTCGAGGTCCGCAAGAATGGCCTGCCATCTAGGGGATCGTTCTAGGAAGTTCTGTTTATACGGTTAAGCATTGTGGAAATATAGGACAGGGGAGAGTCCTAAAATATTTAAGGAGAAGGCTGCTACCACCACATTGAATGCTCTGTAGCTAACTTTCTGGTTGCATTAATGTGGAGAAGACCCCTAAACAGTGCTGCATTGGCTGCCCTAATGCACAGAGGGTCTAAGAGGGTGTCTGATAGAACAAGTACTCAAATAGTGGCTTAGATGATCAACAAGTGGAGGGCAAGATTGTCTAAAGAGAACTATAAAATAGAAGAAACCCTCCACGGTGAAGGGATCGGGAAACTAAGAGAAAAACATTGTAGCATCAAGAACTGACTTTGTAATCAAGCTTGAAAGAAATATATAAGAACCTATCTCCTCGGACTTTGCCAAGGACGATTTTCTTTAGTTTAAACTTGTTTATCTTCATTCTTTTGTCATAAAGATCTGCCTTATTTGTTGTCTGATTCACTAAAGCCCAGTTTTTCCAATCCACTTTTTACAAATTCATTGTTTTGGGCTTTTTTAGTCTGAGTCCATCTATCTTTTAGGCTAGGGACTCAAATCTAGTCCTTACAATTGGCACCGTTTGTGGGTAATACTGGTGTTATAGTGAGTTTAACGTTCAACGATGGTAGGTTCGGGTTCAAACTAAGCAGAATCTATGGGGTCTCAGTGTCAAGATCACTTCTATGATCTTGAACAAAGAAGGGACTGAGAGGGGAGTGTGCATACTACCCATACTAGTTGGAGCCACTCTCGAGGTGGTAGCCACCTCTCTCATGAGAAAAATACCAAAACCATGCAGTTGGAGATTGACCCTTGAAGAGAAGCTTATGCCATAAACGACGAAAGTGAGCTCCTTCCAATTCTAACTACTCTTTTGATGGTGAAGAGGATAATAGCTATAGGCACAAATCAAGTACTCCTTCTAGTGAGTCTTTCTTGTATGATGAAGACTATTGTCATAAGCACAGAAATAGAAATTCATCTTTAAGAGGCTTGGGAAATGACGCTATTAGCAGAGCACTCAACCAAATTTCCAGATCACCTTTCACGCATAGGATTAAGGGAGGAAGACTTCCGTGACGGTTCACTCAGCCCACGTCACCATGTACAATGGTCGAACAGACCCTGTAGAGCATGTTAGATACTTCAATCAAAGAATGGCTGTGCACTCCAAGAACGTGGCCTTGATGTGCAAGGTATTCACATCCAGCTTGGGGCTTGTGGTGATGAGGTGGTTCGATGGCCTGGGTGCAGGTTCCATTGATTCCTTTAAGGAACTCACTCAGGCATTTGGATCCTGCTTTACCACTTGTAGTAGGGTTCCTTGGCCCTTAGATTCATTGTTGTCCCTGTCCATGAGAGAAGGGGAGACCCTGAAAACATATTCGAACAGATACTAGGAGATGTTCAATGAGATAGATGGTGACTTTGACAACGTAGCCATCAGGACTTTCAAGGACGGCCTACCTACCAAGCATGGCTTAAAAAGGTCTTTGACTAGGAAGCCTGTTACTAGTGTACACCAGCTCATGGATCAGATTGATAAGTATAAGAGGGTTAAGGAGGACCAATAGTAACGTAAGGGAAAGGGTAAGGTTATCCCTCAGGAGATGAGGGATTTTAGGTCGGACCTTTATAACAATAGTAGACCATGAAGAGATTTTGTTGGGCAATCTAGGTCTACGGCTCCTCAGATGGTTAACATTGTGTTCTGAGAACCAGTGCATCAAGTCTTGGAAAAGATCAAGAATGAACCATATTTCAAATGGCCGAACAAGATGAGTGGAGACCCTTTAAGGCACAATCAGAGCCTTTATTGCCAATACCACCAAGAGCGGGGACATACCACTAAGGATTGTAGAATTCCGTGGAACCATCTAGAGCAACTGATCAGAAAGGGAAGGTTACAGCAGTTTTTGTATCGGCCCAATGGGCAAGAAGGTCAAGTGAGGCTTAGGGCTCAAGGGAGTGCTTCTTTAAGGCTCCATTTGGGCACAATTTAACGTCATCTTTGCTGCACTAGGGAGAACTAGTTCTTATCCTTTTAAGGTGATGTCTGTGGCTCGGCTACAAGCTGAGGACTCTAATTTTGAGCCGAAAAAGGCTAGAGTGGAGATCCAACCAGTGCTGAGTTTTTTGGAAGAGGACAAGATTGGAACCATCCAACCACATGATGATGCTTTAGTGGTCACCCTCAAAATAGGAGGGTATGATGTTAAGAGAGTGATGGTGGATCAAGGTAGTGGGGTAGAGATTATATACCCCGATTTGTACAATAGATTGAGCCTAAAGCCTAAGGATTTGACAGCCTACGATTCACCCTTGGTAAGCTTTAATGGAAAGGTTGTCATTCCAAAGGGTCAGATTAGACTGTTCGTGTAGGCGGGCTCAGAAGTGGTTGAGGTGGATTTCATTGTAGTGGATGCCTATTCTCCTTACACGGCCATTGTGGCAAGACCCTGGCTTTATGCCGTAGAAGCCGTTTCCTCCACCCTGCATATAAAGGTCAAATATCCATCTGGGGACCAGATTGAAGAGCTGGTTGAGAGCCAATCCATAGCAAGGTAGTGCTTGATCACTGCAATAGTGCATTAGCTGGGAGTGGAGTCCTCGACCTTGGCTGGAAAGAACTTATAGCAATCAAGGACTTTGGCATTATCTGTAAGAGGGGTAGCCAAGGAAGCGAAATATGAAGACTTGGAGAAGATTGTTGTAGACGATGATCCGAAGACATTCTTTCAAGTCGGAACTCAACTTCCTTATTGGGAGAAGGAAGGGCCTCAGGAGGAATGTGGATGTTTCTCCGTGGAATGCTTACGAAGCTCCTAGGGTGGATCCAGACCTCATTTGCCATCATCTAAACGTTAACTCATCTGTCATACCTAAGAAGCAGCCACCTCAGCACTTATCTAAAGAATACTCTAAGGCTATCAAGGAGGAGGTGAACAAGCTTAAGTAGGCTGGAGCTATTAAAGAAGTGTTCTACCCTGAATGGTTGGCTAATATAGTGGTAATGAAGAAGAAGAATGGGAAATGGCGGGTATGTGTAGATTTCACGGACTTGAACAAAACCTGCCCAAAGGACCATTTCCCTATGCCTTAGATTGATTAGCTGGTGGTCGCTAATGGTGGATGAGCTTGTTGGATGCCTTTCAAGGGTACCATCAGATACCTTTAGTTTTGGACGATTAAGAGAGGACAGCGTTTGTCACTCTTGTTGGGAATTACCATTACAAAGTGATGCACTTTGGTTTGAAGAATGCAGGGGCTACCTACCAAAGGATAATGACCAGAATGTTTGAGCCACAGTTAGGGAAAAACATTGAGGTTTATATAGACGACATGGTGGTTAAGAGCAAGTTGGAATTTGAGCATGTTAATGACCTTAGGTATATCTTTGAGATATTTAGATGACATAAGTTGTGACTTAATGCTTCCAAGTGTTCATTTGGTGTCGGATCAGGGAAGTTCTTGGGCTACATAGTTACACACCATGGAATTGAAGTTAACCCTGACTAGATCAAAGTAATCAACAATCTGCAACCATCTCAAAATCCCAAAGAAGTCCAAAAGCTAACAGGGATGACCACTACTTTAAACCGATTCATCTCTCAGTCAGCAGACAGTTGAAGTCATTTCTTTCAATTGTTGAACAAGTGGAAGGGATTCGAGTGGACCGAGAAATGTGTCTTGGCTTTCCAGCAATTGAAGGAATATCTCTCTTGAGCACCAATTATGTCCAAACCCGAGGTGGATGAAGTTTTGTTTGCCTATATTATTGTGGCTTCCCATGCAATAAGTTTGGTACTTGTAAAGGTAAATAATGGTGTATAGAGGTTGGTTTATTATGTGAGCAAGTCATTGCATAAGGCCAAGGTCCGTTACGTATCACTGGAGAAGGCCATTTTACAATGGTGCATGCTATGCGTAAGCCCACGCACTACTTCCAATCACATATAGTTGTTGTCTTAACCTAGCTCCCGCTCAGATCCCTACTTTGGAGCATTGGTTGCATAGGGAGAATCGCAAAATGGGGTATGATCCTAGGGGGTTTTGATATCAAGTACATGCCTTGCACCTTTGTCAAGGGTCGGGTCCTCGCCGACTTGGTGGCTGAGTTTGCTGAAACCCCATTAGAGGAGAGAGTAGAGAAGCATAACATGGATGAAAAATTGGTTGATGCAATCTCTGAACAAGAACCTTTGTCATGGAAGATATATGTTGATGGTGCGATGAATCACAGAGGATCTGGAGTGGGGCTAGTTATGATGTCTCTCGAGAGAATTACAATTAAGAAATCCCTGAGATTAGGATCTTGGCCATAAACAACGAAGTTGAGTATGAAGCTCTACTAATAGGGATGACCATGGTTCAGAAAATGGGTAGAAAAGCAGTGGAAATATTCTCTGATTCAAGGCTGGTTATGGGCCAAGTTCAAGGAGAGTTGGAAGCCAGAGATCTCAGACTACAGGAATATTTGAATTAGGATAGACATTTATAGTTTGGATTTGAGTCTTTTAAGTTGTTACAAATCCCTAGAAATAGAAATACACATGCTAACTCTCTTGTGACGCTGGCAACCTCCTCAGCACAAAGTTTATCTCAGGTGATCCTTGTGGAAAACTTGTGTAAACCCACTGAGGTGGAAAAAAATGTGGTTCATATTCATCAAATAAGGGTGGGATCTAGCTGGATGGACTCTATTGTACTATTCCAGAAGGAAGATGTCTTGCTCAAGAAGGCTCCTTGGTTTTGGCTGTCTGAGGACCAAAAGTTGTATAAACACTCTTTTTCTGGACTCTATTTGCTATGCATACACCCTGAAGTAGTGGAACTACTCCTAGAAGAATTACTCAAAGAGATTTGTGGAAGCCACATTGGGGGCAGATCTTTGTCTTATAGGGCCCCCACTTAAGGAAATTGGTGGCCAAACATGTAGAAGGAAGCACAAGAGTACATGAAGAAGTGTAATCAATGCCAAAGATTTGACCCTAATATTCACAAACTTAAAGGGGTCTTTAATCCTTTGTACAGTCCTTGGCCTTTCGCTCAATGGGGCTTGGATATTGTAGGGCTTTTCCCTAAGGCAGCGGGGAATAAAAGATACTTATTAGTCGACACTGATTACTTCACCAAGTGGGTTGAATCTGAACTGCTGGTAAATATCAGGGATGTGGATGCCAAAAGATTTGTTTGGAAAAATATTGTCACTCGATTTGGAATCCCTCATACCCTTATCTCAGACAACGAGCTCCGGTTTGACAGCAAAGCCTTTAGGAGGTACTGCTGCGACTTGGGAATAACAAATAGATATTCCACCTTGGCTTATCCACAAGGGCATGGATAGGTTGAGGTTGTCAATAAGGTCATAGTTAGTGGACTCAAGAAAAGACTGGATGATGCGAAGGGAAAATGGGTGGAAGAGCTGTCACACGTCCTTTAGACATACTGAACTACATTTCGTAGGTCTACTAGGGAGACGCCATTTTCAACGACTTATGGGGTTGAGGTTATTATTCCTTTAGAAATTGGATTCCCCACATTGAGAACAAGTTCCTCCACTCCGAGCAGTAATGATGGGCTATTGGAGAAACTTTTAGACTTAGTTAAAGAACGAAGAGAAAATGCCATGGTCTAATTGGCCTATTACCAACATAAGCTCAAGAAAGGGTATGATGCTAGCATGAAGCTGAGACCACTGGCACCTAGCGGCTTGGTGTTAAGAAAGGTTGTGGGTACTGCAAATAACCCAGCCTAGGAAAAGTTAGGGCCCAACTGGGAAGGACCATATTGTATTACATCAGTGGCAAGAATAGGTGTATATTATCTTGAAGATCTAGAGGAAAAGGCTATACCACACCCCTGAAATGTAAATAACCTAAGAAGGTATTATTATTAATGAAAGCTTTCTTCACCATATTTGGGTTTGTTATATTGTGTGTCATGTATTCTACTATCTATCTAAGTATTAAATAGAACCTTGATCATGCCTAGCTCCTCGGACCATATACCTTGGGTAAATTAATACTTCTTGACATCAATCTAAGTATCAAACAGAACATTGGTCATGCCTGGCTCCTCAGACCATATACCTTAGGTAAATTGATATCTTTCAATCATCTAAGTATTAAACATAACCTAGGTAATGCCTAGCTCTTCAGACCACATACCTTGGGTAAATTAATATTTCCTGACATCAATCTAAGTATCAAACAGAACCTTGGTCATGCTTGGCTCTTTGGACCACATACCTTTGGGTAAATTGATATCTTTCAATCATTTATTTAAGTATTAAACAGAACCTTGGTCATGCCTGACTCCTCGAACCATATACCTTGGGTAAATTAATACTTCCTGACATTAATCTAAGTATCAAACAACCTTGGTCATGCCTGGCTCCTCAAACCACATACCTTGGGTACATTGATATCTTTCAATCATCTATCTCAGTATTAAACAGAACCTTGGTCATGCCTGACTCCTCAGACCACATACCTTAGGTAAATTAATACTTCCTGACATCAATCTAAGTATTACACAAGACATTGGTCATGCCTGGCTCCTCAGACAAGATACCTTAGGTAAATTGATATCTTTTAATTATCTATTTAAATATCAAACAAAATCTTAGCTATGCCTGGTTCCTCGAACCACATACATTAGGCAAGTTCATATTAGATGTTGTTTATCTAAGTATCAAGTTGAACCAGCCATGCTAAGTGGTAAATATCATTGTTATAATAACATAATCAAATGAACACCCACGAGCATCACTTAAAGCATTTGAAAGTATATCTATGATCTGATTTGAACATTGATTGTCATCCCCAGTTTCTTAGACTTACTAGTAAGTGGAGAAACAAGGGGAATCTGGTATGAATAGACGCTTTACCATCATGTATGCCTTTGGAGTTCAGGTTACACTTGGTTAAGATTATGAATTTAATAGGTTTAATTTGTTTTAATATCAATCATGTGAGGTGCAGTAACTATACTGCCACTTATGCTAGTGATCAAATGGTGTCATATCTCTTCTTCAAATTAGTTAAATATTGGATAATGCAGAAATTATGTTAACATCACTACAAACATTACAGATACGAAAAAAAAAAAATTGTAATCTTCATTGACTAGAGCCTTAGAAAGAGGCTAAGTTAATGATAACAACATAGAATCAAACTCAACTACAAGTTCAGTGAAAAAAAAAAAAAAAAAAAAACAACAACAACAACAAAAGACAATTCACTGTTTCATCTTTATTACAAGTTTATCTTTATGAGTCTTGGTGGGTTGAGTAGTTGCTGCTTCCGAGGATGCTATATCTTTATGCTTGGGATCTTTCTTGGCAGGGATGGGGAAAGTTGCTAAAACCAACTCCATGTTTTGGGAACCCACCCCTTCCCTGGAAGAATCTTTGGGAATGTCTGAAGGCTTGATAATCTTAGCAGCAACCTCATTGGGGACTTCTTTCACTGTGTCTGCTTTGTCGGCTGGCTCTGCCATTTCTTCAGGACTGTTGGATTGAAGAGGGTCCTTGGATGAGGCCTCTTCAGTTGGACTTGCAACGTTGGGGGCTGCATTATCTAGGGAGGCCGAAGAGCTTGACGCTCAAATTGTAGGGGGGTAGTACACATTTTTTGCTTTCCTAAGTGCCAAGGAGGCCTCAATCCCTGCCTGGTTGAGAACCTCACTCCACACTTAGGAGCAGTATGCTTTACACACCCCCGCGGCCTCGGCCCTGAGGGATTCCTCGACCTCGGCTACCCCCACATCGTAGCCTTTTTGTTTAGCCTGGTCCTTGGCCTTCTTAACATCCTCTAATTTCTTCTTTAGTAGCTTGCTTTGATCCCGGGTAGCAGTGAGCTCATCCTCAGTCAGGTGGAGTTGCTTGCGCTAAGTCTCCGCCTACCTCTCAGCATTGTCCACTGCTGCCTCGGCACTTTTCCAGCCCCTTTCTGCCTCAATGAGCTTGGCATCCATTTCTTTTAACCTCTTCTTAACCACCTTGAAGGCCTCAATAGTAGTATTCCTCCTACCCTCTTCATCGTTCATCTATCGGTGGGAGATTTCCACCAACTCCTCGGCTCTAAAGGCTGATTGAACAACCTATAAAGGAAACTTAGTGGTTAGTATAAAAGAGAAAAGTATTAAAAAAAAAAAAAAAACTTAACTTAAAAGGCTTACCATGGCGAGGTCTTTTTTCAAACTCAAAAACACCTTGTGCTTCTTCATGGTCCTCAGGTTGACCATGTCTTTGGGTAGTAGCGAAGCTTACCCTACAACATTTGCCACATACCTAAATTTTCCCTTTTGGAAGTCCCTGATTGATGACTTCGCAGGGAGTGGGTGATGGAAATTAGAGATGAATGCAGCGGAAAATAAGTTTTAAACGGATCTACTTCATTCGATATTGATAACACGTACTAAGTAAATTTCAGAATTTGAGAACAAGAGATCGTACTTGAAGCGGTGAATTTCAAAACAAAGATTGAAGCACTTGGGACTACTTTTAATCTTCACTCCAATTCCACTAACGCCCAAGATGTGTGGTCACTCAATTCTCAATTGGTAACAAAGGGATGACTATTGAGTGACAAAAACTCACATGCACACCATTTCACAATGATGTTTCTTTCATATAAAATCTGAACGTTTTTTCTTTTGTATCTAACCAATTTATCTAATTGGGCTGGCCTTTTGGGCCTTACCAATTGGGCTTAAGTGTGTGGCTTGGAGTGGGACCAAAAGGGACCAATAAGACACTAGCTCCAATGGGCCTTGGGCTTTTCTGTCAACTCTTGACAAGTCCAAAGTTACCATTAACTATGTTTAATACCACTATATAAATATAGTTGCACTCTAGGTCTTATCTATAAATTATATCCCAAGACTTTATTATACATGCAACCCATTCATAAAATATTCGTAGTAGTACAAAGTCATTAATGTAGACTGCCACTTTGTAAATTACTACATCTTGATCCTTGAGTATCCAATTTAATCCTTTAAGTTATTCATCATATATTTATGAAAACTAATTTCATAAATATATACTTTAGTAACTACTTACTAAAGTGGTTAGGCCTAACTCTCTGAATAACAAACCCATTAAACTTATCTCAAGGGAATATTTTATATCTCCGTTAAGAGACTATGAATTCCATCTTGAGAATATATGTTCCATTAACACTAAATGTGGCTGCCCAATATACTGAAGTTTTGACCGTCACTTTAGATCTCACTCCTGATATATCAAAGCAACCTACACCTTATGATCAGGTCCATTATTCTCTCAGGATTAAGAGTTCATGCAAATGTAAGTCGTGAGATTTATTATTCATTTGACAGTCTTTAGGAGAATAATAAATCTCACAGCGGTCCAGTTCAATATGTCTTAACTCTTAAAACATATCAACACATCAACTAGAAGTCTTCACTTCCATGATCAAGACAAATCATCGTAGTTGATATGTTATAGTCTTCACAAATGAAATGCCCAATTTCATCACCGACTACGAACTATAATTCTGAGTTTACAAAGAACTTGTGATTTATATCTTCTGTGAATCTTCACATAAATCACATACTATGCATCTCATGGACTATATGATAATGTCCGAATATTCATGTTACCATTATTTCAGATAATAATAAAACAAATTTATTAAACACAATATTAAGTCATACATAATGTCATACACAATGTCAAACTTAATATCATACATAGCATCATACAATAGGATTTAAGGGCACTAATCCTAACAGTGGGGACCTATCTAGCACCATAGGAGGGTCCCAGTTTGGAACCCTGAGGCGAAGATCTCGTCCTTTATCTCCCAGTGCCCTATCATCTAGGGACTTTATTTAGCTAGTCTTAGCCACCTTGGCCCCTTTTTGAGGTTCCGTCTTGTTGGGGAGGCCCCCACGGCTCTCTTCCACTATCTCCTTCCCTTTTTGTTCCCGTTTCCTCTTCTTATCAGTGATTTCTTGTTGGGAGTAATGAGGAATAGGAAAAAGGGGGGAGCCTGGTTTGAACGGCTACCTCTTATGCCTTTCCCCTAACTTGGGACTCCATCACCTCTATAAGGCTGGCCCTCGGTTTGCGTTGTATCCCCATGTCTTCTTGTGTCTGACTCACTTAGGCGGAAGAGGAGTAGCTAGAAACCTCAGTAGTAACTTCTGGAGATGGAAGGTAGTTGAAGACTTCAAAATCGTCTTCAGATTTAGAGATGTCAACTACCTCTTCCTCCTTCTTGGTGGCAAGTTGTGATGGTGTGGCATCCTCCTAGGCAGCTTGTTGAAATGGCAACACTGCCTTGTGTATGCCTTCGAGAATAGGGTTAGTAGTCAGAACTCCTTTTGGGATGGGGCTGGGAAGGAGTAAACTCGGAGCGGCGACACTTATGTAGTGTAGATGGGGGTCCTTGGCTTTAATCACACACTTTCGTGCTTGAAAACAAGACGTGATCAGCTTGTAACCTAGGATTACATGGCCCACTCATAGTTGGCCGTTCTTGTGTATGAAAACCTCGGCCTAGAGTATTTTATTTAGACTCTCCTTATTAACCAAATTGAAGTTCAGTTCGGTAGCGTGTCTATCTACAAAACCATTAGGAAAACAAATTTTCTTAGTCCAAAGTAAAAATGGAACAAATCAAGAAAGAAAAAGAGGGAACTTTAAAAATAAACACCCTAGACCTAAAACCCCACCTAGCTGCCCCTCTCTCGTCGTGCAAGGGTGGCCACAGTGCCATTCCCCTGACACGATCAAAAAATCCTTATTTAGGCCTTTATTGGAGTTAGGAAGGCATTGAATGAGCCTAACCTCAAGATACCTAGACTTTAGGTAATACCCTAGCCCCTTTAGATGGTGGAGGTTGTAGACCCATTTGACATCATGATGGGTAATCCCTAAACCCATCTTTTTGTTAAGGAAGTCTACACACCCTAAAATCCTGAACATGTTTGGGGCACCATGGGTAGGAGCTAACCTAAGGTAATCCCTAGTCACGGTGCCCATGGGAATTCTCACCCCACCCTCTATAAAGGCAATTATTGGGATTACCACTTCTCCCTTTTACCTTTTCTTGTGCCATTGTCCCTCCTTATAGTACCTAATGGCTACGCCTGGAGGGATCCTATATTAAGCCCTAAAGCTCTCTATTCCTTTCTCGGAGTCTACCAAACTCTTGAATCTACCCATCTTTAGAAAGGTTTGGGAGAACTAAAAAGATTGAGAGGAGTAAGTGGAGCCAAGGAGAGAAAGTACAAAGAAAAGAAAAATGTATGGAAAAAAGGAGTGTAAAGATTCGTGAAGACTTACAGAAAGAAGAAAAGTATCCTCGGATAGGCTTTTAGTATTTGTAAAGGTAGGAGGGAGTTAAGAAAGTTGGCAGGTTCAGTGTATGTACGTTAGAGCTAAATGAATACTACTAGAGTGAGATGAGTGATTGATTTGAGTGGTATTTATATCAAAGAGAAAGCTCAAAGCGGGAAAATTCCTGCCCATATTCTAGCAGAACCCTTAGCCATTGGATCTGCATCATGCCATAGAACATGGGGAACATGGAGCTGTAAAAATTTAATGAAGGAGAGTCTTGAATGTCGAAGCATCAAGAGCATGCCTCAGGTAGTTAAAAAGGCAACTACATGATCGGAGGTGAGGTGTGATGAGCACGAGGTAAGTATAATGATATCGAAATCCTCATTTCTTCCCGAAGAGCCAAAAAGAAGAATCTCGAGGGGTTATTGTAGGAATATTGGGCCCAGAAGCTCATTCTCTATGTACATATTGGGCTTGGGGCCCAATCCAAAGACATGAAGTCATCTGATGAGGAGTAAACGTCGCCAAGGAAGTCTGTGTCCCATGAGGGTGGTCTGAGGATGAATGCCTCCTCGGCTAACCAGAGTCGAGGTCTGCTAGAATGGCCTACTATCTAGGGGAACGTTCCAAGAAGTTTTGTTGATACGGATAAGTATTGCGAAAATACAGGATTGGGGGGACTCTTAAAATATCTAAGGAGAATGCTGCTACCACCGCATTGAATGTTCTGTAACTAACTTTTTGGCTGCATTAATGTGGAGAAGACCCCTGAACAGTGATGCATTGGCTGCCCTAATGCATAGAGGGTCTGAGAAGGTGTCTGATGGGACAAATACTCAAATAGTAGCTTGGATAATCAACAAGTGGAGGGCCAAGATTGTCTAAAGAGAACTATATAATTGAATAAACCTTCCATAGTGAAGGGGATCAAGAAATTAAGAGAAAAACACTAAAGCATTAAGAACTGTCTTTGTAATCAAGCCTGAAAGAAATATATAAGAACCAATCTCCTTCAACTTTCCGAGGACGATTTTCTTTAGTTTAAACTTGTTTATCTTCATTCTTTTGTCATAAAGATCTGCCTTATTTGTTGTTTGATTCACTAAAGCCCAGTTTTTCCAACCCATTCTCTATAGATTCATTGTTTTGGGCTTTTTGGGCCTGAGTTCATTTATCTTTTGGGCTAGGGATTCAAATTTGGTGCTTAAAATAGTTATAGAGTTCCAATTAAATTTTTTTATTAGTTACCTTTGGGCTGGTTTCGATGGGCTAGGTTGGGTGTATCGCTGACCGACATAGTTGATGGGCCATGGGTTGGATGAAACCCACGACAAATGGGGCACTATTTCTGGGTTGTAGAGGTTGCATGTGGGTGGTTTGTGGCAAACGGGTGGCTTGAGGAAGGAGTTCGACCTTTGTTTAAAGGAAGAAGATGTCTGTGGGTTTGTGGGTATGGTGGGCATAGTAAGTATGGTGGATTTTGATTGAGGAATCTATGGCCATGGGCTAGATGAGACCCACAGCAAATGGGGCACCGTTTCTAGGTTGTAGATGTTAGATGTGGGTGGTTTGTGGTAAATAGGTGGTCTGAGTAAGGAGATCGATTCTGAGGAAGAAGATGTCTGTTGGGTGTGGTGGGTATAGTGGGATTTCAGATGCGATGCTTTGTTGTTGGCTTGCCATGGGTCTGATTGGCTTGCCATGGAGGAAGAGTTGGTAGGGGAGGGGTTGGTAAAGGAAGGTGAAAGGGAAAGGCTTGAGTATCGGGTTATTACGTTTTTTTTTTTTTTTGGTTGGTTTTATTGTTTTGAGCGTCGGGTTTATTATGTTTTTTACTTTTTTTTTGCTTTTGTTTTTATTTTTTAATGTTGTGTTGACATGGAAAATTTTGGAAGTTTCAGAGGCTTTTTTTTTAATGTTGTGAAGCTTTAGAGGCTTCAGTTATATATATATATATATATAGATAAGCTGATAATATTTAAAGGCTGTGGATAATAAGGCTTTTGGTTAATCATATTCAAAAAAAATATTTTAAAAGTCATAATTATCACTTTGGAATGAGGTTTATCTAAAAATAAATCCAAAATTCATCCAAATACAATCTTAGAGTTAGGAAACACCTCAAAAACGTGCTAATCAAGTAACATATTTCAGATTCACGTTCTGAGGTACTTTTGGCTTAGTATAACTCAAAATTCGGACTAGGCTATTTCTGGAAAAGTTGTAGAGAATCAAATTTCCATTCAGCTGGCAACATTTTGTCTTAATCTGAATTTTGAGTAAAGAGATATGATTAAAATACGAAACTATTTCTGATATGAAAAATCAGCTTACTCTTATCCAAATCTCTTTTTTTTTTTTTTAAGGGTTTTTCCCCATACATTTTTTGATTATATTTTTTTCAGCACTCCAACCTCTATAAATAGAGGAGTCATCTCATAATTCAACACACTTTTCACCCTCTAGAGAGAAAGACCTTTTTCTACGCTCTGAGAGGCATACATTTTTTACTCTCAAACTCTCTCATATTTTATAATCCCATCTCTAGGTGTGGCTGCAAAATTATGGTTTTTAGGTTTCAAAGAGAATTGAACAAATTTCTTTGAACCCTAAAACATTATCTCAAGAACAAAGAGTGCTCATGCAAGAGGTTATTTCCTTCACCCTTATTAAGGACATATTTTGTGTAATTGGCTAATCCTTTGACAAAACGCACTTTACTTGTAATTGGGTAGATCTAAGATGTGTTTAATACTTCAAGAAATATGTTGTTCAATTCTAGTATTAAAGCCATGAAGATTGGACCAAGAAACAAGTGAAGAAAAGGTGTTCAATAAAGTTGGACAGATAGGTTGACACCTGTGGACAGATAGCTCAACAGCTTCTCGACACCTCTCGACAGCTAGCTATTTATCGAGCTTTTTAAGCTTTTTTCTTATTGCAATCTTGACACCTCCTGGACATCTGGTGGATCGATCGAGAAAGTTTCTATCTCCTCGACACCTCTTCGATAGCTGTATCTGTCGAGCCTCATTAAACCTCGACACCTGCTATCTATCGAGGTTTAAAGCTCGACTCCTCCCGATCGATCGAGGTTACGGGAATTCAAATTTTCAGATCTAATTTTCGGGCCAGGCTTATGTATTTGTGTAGGGTTTCTTTTGTTATAACCCTAGACTTATATAAGACTTATTTTAGAGGCCGTCACATAAGAGAATACAAGGAGAACATATGTAAAAGGTGACCGATACCTTATTCTCTTTGAAAGAAGCTACTGCGTCTTTTGTGCCTTAGGGTTTTGTAACCAAATGTTTCTTGATCTTCATTGTTGATGAAGTGGAGAACTTTGTAGCCAACATTCTTCTTCCTCAAGTTGGTGAGTGAGTCACGTACTAGGATTTGTGCAAAAGAGTTAGTCACGTATTGGGATCCGTGCAACATCAAAGGGTGGCATTCATATATAGAAGAGTTTAGAGGTTTTGAAGTGGTAGAAGGTTTCTACTGTGAGTTCATCTACGGGGATTGTAGAGTCTAGGGACAAAGGTTTTGTACTAGATCTGAAACTTCTCTTTATTATAGTGGATTGCTTTTTGGGAAGGTTTCCCCTCAGGTTTTTTACTGTGAAACTGGTTGGTTTCGTTGGTTTTCCTGGGTCATCATATCTTGTCTTATTTACTTTTTCGCTGCATTTATTATTTTGACATGATATGATGTTTGTTTGTTTTAACAAGTTTTATTCATAATAAATCTAATTAACAACTTGAGTTTAAAACTTGTTAATTCTATTAACCGGGGTCTAAATTTCCCAACAAGTGGTATCAGAACGGGTTCACTCTGATTGGATTAATTTCTTGAGTGTGATTCATTGACTCCTGTTGTCATGGATAGAGGACAAACTTTATTTATACCTTATTTATTTGATGGAACTAATTATGCGTACTGGAAAGTTCGTATGAAAGTGTTGTTGCAGGCTCTAGGTGAACAGGTTTGGCAAGCTGTTGAAGTTGGTTGGATTAAGTCAAAGGAATTGTCGGTGGATTGGGATGATACAACAATCATAGCGGCAAATTTCAACAGTAGGGCCTTGAATGCTTTGTTCTGTGGGGTGACCAATGAGGAATTCAAGAAAATATCATCCACGGAAGTTGCCAAGGAAGCATGGACCATTCTTGAGACCACCTATGAAGGTACCAAAGCAGTAAAGACTGTGAAGCTTTAACAACTCACTAGTAGTTTTGAAGAAATAAGGATGGAGGAGGATGAGACCTTTGATGTGTTCTATGCTAAACTCAAGGATATTGTGAATTCTGCTTTCAACCTTAGAGAATCTATAGCAGAATCTAAGATTGTTAGAAAAATCCTTAGGTCCTTACCTGAAAGATTCCATGCCAAGATCGCCGCCATTGAAGAAGCAAAGGACATTGATCATATTACTTTGACTGAGCTTGTAGGAAACCTTCAAACCTATGAGATGGGATTAGGTTCAATGAAAAAAGGTGGAAAGAGTAAAAACTTGGCTTCCAATGGTATAGAGGAAGAGATTAAGGACTCTGAAAGTGAAGATGAAGATGAACATGAAGATGATGATGAGGATGAGGATCTAACCTTCATAACTGATGAGATTATCAAGCTTCTTTAGTTTATGAAAGAGGATAAGGGCAAACCTCCTAGGAAATTTAAATCCTCTAAGAAGGGCAAGAATAAGAAACCCCTCATCCAATTTCATGAGTGCAAAGGTTTTGGTCATATGAGGATAAAGTGCCCAAACTACCTCATGAAGGAAAAGACCAAGGAGTCAAAAGATAAAGGGTTGGTTACTACCTGGAGTGACACTGAGGATGACTCTTTTGATGAGCTTGTGGATGAATGTCATCAAGTTATGGCCTTTGCTACCAAAACCGATAAGATGATAGTGGAGAGTGCTAGTGACAGTGAGGATTCTTTTTCTGATGAAGTACCCAAGAAGATGACCCTTCCGGAAGCCTATGATAAGCTATGCATTGAATTTATAAAATCTGAAAAGACTTCTCATCTTTGTAGAAAAGAGCTTATGAGGTAAAAATTGAAAAAGTTGATCTGTTAGTCAAGCTAGATGAGACTACAAGATTAGTTGAGACTCTTGTTGTGGAGAGCACCTCATTAGAAGAAATGGTCAAGAATCTTGAGGTTGAGCTTAGTCAAGCTAGAACTTAAATAGAGAGGATGTTTAGTGCAAAGCTTGATGAGGTATTGAATGCTTAAAAGCCTAGTTCTGATAAAACTGGCTTAGGATATGCTATTTCCTCCAGCCCCTCCTCTTCCACGGCTTCTGGATCAAGGACTATCTTTGTGCCACAATCTGAAAAAGGAAATAAAGGTATGAAATCCAAAACTGATTTGGCTAATTCTAAATCATTTGTTAAACCTAATGTTTGTCATCATTATGGTGTTGCTGAACACATTCGTCCTAATTGCTTTAAGTTGTATCCTCATAAGCAATTGTCCAAACGATCATAGGTTTCCTCTCAAGGACCTACGCCTTTGTTTGGAGAGTTATTAAAAGTCTTGAGTTTTTTAACTCAATTTTAGGAGAATTCTAATTCTTCTATGTCCTTTAGTAGATATACTAAGACACGTGCCTTTTTATCTTCACTGCCAAAGACTCGTGCTGTATGGGTGAGAAAGGAGCCTAAGACTTAATTGTCTTTTTTTGTTTGTCCTCTGCTTTAATTCTTTCTATCTAAAGTAAGACTCTCTTTGCTTGATTTCTTATCTGCTTTTGAAATCACGCTTTCATACATTTGCACCTTTCTATCATGCCTTCATGCATATGCATCTTTCTTTTATGCTCTCATATTGTTTGTCTGTTTTTGTTTGGTTGTTTAGTTTTTATTTTATTTTATTTTCAAAATAAAATAAAAAGAAAAAAAATCATAAAAATACAAAAATAGTGTGTGTTTTGTGTACTTTGGCACTTGTGTACCTTGAATGGCCATTGAAATAGAGTTTTCTAAACTTTGTATCTCTTGTAACTTAGATGAGCATCTCTATGCACAACTAAGCAAGTAAGCTTTGTGGCTCTTATTTGTGATGAGTAAGATTAAGTTATCTCTTAAATTTAACACTCGTATCACTCTTTTTGACGGGTAGGACTAGAAAATCCTAAGAGAAAGACATAAATAACCATCTCACTACTGTTGTCCACCAATCATAATATGACACCTGTATGCTTCGGCATAGCAAAAGTGCAGTGTCAAAGACATCCGTATGCTTCGACATAGTAAAAGTGCAATGTCTATACTTAACATGTTGGATATTTCTTTTCTCTCTTTTATATGCCCATGCATGATATGCTAAAATAAAAGAAAATATGCAAAGAAAAATAAAAAGCAAAAAGATCAAAAATGCTTTAAATATGGTTGTAAGTGTGTATTCTAGGAGATGTGAGAGTTATAGGATGCATCTCGAAGGTGATAGTCCCCATCAAATAGTTATGATTGTGTGTGAGTTAAAGTTATTTTCTCATATCTCAAATTGTCATAACATGTATACACATATGCAAGCTTGCGATGTTTTTCACACACAACACGCAATATTCTTTGCTACTCTTGATTCATGTGCAGGTACAATGTGATTTGCCCATCACAAAGGTTTTACATGTGCTAATGTATACTCACTAAACTGTCTTGACTTATTTTTGAAAAATAAAATTGGTTAGACTTGTTTAGTGTGTGTGTGTGTGTGTGTTTTTTTTGGATCTATGTGCTTAACATTTTTTTGTTGAGAGTTTTATCTTTCACATGTTTTGCATATTTTTATTATCTTGTCATCCATAGCATTTTGTTTCATTACATTCATGCATTTTTATGGATTCTTTGTGCCCCCTTGATCATCCTTATATTTCTCGGGTGAAGCTTTCTAGCTTCTTGCACCCTTTGTTAATCACGACAAAAAAGGGGAGAAATTGTGGAGAATATGTGGTTTCTTTTTAAGATTTTACATGTTAGGGAGAAAAATACATTTCTTTATAAGAGGGAGATGTGTTTCATCTTGTTAGGGGGAGTGCTTACTTCCTTGTTCTTGTACCTTGGGTCTTGTGATCATTGTTTACATTCATTGTGCTTATCTTTTTCATATGCTGATGTATGTTTCTTTCACCTACCTTTACATGTGTTGTTTCTTTTCTTACTTTATATACATGTTTCTTTATTTGTATGCAATCTATTATTTTTGTTTCACACTAAGATGCCTTAATGAGTTTTGGTTAAGTGTTTCAGAAATATAGGTTGTCAAAGTCTTCCATGCTATGAACTCTCTTCTTGCAAAGTATTTCAAGAGTTTGTGCTAGGATAGATTTTATTGTATTCAACAAGTGAATATGAGTTGAGTGATTTATGACTTCTCTCATATGTTCATTTGTTTGTTGTGGTTTTGTTATGGATTGCCAAAGAAGGAGATTGTTAAGGACATATTTTATGTAATTGACTAATCCTTTGACAAAACGCACTTTACTTATAATTAGGTAGATCTAAGATGTGTTTAATACTTCAAGAAACATGTTGTTCAAGTTTAGTATTAAAGCCATGAAGATTGGACTAAGAAACAAGTGAAGAAAAAGTGTTTAATAAAGTTGGACAGATAGCTCGACACTTGTGAACAAATAGCTCGACAGCTTCTCGACACCTCTCGATAGCTAGCTATCTATCGAGCTTTTTAAGCTTTTTCCTTATCGCAATCTCGACATCTCCTAGACACCTGGTGGATCAATCGAGAAAGTTTTTGTCTCCTCAACACTTCTCGACACCTCTTCGATAGCTGTATCTGTCAAGCCTCATTAAACCTCGACACCTACTCGACACCTGCTATCTATCGAGGTTTAAAGCTCGACACCTCCCGATCGATCAAGGTTATGGGAATTCAGATTTTCAGATCTGATTTTTGGGCCAGGCTTATGTATTTGTGTAGGGTTTCTTTTCTCATAACCCTAGACCTATATAAGGCTTATTTTAGAGGCCGTCACATAAGAGAATATAAGGAGAACATATGCAAAAGGTGACTGATACCTTATTCTCTCTGAAAGAAGCTACTGCGTCTTTTGCGCCTTAGGGTTTTGTAACCAAGTGCTTCTTGATCTTCATTGTTGATGAAGTGAAGAACTTTGCAGCCAACATTCTTCTTCCTCAAGTTGGTGAGTGAGTCACGTACTAGGATTTGTGCAAAGGAGTTAGTCACGTATTGGGATCCATGCAACATCAAAGGGTGGCATTCATATATTGAAGAGTTCAGAGGTTCTGAAGCGGTAGAAGGTTTCTGCTGTGAGTTCATCTACGAGGATTGTAGAGTCTAGGAACAAAGGTTTTGTACTAGATCTGAAACTTCTCTTTACTATAGTGGATTGCTTTTTGGGAAGATTTCCTGCCAGGTTTTTTACTGTGAAACTGGTTGGTTTCATTGGTTTTCCTGGGTTATTATATCTTGTCTTATTTACTTTTCCGCTGCATTCATTATTTTGACATGATATTGATGTTTGTTTGTTTTAACAAGTTTTATTCATAATAAATCTAATTAACAACTTGGGTTCAAAACTTGTTAATTCTATTAACCGGGGTCTAAATTTCCCAACAACCCTAATCTTTTCTATGCTTCCTTTTAATGTTGATGAATGTTTTCGTGCACAACATGAATGATAAATTGTTTTTATTTATTTATTAAAGCATGATTATTTTTGTGTGATTGTTATAATCTTTTTCTTGAATGTCAATAAATTTGCATGTGAACAATTATTTTTCTTAAAACAAAGCAGATCTACATCTTTATAAGATGTAGATCTGAATTTTTCTTAAAACAAAGCAGATCTGCATTTTTATAAGATTTCATTTGAATTTTTTTCTTAAAAAAAAAACAGATCTGCATCTTTATAAGATGTAGATTTGAATTTTTTTCTCAATACAAAAACTGATTTGTATCTTTCTTAAGATGTAGATCTAAATTTTTCTTAAACAAAAAAAGAGATCTACATCTTTATGAGATGCAGATCTAAATTTTTCCCAAATCAGATTTTCTTAATACATGCAAATTGTTGAAATAAAGAAAGAGATCATATATTACTGTGTTTGTATTTGTTTTAATTCATGATTTCATAAATTCATATTATGAGTGAAACTCTCTTCTTAATAAAATATAAATCTTTTTCATTCTTTTAAAACACGTAAAAAACAGATCTGGTTTTTTTATTGTCAAAAAACCCTTTTTTTTTTTTAATAATAAAACAAATCTGATTTTTTTGTTATCAAAAACCTTTTTTTTTTTTTTTAGTTCTTCAAAAACAAATTTGATATTTTTTTTTTTTTTTTTTTTTACATCCCACAAAATAGATCTGGTATTTTAATAAACCAAAATCAATTTTCTTAATCACCAAAATAGATATGATTTTTTTAACAAAAAGGAGAGATTTCATCCATACATAAATTCGTGTAAATTTTTTTTACATGTTCAACATATCATGCATGACATGCATAACATAGTACATTGGTCATAATAGTCTAGAAGACCAAACTTTGTTTGGGCAGAATGGGTGCCTAACACCTTCCCATTCCGTAACCTAGGCTCTAGATTTAGGTTTTTAGTTTAGTAGATCTAGCCTTATCTTCATTTGTTTTGGATAGAATGTAACTAGGACAACAAGCCAGGACCCAAAGCTGTGTTACTTTTTAATTTTCTTTTAGATATGTAATTTTTATTCAATCAATGAATGAAACTATTCAATCGTGTATTTTGTAATTAGTATTTTTTTTCTTATTTTTTGTATAAAGAAAAATAAGTGGCGACTCCATACCACTTACCTAAAAAGAGAGGTGCCCTAAAAAGGTACCTGAATCTCTTTTTTTGAGGGACACGTCTCTCACAAAGGGTTGCATTGGTGAGCTTCTTGTGTATTTCTCTTGCCTTTCAAAGGGCACGAGACTGAGGATGTATACTTTTATAATGCCTGGTCTACATGAAATGGAGTTTCTACTAATGAACAATTAGATGCTTGTAGTGCACACATGACTGAGATAGGGCTGATGAATAACATTATATGTAATAACATTATAACCTTAGTTCACCAAGTTCTCCTTAATGTTTTTCTTTTAATATGTTTTTTAATTATTTAAATGGATGTAGTTTATATACAAATATGTTTTCTTGTGTTTGCATGTTGTGCTCCCTTTCTATTGTTTTATAATTACACCATATATGACTTTTCAAATGATACTCCTAAATGTGATTTTTTAAGCAACATTGATGATGACAAGAACAAGGAATAAACAACTAGGATTATCGGGATTTTGCAAACAAACTGAATAATAGAAGGGGTTATGTAAAAAAGAAAATGATAAAAACCTTAAAGTTCATGAAAGAAAGGATGCAATTGATAATAGATATAGGATGCCTACCAGTAGTTTGAGGTTGTTAACAAAAGGTACAAATAAGTTTTACAAAGTTAGATGTTGTTTTTAGCTTTGTACTTGGGTAGAACAAAGCAATTGAATTTCTCATATCTAATACTATATATAAAAGCAGAAGCCTTCAAGGAGGTGCTGCCATGTTAGGAAGAAAGGCTATCTAAAATTTTGACATGTTTAAGTTAAAAAGCGATAAATTATGTTGTTTGATATTGCTATACGCCGTTTAAAAGCCTGTCATTATAAATAACAAGAAAATAACTGGCTAAAAGTAAAGGATACACAGAACTAGAAATTGAGAGCCAGTGAAAGACAAAGAGAGGAGACGAGGAAATGGGGAAAGAAGCAGAGAGGTGATGAAATAGAGAATGAGGCCTGGGACATGGAGAAAGAAATAGAGAAAGGTGAAGAACTCTGCATCAATTCTACAATTTAATCTAGCCAAAATCTCGATCATTACAACATTTGAAAGCCCGATTTACACATAAAACCCAAAACCTACCCTTTCCCAATAAACCTTTTCTTCTTCTTTGCCGTTTCCTCCACGTTGTAGCCGTTTTCTCTGCCTCTCTCAATTCTCAAAACCCCTAAACCATAGCCCATCGCCGTTCTCTCACTCCTTTTGCATCCCACTGCCGTCATATACCGTTTAGAACAACTATCAAAAGAAACCCCTACAATTCATTAAAAAACAATCAAAACTAGTCATTCTACCGTTTTTTTTTTTTTTTTTTTTTTATTTATTTGTTTATTTCTATTTAAAAAACATAGCAAATAATCCAGGAAACCATAATTTCACTCTAAAAAAATTATAAATTATCCTTACACTGTAAACTGTGAAATTTAAAAGCAACAAAGGTGAAATATGACTATTAAAATCAGGAATGAAAATCCCTAATGTTACCCAAACCAAAATATAGAGACCATAAACTATCAAATTTAAAAGCAGCAAAGGTGAAAGTTAACTATTTAATCAAGAGCGAAAATCCCTAATTCAAAAACATAGCAAATAATCCAGGAAACCATACTTTCACTTAGAAAAAAATTATAAATTATCCTACACTGTAAAGTGTCAAATTTAAAAGTAGCAAAGGTGAAAATCCCTAAGGTTACCCAAGAGCGAAAATCCCTAATGTTACCCAAACCAAAATACATAGGTGATAATTTAAGACAAAACATCCAAAGGCAAAGAATAAACCCATCTATCCTTCAATAGGGATCAAAGGAAAACCCTAGACAATTCAGCAGGAAGGAAAAATTTTAAATATAGAAATTCAAATAGGAAAAGCACCAGTGACAATGAACTCAACTGACTTATGCCTATTCTTGGAATTCATCATCTTATTCTTTATAGGACCTAGATTAAGGAAATATCAAAGCCTGATCAAAATTTCAAACTGAAAAGTGAAGAGAAAAACTTAATTTGAATACCAAAGTCGAAACCAATCCAAAATATCAAAACCTAATCATAATTAATAAACAAACTTAAATCAAAGATCAAAACTCACTGGTAGTGGTTTCGGCCTCTCTCTATCTTCCTCTGCGTAAGATTTTTTTTTTTTTTTTTATTCTCCTCCAAACAGTAAAAAAAAAAAAAAAAAAAAACGGTAGAATGACTAGTTTTGATTGTTTTTTAATGAATTGTAGGGGTTTCTTTTGATAGTTGTTCTAAACGGTATATGACGGCAGTGGGATGCAAAAGGAGTGAGAGAACGGCGATGGGCTATGGTTTAGGGGTTTTGAGAATTGAGAGAGGCAGAGAAAACGGCTACAACGTGGAGGAAACGGCAAAGAAGAAGAAAAGGTTTATTGGGAAAGGGTAGGTTTTGGGTTTTATGTGTAAATCGGGCTTTCAAATGTTGTAATGATCGAGATTTTGGCTAGATTAAATTGTAGAATTGATGCAGAGTTCTTCACCTTTCTCTATTTCTTTCTCCATGTCCCAGGCCTCATTCTCTATTTCATCACCTCTCTGCTTCTTTCCCCATTTCCTCGTCTCCTCTCTTTGTCTTTCACTGGCTCTCAATTTCTAGTTCCGTGTATCCTTTACTTTTAGCCAGTTATTTTCTTGTTATTTATAATGACAGGCTTTTAAACGGCGTATAGCAATATCAAACAACATAATTTATCGCTTTTTAACTTAAACATGTCAAAATTTTAGATAGCCTTTCTTCCTAACATGGCAGCACCTCCTTGAAGGCTTCTGCTTTTATATATAGTATTAGATATGAGAAATTCAATTGCTTTGTTCTACCCAAGTACAAAGCTAAAAACAACATCTAACTTTGTAAAACTTATTTGTACCTTTTGTTAACAACCTCAAACTACTGGTAGGCATCCTATATCTATTATCAATTGCATCCTTTCTTTCATGAACTTTAAGGTTTTTATCATTTTCTTTTTTACATAACCCCTTCTATTATTCAGTTTGTTTGCAAAATCCCGATAATCCTAGTTGTTTATTCCTTGTTCTTGTCATCATCAATGTTGCTTAAAAAATCACATTTAGGAGTATCATTTGAAAAGTCATATATGGTGTAATTATAAAACAATAGAAAGGGAGCACAACATGCAAACACAAGAAAACATATTTGTATATAAACTACATCCATTTAAATAATTAAAAAACATATTAAAAGAAAAACATTAAGGAGAACTTGGTGAACTAAGGTTATAATGTTATTACATATAATGTTATTCATCAGCCCTATCTCAGTCATGTGTGCACTACAAGCATCTAATTGTTCATTAGTAGAAACTCCATTTCATGTAGACCAGGCATTATAAAAGTATACATCCTCAGTCTCGTGCCCTTTGAAAGGCAAGAGAAATACACAAGAAGCTCACCAATGCAACCCTTTGTGAGAGACGTGTCCCTCAAAAAAAGAGATTCAGGTACNTCCCCCCCCCCCCCCCCCCCCAATATTTGATGCTTCTTTACACAACTTATTGTATGTCTTCATTTTTGTTAATCCCCCTTATCCTGTATATAATCTGAAAAGAGTAGAAAGTTCTTGATATAACAAGTTTAATGGCCTAGTAACATGGTGCTTACCTATCTTCTTGCCAATTTTTTTTCTTTACCTCCTTGCTTAGTATCATTGAAATCTACTTCTTTCTTATTGTTAGGACATATGTGATTCACTTGTTAAGAACATATGTCACTATTTTATGTAATTGGCAAATCCTTTGACAAAATGCCCTTTACTTGTAATTGGTTAGATCTAGGATGTGTTTAATACTTCAAGAAACATGTTATTCAAGTCTAGTATTAAAGCCATGAAAATTGTGTTGGAAAATCTGGTTTTGTATATCATACAAAACACACAGCGGAAGCAACAAACATGTATCTATTTCATTCATGATTGATAACATGCACTATGTAAATTTCAGAATTTAAGAACAAGATAGCGTACCTTGGTATAGTGAAATTCAAAACAAAAGATTATAAGTACTTAGGAACACTTTTAATCTTCACTCCAATTTCACTTTTTGCCCAAGAAGTGTGGTCTCTCAATCAGTTTCCAAGAGAGAATAATAGAGTGGCTTCACTCACACATACACACTATTTCACAATGATGTCTCTCTTTTTTCTCTAATAAAAAATTATGTATGTTTCTCTCTTTATATTTAACTGATTATTTAATTGTACTGGCCTATTGGGCCATTCCAATTGGGTTTTAGTGTATGGCTTGGAGTGGGACCAAAAGGGACCAATAAGACACTAGTTCCAAAGGGTCTTGGGCTTTTTTGTCAACTCTTGATAAGTTCAAAGTTACCATTAATTATATTCAATACCACTATATAAATATAATTGCACTCTAGGAATTATTAATAAATTATATCACAAGACTTTATTATACATACAATCCCTTCATTAAAATATTCGAAGTAATACAAAGTTATGAATGTTGATTGCCCCTTTGAAGATTACTACATCTTAATCCTTGAGTACCCGGTTTAATCTTTTATATTATTCATAATATATTTATGAAATCCAATTCCATAAATATATACTTTAGTAACTCTTTACTAAAGTGGTTGGGCCCAACACTCTGAATAACCAAACCCATTAAACTTATCTCAAGGGAATATTTTATATCTCTGTTAAGAGATTATGAATTCCATCTTGAGAATATACGTTCCATCAACACTAAATGTGGCTGCCCAACATACTGAGGTTTTGATCGTGTCTTATAGATCTCACTCCTGATATATCAAAACAACCTACACCTCATGATCAGGTCCATTATTCTCTCAGGATTTAGAGTTGATGTAAATAGAAGCCGTGAGATTTATTATTCATTGATAGTCGTTAGGTGAATAATAAATATCACAGCAGTCCAGTTCAATATGTCTTAACTCTTAAAACATATAAACTAGAAGTCTCCACTTCCATGATCAAGACAAATCATCTTAGTTGATATGTTATAGTCTTCGCAGATGAAATGCCTAATTTCATCATCGACTATGAACTAAAATTCTAAGTTTACAAAGAACTTGTGATTTACATCTTTTATGACTTTTCACATAAATCACATACTATACATCTCATGAACTAAGAAGTTCATTTACAAATAGTCTCATATAATTAATTTATTTAATTACTTATGACATGCCAATAAATTGGATTTAAGGGCATAAATCCCAACAATCTCCCACTTGCCCTCAAAGACAATTTACCATATATCCGACACTTATCTCTCTTTAAAGTAATTCATAATCACTCTAAGGCAAGGTTTGGAAACAAGTTCCAGTCAGATTTATTTCATAAATTATCTTTTCTACTACTACTTTTCACGTACTCATATTTCTCTAATGAGATGATACTTACACTTAATGTGTATCTTCACCACTTAGGATGAACACATATTTTGAAGTCCAACTTCATGAATCACAATTAAACTACAAATCAGTATTTGTACATCAAGTATCTATCAAAACCTCACTTTTGTGGACAAGCATATAATCCCTCATTCTCCTAAGATATTTGAGTATATGCTTTACTCCCACTAAATTAAGTGATCTTTGATTCAATTGATATTTGCTTACCATGCCCACTGCAAAATAGATATTTAGCTTAGTATATAGCATAGCATAAAGACTTCCTATTGATTTAATATAAGGAATCGTCTTAATATGCTCTTCCTTTTATATGTCTTAGGACTATAGTCCTATATAAAGGAACTTCAAATTTAAAAGGAAAGAATCATTTCTTGAAGTATTACATACTATACTTGGCTAGAATCTAATCTACTTAAGTAGTTTGAGATAGACCCAACATCCTAATTCAAAGTTTAATTCTTAGGATGTGACCAGTCTTTTCCAAGTACTTTATATCAAACTGGACTAGACAACCAAAAACTCCATTGATGATAACAACTCTACCGGTCTTGTGACTAGGTTTACATACATTGTGCTTTTCTTTGATATATTTATGTGATGATGTATGTTTTCTTCACCTACCTCTACATGTGTTGTTTCTTTTCTCTTTTTATACACATGTTTCTTTACTTGTATGCAATCTATTATTTCTATTTCACACAAAGATGCCTTGATGAGTTATGTTTAAAGTGTTTTAGAAATACAGGTTGTCAAATCTACTTGCCATAAACTCTCTTCTTGCAAAATTTTTCAAGAGTTTGTGTTAGGATAGATTTTATTGTATTCAACAAGTGAATATGAGTTGAGTAATTTATGACTTCTCTCATATGTTCATTTGTTTGCTGTGGTTTTGTCATGAATTGCCGAAGGAGAGATTGTTAGGACATATGTGATTCACTTATTAGGAACATATGTCACTATTTTATGTAATTGGCTAATCCTTTAATAAAATGCACTTTACTTGTAATTGTGTAGATTTAGGATGTGTTTACACTTCAAGAAACATATTGTTCAAGTCTAGTATTAAAGCCATGAAGATTGGACCAAGAAACAAGTGAAGAAAAGTTGTTCACTAAAGCTAGACAGATAGATCGATAGCTATTCGATAGATAGTTATCTATCGAGGTTTAATGAGGCTCGACAAATACAATCTATCGAGGTATCTATTGAGAATTACGGAAATCAGTTTTTCATATTTGATTTTCGGCCCATGCTTATGTATTTGTGTAAGGTTTCTTTTCTCACAACCCTTGACATATATAAGGCTTATTTTAGAGGCCGTCACATAAGAGAATACAAGGAGAACACCTACAAAAGGTGACCGATGTCTTATTCTCTCTGAAAGAAGCTACTGCATCTTTGTGCCTTAGGGTTTTGTAACAAAGTGCTTCTTAATCTTCATTATTGATGAAGTGAATAATTTTACAGCCAACATTCTTCTTCCTCAAGTTGGTGAATGAGTCACGTACTGGAATTCGTGCAAAGGAGTTAGTCACGTACTAGGATTTGTGCATCAAAAGGGTGGCGTTCATATATTGAAGAGTTCAGAAGTTTTAAAGCGGTAGAAGGTTTCTACTGTAAGTTCATCTACAGGGATTGTAGAGTTTAGGGACAAAGGTTTTGTACTAGATCTAAAACTTCACTTTACTATAGTGAATTTCTTTTCAGGAAGGTTTCCCCCTAGGTTTTTTTACTGTGAAACTAGTTTGTTTCATTGGTTTTCCTAGGTCATCATATCTTGTCTTATTTACTTTTCTGCTGTGCATGATATTGACATGATATTGATGTTAGTTTATTTTAACAAGCTTTATTCATAATAAATTTAATTAACATGGGTTTAAAACTTGTTAATTCTATCAACTGGGGTCTAAATTTCCCAACACTTATGCTGATAATCTCTTCTATTTTCCTGTATTGCAGGGACAAGTCAATTTGGGACAATGGGCATTTTATTCTTTGAAACTCATTTCTCTACATCTAACCATCCTATATCTATGGTAAGCTTTTTTGTAGCAGGCAATATTCTTTTTATGGACAATTTCTAATTGAGCATAATTTGGTTTTAATGCTCATACGAGAAATTTGTAATTTGCAAATTTTATTAAATAGCTCACTTGCTGCAAGTATTTTGATCTCTGCTAATTTCTATGTTTTGTCTCATACAATTTTCAATGTTAATGCAATTTTCAATCTTAGTTTGTTTAAGTTAGACTAATAGAACCACAAAAATGCAAGAGTTAGGGGGAAAAAAAGAAGTCGTTGCTTTGGTTTTTGAAGGGATTGTGTTATTTTTAGTTTGTTTTGGGTTAGATTTTTGGGCTTTTAGGTATGAGAGCTACTTATGGGACAATCAATACTGGTATTGGTGGTGTTGATGGGTATGATGAGGCCTGAAATGAAGATGAAGTGCATTGTCCCAGTTATTATGGCTAGAATGCTTGGTTGTGCACATTTTGATTGGTATGCCAATTGATATTATTGTTGATTGATGGTGCTAGGTAAGTTTATAGATTTTTATTTTTGTATTTTAAATTTTATACAAGTATACTGAATTATGCATTTAGTTTTTGGATGGGCTTGCTATTTGGGATTGGTTTTTAAAGTTAATTGTTGCTAATGTTTCAGTTTCAAACCACCTATCTTGATTCGATTTGCATAGGTAGTTTACATTTGTTCTAGAGTTCACTTTTGGCGTTGACTCCACTAATTCTAAGTTCTCTAACTTTGTCCATTGCATTTGGATCTAGCATGCAGTTAACAATTTGAAGTTGTTTCACTTAGATGAGCTCAGCTCATTGGTGTGGTAGGCTTGAGATATTAACATGGGAAACCAACAGAGCAATTGTCATTGGAAATTAAAGAGTGAAAAAGAAAATTGTTTTCAAATTATGTGCTGTGAGTTAAGGCTATGATGCTCACTATGTGCTTGATATTTTGTTTCTAAATGGACACCATTGTAACATATGATATATATTTTTTAAATTCTATAAAAGATAAGTGGAGTTGATTTTAAATGGAGTGATATTGTATTTTATAGATAGCATTCCTTCAAGTAGGACAAATGAGGGGCTATACAACATGCCCTTGATGAATTTTGAATTTTAATGTATTGTTAAATAGCTGGGGTCATTTTTAAACTTTGTAAATTTTTTTTGCTTGACCTATTAATTATTTCTAAGTAACATGGTAATCTAAATGGATGTGTGGGAAACCATTAATGAAATGAAAAAAAAAAAAAAAAAAAAAATACATGTGGTTGACCATAACTAATATATTGAGGATCCATAGTTGATGCCAAAATTTTAGGACTCTGGCTTGGTGGTTGTTGTTTAGTGAATCTAATACCTTAACATGAATATGGGATGTGTACTAATTTTAGAAAATGAATGTCTCTTTGTACAAGATTTTCTTTGACTATATTATGTATGAGTACGTGAATATCTTACTATTATTCCTGCATAAAGATGCATATATGTGTGCAACCATGACTGTGCCCACAAAAGGTATAGTTGCTTTAAAATTGGCAGAACTAAATCTATACTCAAAATGTTTGAAGTAAAAAATAGGTAAAGTTTGTTCAACAGTTCAGTTTAACATTAGCTCTGCAGAGTGCATATTTTTCTACAATTACTGTGGAGATTGCATGAACTTGGATCTTCCATGTATGTGGACCTTACATCATGTGGGTCCCCTGTAATTAATGGTCCATGTCAAGCAGCAAAACTTATTGTAGCTGATAATGTCTCTATTCTGCAAAATTTGATGGTATGACTCAAGTACTTTGGTGGAATACTACTTAGACATAACCTGAACTGGACCTAAAACTCAATGACAGAAAAGATTGTCTTTGGTTTTATTTCACAAAATAGTGAGCTTAGTAGATTAAACCATTTTCCAAATATTCAGAGGTTGATAAAGTAATTATTTCAGTTAAGGGATGTTATTCACCACATTTTTCTTATGTCTTTTGAAAAGGTAGTTATATGGAGTGGCTTAGGTGTATCTTTTGTTCTTTTAGGTGGTTGATGAACTAGGATGATGTTCCATTTCATTTCTTATCATTCTAATGATTTATTTTGTCCTTAATTTTATTAATTTCTTTCTTCTCTTTATTGGAATGGTCACTGAAGTTAGGATCTGATGTTTTATATCAAGTTGGATGCTTCTTCGTAGAATTATCAGATATTGATATATGGAGAACCTAAAGGCAGACGTCTTTAATTTATTAGAAATTGATATTTTAACATTCATTTGATATCTGAGATGTTAAGGATTGGAATCCTATTTTAATTATAATTTAATTTGATTGATATTTTAGATCTACTAATGTAATGTTTCTGATGAAGGATGGGAATTCCTAAGATTGAAATCCTAATGTACAATTAAAGAGAAAGAAGCAAAGAATTATTTAAATCTTCATACGCAAAGATATAGTTTGGAAGGCATAGAGAGACAGGCCGCATACCCATTACCACATAATCAGTAAAGTTATTGTTTTTGTTATTGTCTTTTTTTTTTTCTTTTACGTTTTCAAATCTGGGGATTGAATATGATTTAGGTTTGAATTTATTGGTTGGATTGGTTTAGATTCAGATTTAGTTATTTGAGTTAGATTTGGTTTTGACTAATCGTTTATGAAATTTATTGGTATTAGTTTTTGTTTTTATTTATTTTTGAATTAAGATTGCTAAGTTTTTTATATTGAAAGCACTGATCAGTTTTTCTATATAGCCTATTTTTTCTTAATTATTTAACATATATCACACAAATAAAGGTGGATGTTCTTCTAGGAAAAAAAGGTTATAGTATTGCATTTCGTTTGCCTTTTTTTTGAGACATTGTTTGCCTATTTTGAAAGGCACAAGGTTATACAATGGTTGATTGCAAAACAGAATTTATTGCTTCATATAATTGAAATTGGGTTATTTATTTGTGCAAAAACAAAGGACAAGCCGTTCCTTCTGGAGCTTATCAGGCATGTGTATATTTGTCAGTTTTTTCTAAGATTGGTGGATGAATGATATTTGCCTAGATGTATTTTTCCAGATTATTTTGATACTTGGCTACTGTGGTTTAAGTCCAATTAGTGCAACTGGTAGAGTAAGGGCTAGGCATTATTAAAAACTACTTGGGTTTAAAAGGGGCTGGTGCTTATGGTTATCCCCTAGCATTGAACTTTGTCATAAATTGAGGGGAAAAAAATCAATAATCTAGAATGTTAAAGTTAATTTTGAATTAGATGATTTTGATTATTCCAAAATGTGGTTTATTATGTCATAGCAATGCAAGCAATGATGGAAATAAGCATGTACGCAACTGAAAATTAATTAACAGATCCACTTCATTCTCAATCTATAACATGCACCATGTAAATTTTAGAATTCAAGTATAAGAGAGCGTACCTTGAAGCGGTGAATTTCAAAACAAAGATCGAAGCACTTGAGAATACTTTTAATCTTCACTCCAATTCCACTAACACCCAAGAAGTGTGGACTCTCAATCAGTTACAAAAGGAGAATTAAAAGAGTGACTTACACTCTCATACACACCACTTTTCAATTACGTTTGTAACCCACTAATAATTCTGTACATTTTTCCTTTTGTATCCAACCAATTATCTAATTGAGTTGGCCTTTTGGGCCTTTCCAATTGGGTTTAAGTATGTAGCTTGGAGTGAGACCAAAAGGGACCAGTAAGACACTAGCACCAATGGGCCTTGGGCTTTTCTGTTAACTCTTGACAAGTCCAAAGTTACCATTAACTATATTTAATACCACTATATAAATATAGTTGCATTCTAGGCCTTATCTATAAATTATATCCCAAGACTTTATTGTACATGCAAACCCCTTCATAAAATATTCGTAGTAATACAAAGTCATAAATATGGACTGCCACTTTGTAGATTACTACATCTTAATCCTTGAATGCCTGGTTTAATCCTATTAAGTTATTCATCATATATTTATGAAATCCAATTTCATAAATATATACTTTAGTAATTTCTTACCAAAGTGGTTAGGCCTAACTTTCTGAATAACAAACTCATTAAACTTATCTAAAGGGAATATTTTATATCTCCGTTAAGAGACTATGAATTCCATCTTAAGAATATATGTTTCATCACCAACTACGAACTATAGTTTTGAGTTTACAAAGAACTTGTGACATATATCTTCTGTGACTAAATCATATAAATCACATACTATGCATCTCATGGACTATGTGATAATGTCCGAATATTCATGTTACAATTATTTCAAATAATAATAACAAAACAACTTTATTTAACACAATATTAAATCATACATAATGTCATACACAATGTCACACTTAATATCATACATAGCATCATACAATAGGATTTAAGGGCACTAATCCTAACAAGCAATGCCTTTAGACAAGTTGTAGTTTCTCAATGTTGATGAGCTTGAGCTTTTATAAGAGTATGTTGATCTTGATATTCATATTAAAGCTAATAAGGACAATGTAATTGTTACTATCATTTAAGCTTCTAGAAGATCAATAACTATATTCTCTCAAACCACAACCTTCAGAAAAACCTTGAACCAAATCTACATTAGTTATAACTTATAAGATTTCAATTATCATTTTTTTTTTTTCCTTTCATTCATGCCCTAGGTTTAATCCCATAATTAGAGAAGTGCATAAATGGAATTTTGAGATCTTTGAATTGTGTCTGTGTCCTAATAAAGAGATACTTTAGTTCACAAGTATTTTCCTTGAGACTATTTATATACACATTGATTTTTGAGTTTATAATGTTTACATACTAGGTTTAATTCTTTAGTGCATGTATGAATTTAGTTAGTTTGAAAGTAACTGACTAATACTAGCTGATTACTGGCAATGCTAAAAATAATTTCAAAGAATTCTAGATTGGGTTCCCCTTTGAAATAGTTGTTGTTGGTGGAAAATTAGTGATGAGGTCTGTCATCTCCTTAAATTAGATTCAATATAGACAAAGTGGGGAAGTGAGGGAATGTCTATTTGTTTATTTATTTATTATTGTTTTAATTTTTTGGTTTCCTCCTTTCTATTTGGTGTGTTTGTGTATTTATATATATATATATATATATAAAGTAGCATTGGAACTGTGCAATTAGTTATAAGCTTCTAGAAGATCAATAACTATATTCTCTTAAACCACAACCTTCAGAAAAACCTTGAACCAAATCTGCATTAGTTATAACTTATAAGATATCAATTATCATTTTTTTTCCCTTTCATTCATGCCCTAGGTTTAATCCCATAATCAGAGAAGTGTATAAATGGAATTTTGAGATCTCTGAATTGTGTCTGTGTCCTAGTTAAGAGATACTTTAGTTCACAAGTATTTTCCTTGAGACTATTTATATACACATTGATTTTTGAGTTTATAATGTTTACATACTAGGTTTAATTCTTTAGTGCATGTATGAATTTAGTTAGTTTGAAAGTAACTGACTGATACTAGCTGATTACTAGCAATGTAAAAATAATTTCAAAGAATTCTAGATTGGGTTCCCCTTTGAAATAGCTGTTGTTGGTGGCAAATTAGTGATGATGTCTGTCATCTCCTTAAATTAGATTCAATACAAACAGAGTGGGGAAGTGAGGGAACATCTATTTGTTTTATTTATTTATTATTGTTTTAATTTTTTGGTTTCCTCCTTTCTATTTGGTGTGTTTGTGTATTATATATATATATATATATATAAGTAGCATTGGAACTGTGCAATTATTGTTGCATGAGAATATGTGATTTTATTTAGGTTTTATTTTGATTTGCAGGTATATAGAGTTGAATGCAAGAAAAATTCCAAAAAATTGCTTTGTAATATAAACCCACCACAAGATTAAGTTTAGCTTCTTGCAAACAATGGTTTCTTGCATCTATTATTTTATTTTGTGTATGTTTGCCGAAATTATTATTATTATTTTTTTAATTTTATTTTAAGGACATTGTAATATATATAACTCTAGATTTTGTGAGAATTGTTTCATATTTTTCATCTAAATCTTATTACTGGTTTTGTTTATTTATTGATTGATTGATTCTAACTCTGTCCATTGTAATTAACAATTTGAAGTTGTTTTACTTTATTGAGCTTGGATCACACAAGTATTGGTGTGATAAGCTTCACATATTAACGTGGAAACCAAAAGAGCAATTGTCATTGGAGAATGAAGAGTAAAAAAGCCAGAATTTTTTCAAAGTATGTGCTAAGAATTAAGGTTATGTTTTGTCTCTATAACGTGCTGAGAATTAAGGTTATGTTTTGTCTCTATAAACCCAAGGCTTTAAGGAAAAAAAAAACCTTTAGTTTGTGGTTAGTTTGCTTGATATATAAATCTTATGCTTGATATTTTGTTTCTAGATGAAAACTATTGTAACACATGAAGGGAATGATATTTTGTATTGTATTTTTATAGATAGATTTTTTGCAAGTATTGGACAAATGAGGGGTTGTACACCATGCACTTGACGAATTTTATGATATGTTGATTGTTTTCTATTACACAAAATGATCCCGCGCATTGCGCGAGGTAAACGCTAGTTGATAGAGTGTTTTAAGAGATTTGAACTTTTATAAATACTCGTGTTATTTAACATTCTTAAAAATAAATAAATAACACTATTTTAGAACTAAGTTATTAATTTTCCCGTGATTCGCACGAGCTAGCGACTACCAACTAGTTTGACCTAATTAATCAACTTAGGTAATTGAATTAATTAACCGGGGTCAAACTATCTTAACCCAGCAAGTGGTATCAGAGCAAGCACACTCTGATTATGTTTTTTTAATCTTTGCTGTCTAATCCATTAACCCCTGTTATTATGGATCGTGGACAATCTTTGATTATACCTTCTCTTTTTTATGGTACTAACTATGCATACTAGAAAGTATGCATGAGAGCTTTTTTGTAGTCTTTAGATGAAAAGGTTTGGTTAGCTGTTGAGGTTGGATGGACCAAACCTACTGATCCACCCGCATCTTAGGATGATGACAAGATCAAAGCTACAAATTTCAATAGTAGAGCATTGATTGCCTTGTTTAGTGCTGTGATTAATGAGGAGTTTAAGAATATCTCATCTATTGAGAGTACTAATGAAGCATGGACAATCCTTTAAAACACTTATGAAGGCACTAGAGTTGTGAAAGACTCCAAGTTTCAAAGGCTTACCATGAGCTTTGAAGAAATCAGGTGGATGAAGAGGAAGCGTTTAATGAATTTTATGCTAAGCTCAAAGACATAGTGAATCCCGCTTTCAACTTAGGTGAGAAGAACTCAAATCCTAAAATTTTGAGCAAAATCCTTAGATCTTTTCCAGAGTAGTTTCGTGCTAAGATCACCGCTATTGAAGAGTCAAAAGACATTGACATTATTCCTTTGACGAAGTTGATTATGAATCTGCAAACCTAACAAATTAGGTTTAGTAAGTGCAAGAATATTACTTTAAAAGTCAAGAATGATGAGGAAGATGAATTGTCTAAAGATGAGAAATCAAAGTTCAAATCTAACATCACCAAACAAAGATCGCAAATAGTCTAGATTTTCTCAATCTAAAACTCAAGAGAAATTCAAAAGAGAATCCAAAGAAGGTGGACAAAACAGTAAGTTTCCAACCAGTCCGAAATGCTATAGGTGTTAAGGGTACGGACACATGAAGCCAAAATTTCCTACATATCTCAAGTCAATTAGCAAGAGCAAAGCCCCTGCCACCTTGACTGATACCGAACCAGAAGTAGACTCAGAGGATAGTGATCAAGAAGAGATAGTTAGTGCCTTCACAACTATTGTTGATTTATCCAAGGAGTCTGAAAAACTGGTTAATGAGGAAGAGGAATTGATGGAGTCCAAATTTGAAAAGATTGATGAAAAAGATGATAGCCATACCGCATACTCAAAGCTACACAAGAATTTTGAGAAGGATGAAAAGATTTGTAGGCTACCCATAAGGAAGTTGAGTGAAGTGGAGTTGGAATGAGAAAAACTCTCGATTAAAGTCGATGAAGCAAATCAAACCATCGAAGCACTACAGTTTGAGAACAACTTCCTAGTTGAGAAGACCAAGAAATTGGATGCTAAGCTGTTTCAGGTAAGAGCTCAATTGTAAAGGACTTCAAGTGCTAAGCTAGATGATATGCTAAATTTCTAAAATGCTGCATCTAATAAAATTGGTCTCGGGTATGATCACTCTCTCTCTTCTTGTAATACTTCCTCTAGTGCTTTGAATAATATTTTGTTCGTATCTCCTACTTCTAATGCCAAACCTGAGATAATTGAGCCCAAAATTGAAAATGTAAGTAAGGTTTAAGCATGATAAAGGCAAATCCATTCTAGGAGCCCCTTCTACGGCTATTAAAGAAACTAAGCAGAACACTAATCACTCCACTAATAAGAAGTCTAAACCAAAGAAATCTCATTTCCATCATCACTATAGAGCATCGAGTCACACTCGTCCAAATTGTTATAAGTGGCTTACCACTCAACAAAGCAATAGTGAGTTATCTTTCAGAGGCCAAAATCAATTTCAAAACTCTTTGGCTCCTCTTGGAGAACTTTTAAAGGTTGTAATGTTCTTGACAAACTTCAATGGGTTTAATCCTCCTTCATATTCTCCTCATCAGAGATCTTAGAATAGGAAAGGTCAGCTCCCTCGAAGTCTCCTGTTTGGAAGGAAAAAGACTCCTTCAAGTGATTCCTTCTTTCTTCTTACTTCTCGTGTGTGTTTGGTTGGTTATTTTTGGGTCAGTCTAGTCTTTATTGCCTTTTAATATATTTTTTTGTGTGTTTGTTTGTTTGTTTTTTTTTTTTTTTTTTTTTTTTTAATTTTTTTTATGAGAAAGACTAAAAAATCCTAAGAGAAAGACATAAATAACCATCTCACCACTAAAACTTGTCAATCATAAAACATCTGTGTGCAACTCTTAAAAGCTGTACTCGATAAAGTGTAGCACTTGCTTAGCAAAAACAAGATGTTTGGCTTACATAATTGGGTAATTCTTTTCTCTCTTATATACCTATGCATGATATGTCATTTTATGCTTTAAAGAAAAATATGCAAAGAACATAAAAAGCAAAAAGAATCAAAATACTTTTAAATATAGTTGCAAGCGTGTTTCTAAGAGATATGAGAGTTATATGATGTACCTCAAAAGTGATGGTCCCCATCAAATGATTATGATAGTGTGTGGATGTATTTGATTCTCTTATGTCATCACTCTTCATAAGATGAGACACTTATACTTTCTTGAAAAAGCTTCACACACAACATGCATACTCTTTGCTACTCTCTTGATACTATTGTACAAGTATAATGCGATAGGCCACACAAGAAATACATGTGGTAGTATAAGTTTACTAAACTATCTTAACTTGTTTTGAAAAATAAAATTGGTTAGATTTGTTTAGTGTGTGTTTTAATCTAGGACTACTTTGCATCTAGAGTTGTTGATATGTTTAAGTGCTTAACTTGCTTCTTTGTTGCTTGGTTTGGTGTTTATCTTGGTTGCTTTCATCCCATGTGGTTTTTCCTCCTTGAAAAACCATGTTTCAACATGCTTGATAGAAGCTCGACAGCAGCTCGATAGCAATTCAATACCTCTCGACACAAGCCTCTTCTATCGAGGTTTTCTAGGTTTTTCTCAATACCTCTTAGTAGACAGCCCAATCTATCAAGATTTTTCCTGAACTTTCTATCTAGTTGATAGAAGCTCGATAACTCCTTGATCCATCAAAGCGTTTTGCTGTGACACCTCCTCAATACCTCTCGATCTATCAAGATTTTGTTCTCGATACATCCTCGATACCTCTCAATCTATCGAGATGCCTATTTCTATATATACTTGAGGTTCGACCTAGTTCATTTCTTCTCAAATATTCGATCTTTCTCTCTCTCTCTTTCTCTCTCTTCTCTATCGACCCAAACACCCTCTTTTCTAAAAAATCCTTCTTCTCAACATGATTTCGGCCTCTTCCAAGCCTCAATCCTTTAGTAAGCGTTCGAAATCCCTTCTTTTTCTCTTTGTTCATGCATTTTATACCTAGGTTTTTTGGTTTTGTAGGGAAATTTGGGGCTTTTGTGTTTTTGCTAAAAAATTTGGGTTGGTTTCTATTGATTTACTCTCACATGCTCATTCATTGCATTCTCTAGCATTTTCTTCAGATGTTCATGCATTCTAGGATTGTGTAATTGATTATAAACTGTAAGTGCTATAGTTTAGATTAGGCTTTTGCCCATGATGAAATTTTGGTTTACACATAACATGTTCATGCATTACCATGCATTGTTCTTCTTTTTTTCTTCTATCCTAAGCATCTCTTTTGCTGTTTTTCTATTTTGGTTCTCTCTCTCCTTCCTTAAATTCTGACTATGTCACCCAAAAAGTCAGTCCCTTCCAAGAACTTGATCACTCGTCATAGTTCTTCATTTTCTTCTTCTTTTCCCTCTTTTCCTACTAGAGATAGGTTCTGTGATTCAAAATTTCAAAAGAAATTTGATGAGAACTTTAGTGACAGGGTGATTCACATGAAATGCCTTGTCATTCTGTTTGATTTTCCAGGCACTCCTCTACCCAGAGCATTTAGCTCTTGGGGTTAGGAATCTCTTTGTGAGAAACCCTTAAGGTGTCCCAGTGTGTTTATGCAGGAGTTCTACTCCAACATACACACTATCAATAACTCCGTTCCTTAGTTTCCTATAGTATTCAAAGGAACATGTATCGTAGTTATCTTGGAGCCCATTTTCGAGGTACTACATGTCCCTAGTCATCCTCATCTCCACTCTATCTCTCAAGAGAGTTGGCCTCACAATTTTGTGAGATGGCCATGGTGTGGGGTGGTTTTCAAAATTTCACCACACATGACTTTGCAAAGGGTCCATGAATCCTTAATACGGTGATGACCTTTGTTCTCACTCTACAGTCTCACTATAACACTATCGCTGTACCTCATGCTCATATCCTTTTCTCTCTCTTGGAGGGTCTCTCTATAAAATTTCCTTCACACATGATAATATCTATAATAGATATCTATCAAGACATAATTACACGTGATAAGCTAACTTTTCCTTTAGCTATCACACGCATCCTCACTCACATCCATATCGTGATTCCTTTTGCCCCTTTCTTCTCTATCATGGGTACTATTAGTAAAGAGTCTATTTAGAGGAGTGATGCACAGTTGACTGCTAAGGCCAAGTGGCCTCATGTGGAGCCCATTCCAACTTAGCAGGAGGAGGCTAACTTTGTGCTACAGAGGACGCTGCCTATGCCTTTTGACTTTCTTATTCATCTACTCATCTTCTTCATCTAGAGTAGAGGCCTCTCTCGTTGCCATCATGGATTAGCTTCAACACATGCATGCTGATTTTGGTAGTCGTCTTTACCATCTTTCTGATGAGATGTGTCAAGTGAACACCAGGATTGGTTGCATCGCTTGCCGACAGTCTTGTCTTGACGGTTTTGCTTCTTCTCCTTCTCTAGAGCTTGCTAAAGAGTCTTTTGATGGTGGAGATGATGAGAGTGATGATGCTTCTAGCTCTTCTTGTGATAATGAGATGATTGTTTTCTCAGTGACTCACCTTTTATCACTCATGACAAAAATGAGGAGTAGTTTTGGTTATGAGAAAGTAGTCATAGTTTTAAGGGGAGAGCTAAGATGGACTAGTTAGGGGGAGAATGTTTTGAGAGATGTAGTAAGGTTTTGTTGTATCTTTCTCACTTCATGTACCATAGTCTTATGACCACTTTACATACATTGTACTTACTTGATATATATATATATATATATGATGATGTATATTTCTTCACCTTTATCTCACATGTGTTGTTTTTTTTTTCTCTGTTTATACACATGTCCATTCTTTTATATAACTTGTCTATATTTTACACTTGATGCCTTGGTGGATCTTGAAAGCTCGAAAATGTGTTGAAAACACAAGAGCTGTTTAGACCCCCAAATAAAAGTTATGGCTCGATTGATTTTACACTAACTTAATACTTAGTGCAGAATAGTGTAAAAGTGACCAGACAAGCAAACAAGCTATTCTAATCCATAATCAAAGCAACACAGCAGTAAAATGGAATGTAAGAGAGTAGGGAAGAAAGATGCAAACACAAGATAACACGTCGATGTTTTATCGAAGAGGAAATCGAAGAACTCGGCAAAAAACCTCTCCGCCGCCCTCCAAGCGGAAATCGATCAACTAGACAATCAATTGGGATACATGGATTAGCAAGAGAGCTTCCAAGCCTAATGTACCTGATGTACCTAAGTCCTCCAAACTCCTACTCTAACAAGGCTTCTCGGAACCATGTCTTGTCTAGTTCTCCGGATCCCGCAACAAGCTTCATGTTGCATCTGCCATCCTAGGCTTCTTCCAATGCTTCTCAGTAGTTCCAAAACACTCTCTATACTCTGAATAGGTGTGGGTTGTGTTTGGGTACAAATCTCCTCTCAAGGTATGACAATGGGAGAGGGATGGAGAAGAGACTACAATGATTTCTCACTAAGGATGAGTAGCTCTCTCTCTAAAAGATGGGTGTGTGTGTTGTAGAAAATCTATCTAAGGTTTTTCTCTCTAAATGGTCTCTCATACATTTATGGGTAATGAGGGTATATATAGTATAGATGAAGGGTAAGAAAGTCACACATTAAAATTCTTCAGGCAGAATGTTTCGCGACTACCTCGTGGGAAGGCCTTACCTGCAATACACTCATGAAAATGACAACCTGGCATGACTCTTCAGCTTCTAGTCATGTGCTCCTCACATGCCCTTTTCGCGAGAACCCTTCTTGCTAACTTCTCATGAGCTAGTTGTGAAATGCACTGATCTTCATTTAAGCTTGAGTTTTCACCAACTTGATACTAAATCCAATACAATAAAATCCCACAAAATTCTTCAGGCAGAATGTCACACATTAAAATTCTTCAGGCAGAATGTTTTGCGACTACCTCGCGGGAAGGCCTTACCTGCAGTACACTCATGAAAATGACAACCTAGCACAACTCTTCAGCTTTCAGTCATGTGCTCCTCACATGCCCTTTTCGCGGGAACCCTTCTCGCTAACTTCTCGCGAGCTAGTCGCGAAACACACTGATCTTCATTTAAGCTTGAGTCTTCAGCAACTTGATACTAAACCCAATACAATAAAATCCCACAAAATACAAGGAAAAAAATTAAAGCAATTACAACTCTTTTTGTCATGAAATAAAGCCAATATAAAACATAGTTGTAAATCACAACTTTACAGATCTTGTTTAAGTGTTTCAGCTAAGACAGGTTGCAAGCCTTTCGTGCCATGAACTCTTTTCTTGCAAAGTTTTTTAAGAGCTCATTGTATTAGTTAGGCTTATGTAATTCTCTGTGTAATAGTTATGGAGATTTTTATTTTATGCTTCTCTTATAATTATTCTTGTGGTTTTGTCATGGATTGCCAAAAGGGGAGATTGTTAGGGTCATATTTTATATATAATTGACTAATCTTTTGACAAAACGCATTTTACTTGTATTCAGGTAGATCTAAGGGGTTTATCACATCAAAAAATATGTTGTTAAAACATATCAAGTGTTAGTATTAAAGACATGAAGATTGATCCAAGAAACAAGTGAAGAAAAACTCTTTGATTAAATCTTGACAGATAGCTGCTATTAAGATTTAATGGGAAGCTCGACACAAGCTCGATCTATCGAAAATTACGAGTTCAGAATTTCTAGATCTGAAATTCGACCCATGTTGATGTATTTGTTTAGAGTTTATTTTCTCACATCTTAGACATATATAAGGCTTATTTTTAAGAGCCGTCAGATGCGGATACTGAGACCTAGAGTTTAACAACAATCATTCAAGTTTCTAGAGTTAGTCACATACTGGGGTCCGTGCAAAAGATTTAGTCATAGGTTGTAGATTTGTGTATCAAAGGAAAGAAGTCTACTACAAGATCAAGTCTAATCAGGTATTGGAGTGAAGGTTTAACTGTAGGTTGGTATTTTGGGAAAGACTAGGGTAGTGGTAAGATTCCTCATACTTGTAAGCACTTGATTATTGATTAGTGGATTCTTGGGAGTGATGACCTTAAATTCACCCGGTGGAGAAAACCTCATTTGTAAACAAATCACCATGTTAATTTATTTTCTACTACATATTAGTTTATTTGGTAATTTATTGGTGTCTCCATGATTTGCATGTTATTTGACCTAATTATTCAACCTAGGTAATTGAATTAATTAATTGGGGTCAAGCTATCTTAACCCAACAAACTCAATATGTGCACTTGGTAACACCATCCATAAAACTAGAACTCAACTAGCTAGGTAAGTTCCTTGACAATTTCAAATACTTGATGGAGATAGAGACATAACACAACCTTATTTCTACATGGCCTTATAACTTGAGCTCCATACCTTTTCCGGGACCAATACGCTTAAAACATCACATAATGAAAAGGCAATTGGGACTGCATAAATTATAGAAACAAAGACTAAAAATTCATCTACATTAAAAAAAAAAAAAATTCCAAGCATCCATATGCAAGGTTACTACAATTTTGAATGACCAACTTCTCACAGTAAAAGTCTTTGAGGATCTTATCCTACGTCCAAATTGATCATAGTGTCTGTCATTTTTGAACAAAAAAGAAAGACACCAACCAAAAGGAAATTCTTAGCTAATCTGAAGTAGGAATCAAAAGAAGAGTAGGAGAAAGAGACTGTACATGCATAGATGAAGAAAAGTATTTGTGCCACCTATTAAGCTATGATTATTCTTCTTTAAAGAAACTTGTAGCTATTTGTGCCACACATAAAAATATAGGGTCATGACTCTTCCCTATTTTAATATTATGATTAGAATTTTCACTGATAACAAATACTGTTCTCACATTATCCTGAATTCCTTCAAAGGTATCCCAACCACGAAAACATTTATTCGCTCATGGATACAAAAGCACCAGTAACACATATTGCAGAACCAACTTTACTTCTACTATCGCTGTTACCTCCACCACTTTAGACAATATGCAACCCTTACTTTGCATATAGCATTTCATAAATCATGATCCACTATCACCAGGATAAATTTCTTTGTTATATTCTTTTTAGGAGTTGATACATATCCGATCGTTTCAATTTATAGCATAACCCTCGGATCATAAAGGGAAAATCATATATATATATATATATAGTACACAACCTATATTTCATAAGTTTTCCCCCTGAAGAAAATATTCGAAACAAACCACACGAATTTTCTCACCACCGCCCAAAATAAGCTTTTTTACAATGAATACATATTCTAAGGTAACAGAAGCCTGTTTCCCATCCCACAATTTCATAACCACACCCTTTACTAGTGCATTTTATTTATATCATTTGTTGAAAAGAATAAATGAAAACAGCCTTTAGTTTTATAAAGCTGCAAGAGCATCATATAGAAAAATTAGAAAATATGGCTAAAATGAAAAATAATAACTTCAGCATCAATAATCTTTTCCGAATAACTTTTTTTTTTTTTTTTAAATTTTTTATGGAAAGCCATTTATTTTTTTACAGAAATTACACCTTTTCACGAACAACTTATATGTATGATGCAAAGTAATTGCTGAGTATTCCGAAATTGGTACTTCTTACTTTCATATAAAATAAGGAGTTTCACTAATTAAAGTTTATAGTATGATATGCCATTCATGTAAGAGAAGATAGTACCAACTAACATGTGACTCTGCTCCAGAAGTACTCACTAATTTTTCTTATGATGCAAGCAAAATTATAGCAATTCATGATATTTGGCAAGCCAAATTTTGGAATGGATGCTTGCTTAAAAACTTCTCTATAAGTGTGTAAGGTTGAATTTATTCAATCATGTGTTGGCTTTATTTCGTACTAAATTTACTTGTATTTTAGCAATTAGATACCATGTATTTAGGTAGGATTTATGTAAGGGTAGCATGCGAGAGAGTGAAGAAAACTCAAGATGTGTGCACTTAAGAAGAGCCTCGCGATTGGCAAGTTGCCAAAGGTGGCACACGTGTGAAGCATGCATGGGAGCTGAAGGGTCACGATAGTTGGAGCACTACAGGACAAAACTTCCAATCTGGCCAGATAGTTAACTCGCAACTCAAACTCACGACTTGTTCCAGTTGCGAGGTTGAGTTGCTAGAATGTCCTGTTTGGTTGAAACATGACTTTTCACATTCCTCATACACCCTACTATAAATACCATTATACCCACGAAATGTAGAGAGGTTCTAGGGAGAATTTTGAGAGACAAACCCTAGAGAAAAACAAAATTGACTCATTCACAATCTTTACCTTTTGATTCTCCAAATTCCTTTACTGTCATCCTCTCCATTGACATATCCTTGAGAGGTACATTTGCCAAATCCTTATCTTACCATACCCATATCAGTGAGGAGGTGTTTTGGTGCTTGGGAAGCAGTTCAGAGAGGACCAATTTATTTGGTTGATGCAATGGGCTTATTGCAGGATCTGGTAAGCTATAAAAGATAAGGTTCGGCATAACTTTATTGGAGTAAGAAGCTTAAAGGGCTTAGGTGCACTGGGTAGATTAGGCTTGAAGGGTCTTCTGCTATTCATGTATCCCAACTTCATTCTCTAGTAGATTATTGACTGCTTGAAGGGCGGCAGAGAGGTTTTTTATCGAGTACTTCAGTTTCCTCTTCGATAACACATCGTCGTGTTATCTTTGTATTTGCATCTCTCTTTCCTTTCTCTTTACTCTTTAATTGCTTCTGTGTTGGTTATTAATTATGGTTTAGAGTGTGTTACCAATTTGGATATAGTTTATATTTTATTTTTTGCACATATATTGTTTGATTATAAACTTGTGTTGGTATTTTGTATTTGGGGGCCTAAACGTTCATTGGTATTTTATACACTAATTGAACTTTCAAAGTACTATAACGCCAAAAAGTATGGACCAAGAGAACATTTCCAAGGCCTATACTATATTGCTGCAATTTTCAGATTGCTTGAAGGAATAGGAAACAGTTACTATGAAATTGTGTTTCTTACATAATAATAGATACTGAAATTTTGTTTCTTACAGAATAGGTTTGTTGCATATATATAATAAATCTGATTCCATTTCGAAGTTTTCAGTTCAAAACTAATTCAGTCAGCACCTTTACGTGAATTGCTTGGAGTAAGTAAAATCATATTGAAGCACATCTATTGGATAAGTATAAGGATGTTAAATCAAATACAAGAGATGACTTTAATTCAAATACAACAGCAGATCAATTCAAGATTACATAAACAATAGGAACACTCTTCTATCTCATCTGTACCTTGTATTTGAAGCTAGAGTACTGATTTTTTTAGTAATTAAGAAATAATTAAGCAACTCTCAAGTACTGTAAAGTTGTTATTTATAACTATGTGTTTTGTTGGCTTTTATTCAATGCTAAATTTGATTATAATTTTGTTCAATTTTTTGTACCCTGTATTTATTGTGGAATTTGATTGTAAGAGTTGTGTGATAGAGAGAGCGAGTGTGTGTGTGAAGACTCAAGCAATTGAAGACTAAAAAGTTTTCGCGGGTAGCTCGCGACTAAGTATCCCGCGAAGTGACTCATGTGCCTTGCACATGCTGGAATGCGAAGAGTCAGGCCAAGATGGAGATAACTGTGTTTCACAAGTATCTCGCGGGTATGGCATTTCCGTGAGACACCTGCGAGACATTCTGTTCTGCTAGCTTGTTCATTCTGATACACACTTTCTGTGTCTACGCTATATATACCTATATTACCCACAAATGTTGAGGAGTGCTTCTGAGATAAAACTATAGCAAAACACCTTAAGAGTTAGAGATTGTTATACTCACAATTATCTACACATTTGCTTGTGAAATTTCTTCAACTCCTACCTCTCCATTTCCATATCATTGACAGGTTGATAGCCCAAATACTTACCACACCCTTTCAGAGTGTCAAGTAAAGTTTTGGTGCTGCTGGGAAGTATTGGAAGAAGCCAAGAATGGCAGATGCAAAATGGAGCTTGTTGCGGGATTCGGAGAACTAGATAAGATACGGTTCTGAGAAGCCTTGTTGGAGTAGGAGCTTGGAGGGCGTAGGTACATCGAGTATATTAGACTTGGAGGGTCTCTTACTAACCCATGTATCCCAACTGATTGTCTAGTGGATCAATTTCTGCTTGGAGGGCAGCGAAGAGGTTTTTCACCAAGTTCTTCGGTTTCCTCTTCGATAACACATCGGCGTGTTATCTTGTGTTTCATCTTTCTTTCCTGCTCTTTTACTTTCCATTTTACTACTGTGATGCTTTGATTATGGATTAGAGTAGCTTGTTTGTTTATTTGCTCACTTTTACATTATTCCGCACTTAATATTAAGTTAGTGTAAAATCAATTGAGCCATAACTTTAATTTGGGGTCTAAATAGCTCTTGTATTTTCTACAAATTTTCGAGCTTTCAAGTACCTTTAGTTACCATGTATATGAAGAATTATACGAATCAGTTCAGTGGAATGCAAATGGGAATGCCTCTAATTTATGGGTTGGTACCTAGGCCAGCATTGACGTTTTCGTGAATATCTTACTGCTCATTTCAAAGATTCCTCGCATACGACAATATTTAATGAATAAAATAATATTGTAGTCGTAGGCATTAATTCATATAACATTATTGTACTAAACCATGTCAGCAGGATTTTTCGCTATTATTATTAGGAAGTAGGAATTGAATTCATGATTTCTTGTTCTAATATCATGTTAAATTATCGATTATTTTAAAAGTTAAAATTATTAAAATATGATAAATTTAATCATTTAACTACATACTTCTAACGGCAATTAAAATATGTTTTTAAAATCATGCAAATCATTGATTTGGTTAGGAAATTCATAAATTACATGCGGCAAAAAATTCATTATTATGTTATAAAATCTTCATCAGTTGTAGTGAGTTTGAAATTAATTAGAGGATGAGGGCTGGCAAGTAGATATAAATGTTTTAAGAGGGAAGAAGCATGATTACATGCATTCAGATGTATGTACAAACTTACGTATTGACTAAACAGTAGTGAGGAAAAAGAAAATTCCAGTAAGACTACAAGACAATTATGACTGCTTTGACGAATTAACTAATAATGCATTTTTTTAATGAACTAAGCAACCAACCTTTATAACTTCTAAATTTCGGTTCTGTCACAAAATATTGTCTCAAGTACCGGTCAAAGTCCGACAAATGATAAACCCATAATATTCCATATGGAATGTCCTACTGAAAGTTTCTCTCCATCTTCTCATGCAAACTTCTTTTCATCCACGTTTTCTAAATACCACTGAAAATTAAAATTTTTCAAATTCCTCTCCAATTGAAATGTTACCGTCTCATGATCCATAACGTCAACTATTTCAAAGCAATAACCATTGTGAGAGACGGCCTTATCTTATGAGACGATTTTATAAGATATTCCTCTCACAATATATGTAAACTTCACATTTGTCCATATATGTGGGTGTAGACACTTCATTTTGTACATGTTAATAACCTTTGGTCCCCAGCTCTAATAATGAGTTTGCAAATGTCAACTAAAGGTAATTAAAGAGTTCATAATAGCTTGGAAGTAATCACAATTCAAAAATGCTTAAATCGCTTTGAAAACGATGCTAAAAAATGAAATTTACTCACTGTTTTGACCATAACTTTTTATCTAAAAAGAAATTTTGAGTGAGGTTTGTTTCGCATGGGAAAGTGGACATCCTGGACTTCAATTTGAACATTAATTTTGCCTAATTGAAATTTATATTGAGTGAGTTATGATTGTTTGAAGTTGTACCAAAATTGCATTCAAATTTAGGGGTTTGGGGAAGCATGCACAAATGGGATTAAGGGTGCATACGCACCCTTGACCATGCATACGCACCTTCATTTTCAGGTACTCATAACTTTAGATTTTAGGGTCTAAAATGTTATTCTTTGATGTGAGCTGGCCCCTCGAATTTTGGGAACATCCAAAGACCTCCAAAAAGCTCTGAAAACCATAATTTTAACGTATAAATACTCACCTTATTGTCGATGCCTCACAGCAGTCGATCACCCATCGCAGCAACACACGCACCTCATGCCACCATCGGAGGTGGGGCAGTTCTCATTTGCTTAAAGGCAAGGGCTTAAGTGCTGTGAAAGAGGCTGAAAAAAGGGTAACCTCTGGTGTGTGACTGGAGTGCGTTAATTTTAATCTATTGTTACTAAAGGTAGTGAAGTCACCACTGATCATTGAGTTTTTTCTAAGGTGTGATTGGTCACCTGACTCTATTTGATTTTATTACTAGTCCTAGGCTAAGAAATATGTTCTTTTTTCCTAATCTAATAAGGATGGTAAAAAATCTTGATTCTTGAGTTCAGAAGTCTAGTTATGTATAGGGAAGGTGTTAGGCACCCCACAAAGCCAGTTCGAAGACAATCTTTTATTTTGTTAATTTCTTAATTCTTGATCATTGGCAATTAAAAACAAGCTATTGGCATTAGCTTTCAAGGTTTTAAGAGAATTGGGCTTTGAGGTTTTATTTGGAAAAGGGGTGTGGCCTTTATCAATGCTTTACTAGTACATTTGAAATTATTGCCCAATTTCCACAATGAAAATTCGGCAGCATTTTGCCTTATTTTCATGGTAGAAATTCAACAGCATTTCGAGCTAGGTGCATCATGGCAGACAAAACACTATTCTCACTAAGCCTTCGCTATGAGAATACGGCAAAAAGGATGTCTCATTTTTACAGCGAAAATCCTGCAAAGTTTCGTGTTTGGTGTGCTATGGCACACCAGCAAGGTTTTGTACCTGTGTATACGGCATGCGTTAGTATGTTCATACTATAGCAAGTCAGGGCTCACCAAAGTTTCAAAACACTGATGCATGTTGCATACACAGGTAAACCAATGTCGCTAGCTAACATTGATAAGGGAAATCATACCTTGACAATCATACACACAATGTAGTATAAATATACATCTACAGCATTAGCCTTAATGTTGGAAAAATACATGTTTGTATTGCATACAAAACATATGCTGCGGAAAATTAACGGATCTACTTCATTCGCAATTGATAACATGTACTATGTAAATTTCAGAATATAAGAACAAGAGAGTGTACCTTGGTGCGATGAAATTCAAAACCAAAAATTAGAAGCACTTAGGAATACTCTTAATCTTCACTTTAATTCCACTTGTACCCAAGAAATGTGGTCTCTCAATCAGTTTCCAAATGGAGAATAAGAAAGTGACTTACACTCACATACACACCATTTCATTACACAATTAGTGTCACCTCAAATTCTGTATGTTTCTCCCTTTGTATCTAACTGATTATCTAATTTGGCTAACCTTTTGGGCCATTCCAATTAGGCTTAAGTATGTGGCTTGGAGTGGGACTAAAAGGGAACAAATAAGACACTAACTCCAATGAGTTTTGGACTTTTCTGTCAACTCTTGACAAGTCCAAAGTTACCATTAATTATATTTAATACCACTATATAGATATAATTGCACTCTAGGCCTTATTAATAAATTATATCTCAAGACTTTATTATACATGCAACCCTTTCATAAAATATTCACAGTAATACAAAGTCATGAATATAGACTGCCACTTTGAAGATTACTACATCTTAATCCTTGAGTACCCAGTTTAATTATTTAAGTTATTCATCATATATTTATGAAATCCAATTTCATAAATATATACTTTAGTAACTCCTTACTAAAGTGGTTAGGCCTAACGCTCTGAATAACCGAACACATTAAACTTATTTGAAAGAAATATTTTATATCTCCGTTAAGAGATTATGACCATCTTGAAAATATATGTTCCATCAACACTAAATGTGGCCACCCAACATACTGAGGTTTTGATCGTGACTTTAAATCTCACTCTTGATATATCAAAGCAACCTACACTTCATGATCAAGTTTATTATTCTCTCAAAATTAAGAGTTCATATAAATATAAGTCGTGAGATTTATTATTCATTTGACAGTCGTTAGGAGAATGATAAATCTCACAGCGGCCCAGTTCAATATGTCTTAACTCTTAAAACATATCAACATACCAACTAGAAGTCTCCACTTCCATGATCAAGACAAATCATTTTAGTTGATATGTTATAGTCTTCGCAGATGAAATGCCAAATTTCATCACCGACTACGAACTAAAATTATGAGTTTATAAATCACATACTATGCATCTCATGGACTAAATGATAATGTTCAAATATTCATGTTACCATTATTTTAGATAATAATAAAAACAAATTTATTAATTACAACATTAAGTCATACATAATGTAATACATAGCATCATACAATAGGATTTAAGGACACTAATCCTAACACTTGAATGCATACCTATACTCCAAGGTCAAGAGCACCCATGGTTTGGATAGGGTTGCTGCCCTCCTAGCCACGTGTGTCCATCATACAAAGTGCATGACCATCTTTTAAACGGCAAATATATATATATATATATATATATAGCATGCACAAAGCAAACATACAGAGCAAGAAAGTAAATCAAAAATTGCCAACATCTAAAGGATATGGATCAAGCAAGGTACAAGAAAAGAAAAGAATCGAATATTACCATACCCAATGTGGGCGCAAGGGAGTACGCATCGGCTGAGTGGCCAATCACTTACATGCATGGGTCTGCATACTAGATTATGGGTCCGAAGTTTGGGTACGGCTTGGGAAAGTGTTAGGCACTCAAGACCACTCGACTTTTGGGCCGGCCTCCATTATATGTTGCTAGACCATATTTAATTAAAACGTTTATTAAGAAAGCCATAATCCTTAACCTACATCATGCACTTAAGGAAATAACACACAGAACATATTAAAGATCACATCACAATATAAATGGAAACAAATAAAACATAATCAAACATATACTAAAAAGGAAAAGATAACAGTTAAATCACACACATAAGGAAAGATTATAAAATAAACCAAACATGGTAAAAAGATTCAAACAAACATGGAAAATAATAACACACAATTAATTAACCTAAACATAGACAAATAGAATCAAATATTATGTGAAAATAACTAAATAAAGAAAAACAAGAACTTTGCCCTAATATGGATTTGAGGTGCATACGCATACTCTATGGATTGAAAACTCACTTAGTGTATAAAACACTTGTGAATGTTTGGACTTTTGAAAACAAATTTTCCAATACAAGCTTATATTTAAACAATATATGTGCAGAATATGAAATATAAGCAATACCCAAAATAGCAAACTACTCTAAGCCATTAATTAATCACAGCCAGCAGAAATTTAAAGGTAACAGTGAGGGAAAGAGAGACCCAAACACAAGATAACCCTAGCACATGTTATCGAAGAGGAATCCCAAGAACTCGGTGAAAAACTCTCCGCTGCCCTCTAAGTGGTAAATGTTCCACTAGAAAATCAGTAGGGATACATGAATAGCAATAGACCCTCCAAGTCTAATCTACCTGATGTACCTAAGCCTTCTAAGCTTCTTGCTCCAACAAGGTTACACTGAACTGTGTATTCTCTAGCTTTCCAAATCCTGCAATTAGCCTATTGCATCAACCAATATGAATTGGTTCTTTCTTGAACTGCTTTCCAAACAACAAGAATGTTCTCACTAGTCAGAATTTGGTGAGGTAAGGATTTGGTTTATGATCCTCTCATGGGGGTGATAATGGAGAGGGTGAGAGTAGAAGAATTTGGAGACTTAAGTGCATAAGATCATGGACAAATCAATCTTGCTTTACTCTAGGGTTTCTCTCTTAAAATTCTCTCTAGAAGCTCTCTACATTTTGTGGGTATAAGGGTATTTATAGTAGGGTATGAGATGGAATGTAAAAGTCATTTTTCAGCAAAACACAATGCATTGGCAAGTCACTTGCAAATGGGATGAGTTGCGAGTTCTAGTCGCCAGTTACTAGACTAGGCCAGACTGTACTTTTTGTCCTATAGTGATCCAGCTAGCCTAACTTTTCATCTTCCTGCATGCTTCACATGTGTACTTCATTTTGGCGATTCATCACTCGCAAGTCCAATCGTGAGTCACCTTCTTGTTACACACTCTTGATCAAATCTTCACACTCTTTCACACATAACCCTTACATTATTTCCACATAAATACAGGATTTCTAAATGCTGAATTACAAGCAAATTTGGCATGGAATAAAGCCAACACATAGTTGAATAAATTCAACTTTAGAATCTCCCTCTTTAGCTATTCTGTGACAAAACCCTAAAATAAACTCTAGACTTAAAAATGTGAGTTGGGAATAGTTGCCAAAACCGAAGCTCTTGAACCATATGAACAAGTCTCTCCTGAAAACAATATCACAAAATGCACTCATTAAGTTCATTGTAAGCAGAAAACTTAGAATGCATATGGAGCAAGCACAATACGAACAAGTAAGTATGAAAATGATAATGAAGCATAACTTGACCATACAAGAACAATCACTATAAATAGTGACTATAATGAACATTCACACAGTGAATGAATATCCGGACACGCAAGAAAATAAGCTCAATGCAAAGTATCATTTGCATGTCCAACACTTAACCGATGCAACTGATGCAAGAACACTAAAGCAAGAAGAATTAGGTTTAAATTGCATCAAGGATACAAGATCCAACAAGGGCATAAGTGTACTAAAGAAAATGCAAAACATTAACTAAAAGTACTAAGCTACATAAGCAAGGGCACATAAAAACATAGTCTAAATGACTAAAAAATCCAAGTATCCATAACACTAAGTATCCAAGTATTTTAAAAACAAAATACTAAAACCATAGAGTACTAAATCAAAGTGCTATGAAAACTGATGGCGAATAAAAAATTGGGCTATCTCCAGTTCGTCCATGTCCAGAAAAGTTGTCCCAATACGAGAAGGCCATCCAAGTGTAAAAAGGTTGTCTAGCATGGAAGCACCTGGACGACCTCCTAACACTTGGAAATTCTCATGGTAAATTTGTGTTCAAAAGCTTATAATTCGGACCACGTTCTACTATTTTGAAGTATGAGCAAAATCCTTAATCATCGCTCTAACTTCCCACTAAGTTTTAAACATCCATAGCAATTGTAGAAGTTAAGTCTGAACCTTCTAACTTCCATAGCAGTTGTGGAAGTTAAGTCTGAACTTTCTAACTTCCATCCATGTTGAGGAAGTTACTAAATAAGTAACCACTCCAAAGCTCACTATAAAATGACTCATCCATATCAAGCGAAGGTAAGTTTTTCACCACTCCTAAAGTTGGAATTCTTGAGTTTTAGAGAGAAAACTAACTTAAGCATCGGATGGTTCTTGGCCAGTTCACCCCGGTCACCTTTGATCTTGTGTTTCTTTCTTTTCAAGCCTTCCAAGCAATCACTAGCCCATTGAAACCCGGAGCATTCAGGCTACTGATTTTCTGTGCATCATCATTTGGCGCCATCTGTGGGAAAGATTAAACTTGTGCTTTGCAATTTATCTTTCTTTGACAAATGTCTATATGGTCTGAACAAGGTCAATGGCCACTAGTCCAGGCCACTAGGAGAGTGGAAATGCTTCCAACCACCCCAACTACGCTCACTAGTTAGCACCTGTTATGCAACCACCTTTTGTATAACAAATATAGTCCGTGGTAGCCGCCATGGCAAAGCTAACCTGTTAGAATCAAGAGGCGACTTAGGAGATCAACCAAAGAAGGCAACGTCATAAATGCTGTGTGGAAGGATAACCTCAAAGTCAAGAAGTTAGAGAAAGAAAAAATGTTGAGCGCGAGAATCACTCAAGGGGTACCGCTTCATGTAGGGTACCACATTTGGAAAAGGAGATGGATCAAATGTGGATAGCCATGGATGAGATGAGGGAAAACATGAGAAGGACGAATCACGTAGATGATTTAGTTCATCCAATTGATTCCCCTTTCATAACTTCCATCAATAGTCATCCCTTGCCTTGCAATTTTAAGATGCCCTCATTGGATTCATATGATGGGACGGGTGACCCATGTGATCACATTGCTACCTTCAAGACCACAATGCATCTTCAAGGGGTTCCAGATAAGATAATGTGTAGGGCCTTCCTAACCACCCTTAAAGGGCCAGCACAAGAATGGTTTAGTAAGCACCACCAAACACTGTTAGTTCTTTCGAGGAGTTGAGTAAGTTGTTTGTCAATAACTTCATTGGAGGTCAAAGGTATAAATGCTCCTCGTCCAGCCTGCTAATTATAAAGCAAGGAGATAATGAAATATTGCGGTTCTTCATCACTCGCTTCAATAGGGAAGCCTTGACGGTGGATGAGATGGATGATAAGCCGCTGCTAGTAGCCTTCCACAACGGAGTTAGTTTAGATTTATTCATCCACAAGCTTTATGTTCAAGAACCACAGAACATGGCTGAACTCGTCTGTTCAGCCCAAAGCTTCATGAATGCAAATGATGTGATTATTGCCAAGAAGAGGAAGAAAGCAGAACAGATGGAAGCGAAGCTCCCACGTCATCCTGAACAAGGCCTTCACCCAAAGAAGGCCCAAATGGGAGAGAAGAATGATAGAGACAACAGGAAGGCAGGTTCATCTGAAGGACAAAATTTGCATTACACACCTTTGAATGTTTTGCTTGATCAGGTGCTTATGCAAATCAAGGACGATCCATTCTTGAAGTGGCTAGAGAAGATGAAGGGAGATCCTAACAAGCACAATAAGAACACGTATTGCCGCTTCTGTAGAGATCACGTGCATGACACGGATGAATGCTATGACTTGAAGTAGCGGACTTGGACGAGATCATGAGGACGAAAAGTTAAAAGGAAAGGTAGAAGAGCCATCACGGCTCCCACTTGGAGAAATAAGAGTTATTATAGGAGAAATTTCAGCAGGACAATCTTCCAAGTCAAGGAAGACCTACTTAAAGGTGGTATAGAACGTCCAACTCTCTGGATGACCACCAAGGACGAAAGGGGCAGACGAGCAAGCTATCACCTTCACAGATGAAGATGTTGGAAGGGTCTATCATCCACATGATGATGCAATCATCATAACTTTGCTCATTGTAAACTACACAACTAGAAGGGTGCTAATAGATAATGGGAGTTTAGCAGATATCCTATATTATCCCACCTTCTAGTAGATGAGGCTTGGAAGAGATCAACTTTGTCCAATGAATTCACCCTTAGTTGGATTTGAAGGAATGAAGGTACAACCAGTGGGCACTATTAATCTACCCATCATAGTAGGGACCTATCCACAGTAGATAGCTAAAGAAGTAAATTTCTCATTGTAGATTGTTCGTCTTCTTACAATGCTATCATTGGACAACCAACTTTGAATAATTGGAAGGCAATGACATCTACCTACCACTCTTTTGTCCAATTTCCATCAGATTATAGAATAGGACAAGTGCAAGAAGATCAGTTAGCAATTAGAGAATACTACTTAGCCATGTTGGCAATGGATGAGAATGTGCAGATGATGAATATAGAAGAGAGAAGAGTTGCTTTAGAGACCACTAAAGTATTGGAAGACATTCTTCTGGACAAAGGTAACCCTAAAAGGTTTACTAGAATTGGAATAGGCATGGAAGAGAAGACGAAGCAAGACCTTGTCCAGTTCTTAAGGAAAAGCATTGATATTTTAGCATGGAGTTATGAAGACATGCCAAGGATCGACCCAAGTGTCATTACCCATCATTTGAATGTATATCCTTCCTCCAAGCCTGTCTATCAGAAGAAAAAGGTCTTTGCTCCTGAACGAGATAATGCTATCAAGGAAAAGGTCTAGAAGTTAACCATAGCTGAATTTATTCAGGAAGTTTATTACCCAGATTGGTTAGCTAATGTGGTGATGGTTAAGAAGGCTAATGGCAAATGAAGGATGTGTGTAAAATTCACTGATTTAAACAAGGCTTGCCCCAAAGATAGCTATCCGTTGCCACGCATTGACCAGCTGGTAGACTCAACAGTAAGTCATCAATTGTTGAGCTTCATGGGCGCCTTCTCAGGTTATAACCAAATAAAGATGGATGAGGCAGATCAAGAGAAGACATCATTCATTACCAGTCAAGGTCTATTTTGCTACAAAGTGATGCCCTTCGGTTTGAATAACATGGGGGCAAACTATCAAAGGATGGTCAATCATATGTTCAGCCCACAAATAGGATGAAATGTAGAAGTATACATGGATGACATGTTGGTGAAATGTTTGGATTAGAAGAAGCACCTAGACGACCTTCAGGAGACCTTTGACACGCTTAGACAATATAACATGAAGCTAAATCTAAGCAAGTGTGCCTTTGGGGTTTCGTTAGGGAAGTTCCTAGGATTTATGGTTTCACATAGAGGAATTGAAGCAAATCTTGATAAAATCCAAGCAATACTAGACATGAAACCACCAAGAAATATCATAGAAGTCTAGTCTCTCATTGAATGAGTTGCAGCTTTTAACAAGTTTGTTTCAAAAGTTGCTAACAAATGTTTATCATTTTTGAAGGTTCTCAAGAAGGCATTTGAATGGACAGACGAGTGGCAGAAGGCTTTCCAAGATCTAAAGGCTAGTCTTACAACGACTCTTCTGCAAAGCCTGTCTATACTAGGTGAGGAATTGTATTTTTACTTAGCAGTGTCCTCACATGCAGTGAGTTTAGCATTAATAAGAGAAGAAGAGAGGATACAAAAGACTATTTACTATACAAGCTGAGTGCTAAGGGGAGCAGAGGGACAATATCCTATGATGGAGAAACTGGCCTTTGCACTAATAATAGCTTCTAGAAGGCTAAGGCACTACTTTCAGGCTCATGTCATCAATGTCTTAATAGATCAACCATTCAAGAAGGCAATGAACAAGTTGGAAGATGCAGGATGACTAATCCAATGGGCTATAGGGCTTAGCGAGTTTGATATCAAGTATCAACCAATAAATGCAATAAAGGCTCAAGCTTTTGCAGATTTCATCACAAAATTCACTCCCAACCATGGTGATTTAGACAAGGTGAATGAAGCCAAAAAGTGGGTCCTCTATGTAGATGGTTCGTCCACATAATATGCAGGAGGTATAGGAGTTATATTGAAATCTTCGGAAGCGGATGAGTTAAAATATGCAACTTGTCTACAGTACCAGACAACCAAAAATGAAGTTGAATATGAAGCCCTCCTTAAAGGAATGGAATTGGCCAAGTCCTTAAGGGTAAAGTCAATAGTTGTCCAAGGAGACTCTTAGTTGATCATGGGTTAGGTGAATGGAACATGTGAAGCCAAGGAAGAATGGATGAAGAAGTATCTCAATACGATGAAGTGACTTATTAAAAATTTAAGGAAGCCAGTTTTCTTCAAGTTCCTAGGGAGGAAAACATAGAAGCAGATGCCTTAGCAAAGGCAGAGTCGGCAGATGGGTCAGTGGTCGAGCTTGATGAAGTCCAGTACATGCCAAGTATAGATCTTCTAGATGCAACAAATAGAAGGAGAAGAAAACTAGATGACCCCTATAGTGGCTTACCTCAAGGAAGGAAGGCTTCCAGAAGAAAGGGACGAAGCTAGAAAGCTAAGAATCAGAGCAGCTAAGTATGTCTTTATAGACAAGATTCTATATAAAAGAGGCTTCTCTCAACCTTACCTAAGGTTTTTAGCTCCAGACAAATCAAAATATGTATTAAGGGAAGTTTATGAAAGAGCATGCGGAAATCCTTCAAGAGCAAGAGCTTTCGTCCATAAGGTAATCTGTGCAGGCTATTACTGGTCGACCATTCAGGTAGATGCTAACGCCCATGTTAAGGTGTGTGATCAGTGTCAACACTTTAGCAATATCCCTAGATAGCCATCGGAGTACCTCACCCTGATAATGGCCCCATGGCCCTTTGCATAATGGGGATTGGATATTTTGGGTCCCTTTCCAATAGGAACCAGGTAGATGAAGCTTTTAGTAGTGGGGATTGATTATTTCACTAAATGGGTGAAAGCTGAACCCTTAGCAAAAATCACACAGTAGAATGTCAAGAACTTCCTCTAGAAGAGCATCGTTTGCTGATTTGGGGTTCCTAGGGTATTGGTGTCAGATAATGGAAAGAAGTTTGATAACACTCCCTTCAGAGATTTCTATGAACAACTTGGAATAAAGAATCATTATTCCTCACCCTCTTACCCACAAGCAAATGGATAAGCTAGAGTAGCAAACCAATCCTTGTTGAAAAACATTAAGACTCGGCTTTAGGGGGCAAAGGGAGTATGGCTAGACGAGTTATCAAGTGTTCTATAAGCACAAGACGACTGTGAGGACCCCCATAGGAGAAACTCATTTCAAACTGGCCTATGGAAGTGAAGCAGTCATACCTTTAGAAGTACACATGGCTAACCATAGGGTGATAAAGTATAAGGACGGAGAAAATAAAGAACAACTTCGTCTTGACCTTGATCTAATACAAGAGGTAAGGATTGATGCAGAATAGAGAATAACGAGGTATAAAAACTTCACAGCCAGACAATATGATGCAATGGTGAAACCCAGGCGCTTCAACATTGGGGACCTCATCCTAAAAAGGGTCTCATTGGCAACCAGAAACCTGACCCACTGAAAACTAGGGCCTAATTGGAAAGGACCTTACAGAGTTGCCAATTGCAAAAGGCAAGGGTCATACTATTTGGAAGCCCTGGATCGATGAAAATTAGAGCACCCTTGGAATGTTGAGCATCTAAGAAGATATTATCAGTAAGGTATTATCCTGGATGAGCATCATCTTGGACAAGAATCATTATGGACAAAGTTTAAGGTACGTGTTACTTTCCTTATGTTTATTTGTGTTTGTTGCTAATACTATCTGTTTTTTAGTATTTTAACTTCCTTAAAGTGCACTAGCTTCTAGCTTGTGCACTGTCTATGGCCGTAGTTATAGTGGACAAAGTCATGAACTTAGTTTGTTTGTACATAAGTGTTTTTAATTCCCTTAAGGCACCAGCTTCTAAGCATGTGCCATGCTTGTGGACGATGTTTATGTTATGTAAACACAGTTTGGATTTCCAATGTATATAATGTTGTGTGAATTTCCAATTTTCATGTTGTTGTTCTCATTAAAACTAATCCACAAGAAGGCTAAAAGCCCAAGACGAGTAAAATCTCTGGATGCAGGGATGTAACGTCTATAAGCTTTCCTCAAATAAGGTAAGATCAAAATAAATCTAAGGTATATTTGTCTAACTAATGGACAAGGTAAAGCGTGCATGCAAAAATATTTAAAATCCATGGATAAATGTGACCAGCTAAACAATCCAATCTTTGGACGAGTGAATGCTGGAAACGTTTTGCCCAAAGACGAATAAAAAGCCGTCCAGCCTATGGACGAAGATTAATGCAAGCTATAAGTTGAATTTATGGACAAAGAAAGTTGACAAAGAAAATTCCATTCATGGACAATTTACACTTGTAAAATATAATCAATGGTAGAATGTTGAACATGAGAAAATTATCCTAACATGGATTAGCTAAAAGCCTTCATAGGTGGACGAATCACACTTAAAACCATAGGATATAATATGGACGATGTAAACAAAGGAAATTCGTTCATACACAAAATACAATGTGCTCAACAGTAAATAATGAATGAAGATACAAATAGACATTCATTCATAAAAATTTAAAAATTGTAGACGACCATCATCCAAAAACCCTTATACTGTTTAAGCTAATGAAGGCTATTGTATTTGTTATACTTCCATAAACTTGGACGAGGAGATTGTACTTAAATCAATTTTAAATAAAGCCCAAAACAACGGGCATTCCCAAAAATAAAATAAATAAATTTTCTAAAAGAAATAAACATTACTCGAATAAACAACTAGGGCATTGTCCCCAGACTTTGGGTCGTCTTTGGCTAGCTCAGTAGCGTCCTTAGCAAGCTTTGTTGAAGCATCGTCCACGACATTGATGTCCTCGGAGCTCATCTAAAGTAAAGAACTCTCTGCTATAGTAGAGATTTTGAAGGAATCAAAATCCATCTCAGAATAGGCCTCCTTCGCGTCAGAGCAAAAGTCTTCATAGCTAGCAACATAATGGTGGTCTAGACGATTAGTGAAGTTGTCTGACTTCATAAAAGTTGCAATATCTTCCTTCTGAGCATTCCCCAAGGATGAGGTGAACCCTTGACATTTCATCTCAAGGTGATTGATACGGGTCTCCTTCTCAATGGAGTCTACCTTGAGCTCTTGCACTTGGTTCCTTAGCTTCTTCTCTATTCCCTGAAGACGAGTAAGCTACTTGGCCAACTTGATCACTTCCCCCTTCTTCAAAAGGAACTCGTCCTTCAGTTCTTTGCTCTTTTCCTTATTAGCCTTAGCCTCGTTATAGAGCTCCTTGGCTTGCTTGGACGCAGTACAGAACTTTGCCATGGCCTGAAAAATAGATGGACAAAGGAGAGTTAGAAATTTTCCTTAAATTTATTAGAAAATAAAATGAGAATAATAAGAAAACTACATACCTTGAAAAGAACATGAATGGTAGAGCATTCAAAGTCCTTCATTGACATATCATAACATGCACTCACCTCTTTGTTAGAGATGATCCGTTTGAATGCCTTCCAAGCATAATCCTCATCTAGCACCAAGTTGGGAGGATGTTTGGCTGGAACTGAAGGATGAGCTCTATGAGAAGCATTGGCCACAAAGGGAGTAGAGTTTTCAGGCTGGACGGTTGAAGGAGAAGCTTGAACGAGCATTAGGTTCACTGCAGGGTTATCTAGGTCTATCATCAGGTTTTGAGGCTTTGGAACCTTAGAAGGAGGAGTCTTGCCAGCCTTTTGTTTCTTAATGCCTCGGCGTCTTGGAAGATCACCAAGGTCAATTTTACTTGAAATGATTTTCCTCTTCCCTGTAGCAGCCTAGACGACAAACTTCGGGATGGCAAATGGAGTTGGCTCGTCCTTAACCTAGACGTCTTCCTCTTCTTTAGTACCATTGGCCACGGTCTTCCCTTTATTCTCCTTCATAGTGGCTAACCCTGTAATGGGGAAGACATAGGATTTTTTTTTTTTTTTTTAAATGATGAATAAAAGAAATATGATGGATGACACTTACTTTAACAAGTAGTGTCCTTGTGTGCAAGATTCTCCTCAGTGGGCCTAGGACCAAGCCCCTAGACAGTATGACAACGAAAGGTCACTAGGCTATGGAAGGACCTCTTAGGATGAGCACGAGCTCTGTCAATACGCTTCAAGTAAAACTTGTCCAAGTATGGACGAGTAATGGCTGCACAAATAAAAGAGATGGTTAGATGAGGAAAGAAGTAAATAGAATAGATGAAGAAAAGGATGAAAGACATACCCTTAGGACGGAGATGACCTAGGGCATTGGTAAAAGGAGGAAAGAAGGCATTATTTACACAACTTGGATCCCCAGCCCAATTTCCAGAAATAAAGAAATATTCTTTCTTCCATGACCTATTAGAAGAACTATAACCCCTAATCAAACTAAATTGGGGACCCCTAGATGAGAACTAGTAAAAACCAACAGATTGTTTAATTTCTAATGGTTTATAGCAATAGAGGAACTCGTCCACTGTGATTGGACGATTCCCCTCAAACACCTCACGCCATAGCACTTGCATGGCCACTATCGTCCTCCATCTATTAAGGTTAAGTTGGTTTGCTCCAATACCTAACCAATGGAAGAGACCTTTATAGAAAGAATTAAGGGGAAACCTAAGACCTGCTAACAAGTAAGAAGCATTTACACCAAAGCTAGAGAGAAGAACATCACCACTCTCCACTCTCAGGTAGACAAGGTCTAAACACTAGTGGAATTTGATATCTACTTACAAGGGTAGTTAACTTATTCGCATCTAGGATGGACACAACCTTTGGGGCAAAGCTATAGATAACATTTTCATCTTCCTCCTCGTCTTGAGGAGGACTAGGTGACTTACTTCTTCTGGACGAGCTAGCCTCAGTCCCAGAAGTCGTCCTATGTTGCATCTCCTCCCAGAATTCCTTTAAAGGAAATTTAGGGACCCCAGATGAATAATACTCACCTTGGGAACTACTATCACTACTTTCACAACTACTCTCATAACTGCCATTACTATCAGGGGACTCGTCCTAATACTTGTCTATCTCTCTCTCAGTACTACCACTAGATGCAGACGTATTTATAAAAATATAAAGAATTTCCTAAAGACGTAAATCTAAGAATGAAGAGAAGGAAGTACCTAACGAGAGACTAGGGACGAGGATGACTAGACGAAGCTCTTGGACGAGATGGTAGAAAGGAAAATATCAGAAAAGTGAAAGGGTAAGAAAGAGCATGTACATATTTATAACCCCAGGGGTGGTTTAATGAAGTGAAGCAGACCAACCAGACTTTGACATGTGGCATATTCCTCGAAAAATAAATTGACGCAACAAGTAAATTAATAAGATTTTGACACATGGCGTAATCTAAAATGACAAAATTCAACCAAGGCAAGGACGGCAACTGATGGTGAATCAAAAATTGGGCTATTCCCAGTTTGTCAATAGTGTTGTCCAAGTCCAGAAAGGTTGTCCCAATACGAAAAGGTTGTCCAATTGTAAAAAGGTCGTCTAGCATGGAAGCACCTGGATGTCCTCCCAACACTTAGAAATTCTCAAGGTAAATTTATGTTCAAAAGCTTATAATTCGGACCATGTTCTACTATTTTGAAGTATGAGCAAAATCCTTATTCATCGCTTTAATTATAACTTCCATAGCAGTTGTGGAAGTTAAGTCTGAACCTTCTAACTTCCATCTACATCGAGGAAGTTACTAAACAAGTAACCACTCCAAAACTCACTATAAAAGGACTCATCCATATCAAATGAAGGTAAGTTTTTCACCACTCCTAAAGTTGGAATTCTTGAGTTTTAGAGAGAAAACTAACTTAAGCATCGGAGGGTTCTTGGCTGGTTCACTCCAGTCACCTTTGATCTTGTGTTTCTTTCTTTTCAGGCCTTCCAAGCAACCAATAGCCCATTGAAGCCCGAAGCATTCAGCCTACTGATTTTTTATGCATCATCATACACCATAATAAAAACTATAAAAACCAAAATCCATAAGGTAAAAACCAACTAGCAACCAATGTTATTTACTCCCCCTGAATATAAGCTCCCCCTCAAGAGCTAGAGTACTACTCCCCCTTTTTGACCGGAATGGCCAAAGGGCTAAGGCTGGTGAGCAAAGCTATCAAACTTGGCTACCAACACGTTGATTTAGTCCTGGATTGCTATCAGTTTGTTGGAATGCTCATATGCTACATCTCAGAGACCATCAATCCTCTCAAGTATAATCTGAAAAGCATCAGGAGAAACTGATGACGATGATGACACTCCTCTCCTACCTCGACCACCACCATGTCTTGGAAGAGGTTGTCCTTCCACTTCAGTCTCTGAACCATTAAGAGGTGCTTCTTTAGTCTCTTTAGCATGTTCATCTCCAGGAATTTGAATCCTACTTCTTAGGATTGTTTGAGAGTTGATGGGAGGAGTTAGAGGCAATAAGCCTATGTGTTGTGGAGTCTCCACACCTTTGTTATGAAGAATCCTCATTATAAAATTTGGGACAACAAGCTTTGATCTTCAGGATGTCTTTGTGGACTCTATAATGATGTTGTACAAGTGTGCACTAATGTCAATGTAGGTGTTCTCATGAAGCTTCAGAAGGAATATAGCTCTAGAATTGTTGATGGTTGACAACTTCTTGACTGGATACAAGTTGTACATCATGATACATGCTAGACATCTCAAATCTAAGGGAAAGGAGGTTGTGTTGAGGCTTTTTCCTTCCTTATGGCCACCAAGGCGAAGTTGCACAGATTCTAGAGAGAGCATTCTATCTTTGAACGGAATGAACCCTTCATGATTTTGTTCTTCAAATCCAAACATAGCATCAATGTCCTCGATGTCAAGGGCGAGCTCATGACCTCTAACCCAACACTCTATGTGTTCCTCTTTGAGTGATGCATTAGTGTAAAATTCTCTGATCAAAGGATCACAAATTCCTGGCAATTCGCCAAGAAGTTTATCCTAGCCCCGTCCTTCAAAACGACTAGGAATGAAGGAATTCTTAAAATCATCAAGATACACTTGTCTTTCCTAAATGATTGGAGTTGTTTTGAATTGAAGGGCATATCTCTCAAAATGTTGAGGGGAGTGAAACAAACTGTCATCATGGCGCTTTCCCTTATCACCACGTTGAGCAACAGTTTTTTTGTGGAGCCATCTACAAAACATAGCAGCAAAGACCACAAAAACATAACACAATGAACAGCAACAAACTCAATTAGACACAAGTTAGTACCAAAAACAAAAACTACGAATTAAACCTTAAAAACTGAAATTTAAAGAGCAATTCAAAAAAAAAAAAAAAAATGACATGTGAAGATGCTAAACATCAAGGCATGATATAATCATGGCATAAGACACACAACATGTCAAAGATTGTGCATCATATGGAAAAGTGTGCATATAAGAGGCATGAAATCATGCAAGGGGAAAAGTGTGAAACACATAACCATTAGTTGTTTTAAACATGGAAACATGATTATCCTTAAATTTTGTACTCGACAGAGTCCAAAATTACACACAAAAACATCTAAATAGACATTTTATCAACAAAATGGTATGCACACCACAACACAAAACATTGTATAATGCATGTCATATATCAATTTCATCAAAAACTACAAAAGCCCATGTTCATCAACAATATTACAACATCTCAACAAAACCAACAAATCCATGAAATAGAATGCTTTAAACTTGAAATAAAGTAAAAAGGAGTGAAAGCCCATTCCTTTTCTTGGATTTGGAGTGAAGATTAAAGAGAATAAAAGAGGTTTTTGGAGTGAAATAAGGTGGTTTTGAGAGAGGGAGAGGCGGAGAAGACAAAGGAACAAACACGTGATGCAAGGGAAAGTCAAAAGTTTTGAAAAACTATTTGATTTTTAACCCTATTTTTGCAAAACATGCATTTTTTTGCGACTCAATTGACTCACAAATGAGTTGCCAAGTGATTCGCCAAAAACCCTTCAACACAAATTTTGAAAAAAATTTCTTAGTCCTTTTCACGACTAGGACTTACACTCACCAACTAGTCGCGAGTGAGTCACGAATGTCTCGGGTTGGACTCATGACTTGAGCATGATTGAGCATGACTCGCGAAAATGCAAAGTTGCAAATTTTTGGATTTTTATGAAATTTTTAAAATCAAAATACTTTCCAAAAAAAAACTAAAACACTCAAAAATATTTTTGGGTTTGAACAACAGATGCTTGAGTATGTACATCATATTTAATCAAGTATAATCACACAAATGAATAAGGCATTCATTGAACATAGACCTGTGTGATATAGGTGGGTATCAATTATGAGATCGTCCTTAGTTTAATACGAAACTTCAATGATCGATTCAACCAAGTCATACACAAAACACACTAAGTGGAGTGATCTATCTCAATTGTAGAAATGAACATATATGACCTCCCACATAAACTTGATTACATTAAGTTAGAAACTTTTCATTTGGCTTCTTTGCTTTTGATAATAATTGATCATTTTAATCTTTACATCTCTTTTTGAGATTGATGCCTAAAATTTTTTATATTTCAATTTGATGAGTAAGCCTTAGCTTTTAGCACCATACATTTTTTTTAAATACATGTCGCTTTCCCTTTTTCCTAGTCAAATACTAGTTTAGGCGATGGCTTTTTTCGCTCATTATCTCTTTTCAAGATTTGACATTGGTTGAACTTTTAAAAAAAAAAAAAATTTGAGTGGGAAGAGATATAGGCACAAGTCAACGCATGTCTCAAGATCAACAAAACTGTCGACTAAATATTCATGACAAGTTTGAAGATTTATTTACAACAATCACATAGATGTCAAGATGTTTCCCACAAAGATGCAAGTGCATAGAGAACAAGCTAAGCTCATTAATGCTCAGAGCCATTAGTACAGAGGTACAATGCAAAATATGCATGTGACAATGCACAACACCACCAATCAAACTTTTTGGATTTTATACTTTTTATGTGTTTCTGGATTTTTGATACAAAGTAAAGTAAAGAATGATCAAAATCAACAAACAACCAAAGCTTTTAAACAACAAAAACAATTAAAAACATGCTATAATGTAAAATAAACAAGCAAACAACAATGCCACACTACATAGAAAGAATTAATGCATGGACATGTTATAATGCTTATGCATGAGTACCCTTCTTCACCCACACGGCACGTGCATTTGGGGTAATATCCTATGAGGATTGGGTACTTGATTCCTAATTCTCAAACCTTAAGGTGAAGTTGGCCAAACTTGTGGTGATGCTGTCAATCATCTTCATCACATCACTTATAATGGGTTCTCCTTCTTGCCCTTTTGGTTGCTTGGGTTTCCCATTGCCTTTTCCTTGTCTTCTTGGCTTTTTAAGATCCGCATTCTTCAATACTTGGAGCTTGTAGCAATTTGGTCTAGTGCCCTAGGAGTCCACAATGATAGCAATAGTATTGCGTTTTGTGGACCTCTTTGTCTCTTAGGAAGAGACTTTCCTCTTGCCTTCTGCTTAGCCACAATTGGCTTGGGAGACTTCGTCAACACCATTTGATTCACTACATTTGACTTCTTTTAAGAGTTTACATTGTTAACAAGAGGAGTTTATGCTTCTTTAGCCTTAACAAACTTCATTTCTTTTGACACTTTAGAGTTTGAGACACCTTCTCCGCTATACCCTAAGCCACTTCTATCCAAAGAGGGCTTTTGATAGGTAAGCACTTTATCAAGTTTCTTGGAAGCAACATGCTCCACTTTGGTATTTGCTTGAACAACCTCAAGCTCAAGAAACTTTAAGTTGGAATAGGCATTGTTTAGTTCTTCATTTAACCCTTCAACTTCACCCTTGGTCTCTTTGTATCGCACGAGGATGCTTTTATAGTCCTCTTCGGCTTTCTTCATCTTTCTAATTGCTACCTTAGCAACTCTTGCATATTCTCCACTCTTTTCAAGAAGTGCATTGTAGGATTCTTGAAATCTATTTGTTCCTTCATAAATGCACTTTTCTTTATCATCATCGGATTCATCTCTAACACTAATAGATTCCATTTTAGTATGCTCACCAAGCTCTTACTTTAGAGTACTTAAATCTTCTAAAAAATCTATGTGTGCAATGGCTATGAAAGTGGAGTAGTTTCCTTCCCTATCACAGCTTTCTTTAGAATAAGAGTTTAAGCTATCCGAATCACTAAGGGTTGTAGCAAGAGCTCCACCCGTTCCCTTCAAATAGGTAAGGCATCCTTTCTTCAAATGACTATGCCCGTTGCACTCATAACAACTGATTCCTTAAGAAGAAGAAGAATCTTTGGAATCCTTATTGTCTTTCTTGAAATTGGAGAATTTTCCTTTTTCAAAGGACTTCCTATCCTTTTTGCACTTCAAGAATTTGTGAAAGTTCTTTGCAAGGAATGCAACCTCTTTTTCAACATCATCCTCTTCTAAGGAATCTTGAGCTTCAATTCTTTCAATTATTGTCTTAAGAGCAAGGGATTTGCTCTTCCTTTGAGATGGTAGAGTGAGCTCATATGTTTGAAGAGAGTTGATAAGTTCTTGGACCTTTATCTCATCAAGATCCTTGCTCTCCTCAATGGCAGTCACCTTGGCTCGAAAGCTCTCCAGCAATGATCTAAGAATCTTTATTACTACTTTGGAGTCTTTTGTCTTCTCACCCAAGTTCAATTTCCCGATTTCCACTTCATTCAACTTTCCATAAAATAAGTTGAATGATTCATCTTTGCTCATCTTCAATTCTTCAAACCGAGTGGTAAGCATTTAAAGCTTGGTATCCTTCACCTTCTTGGTGCCTTCGTAGGTAGTCTCCAAAATTTTCCATACCTCCTTGGCAATTTACACATGATAAATCATGTGAAATTCATCCGGTGAGACACCACAAAATATAGCATTAAGTGCTTTGCTATTAGCATAAGACGCCGCGAGAGGTGCCTTATCCCAAGTGGATTTGGCCGCCTTCGGCCTTGTCCAACCAATTTCTACAGCATCCCACATACTTTCATCAATGGAGCAAAAAAATGCATGCATACACACTTTCCAAAATGTGTAATTACTCCCACCAAAGAAGGGAGGTGCATTGAGGGATTGAAACCTATCCATCCTAGGGGTCAAGGATCATACTAAGGATATAGAAATCTATCAAAGTGTACCCGCTTTGATACTAATTGAAAACTCACTTAGTGTATAAAACACTTGTGAATGTTTAGACCCCCAAAAACAAATTTTCCAATACAAGCTTATATTCAAACAATATATGTGCGGGATTTGAAATATAAGCAATACCCAAAATAGCAAACTACTCTAAGCCATTAATTAATCACAACAAGAAAAATTTAAAAGCTAATAGAAAGGGAAAGAGAGATGCAAACACAGGATAACACTGGCACATGTTATCAAAAAGGAAACCGAAGAGCTAGATGAAAAACCTCTCCGCCGCCCTCCAAATGGTAAATGATCCACTAGAAAATTAGTTGGGATACATAAATAGCAATAGACACTCCAAGCCTAATGTACCCAATGCACCAAAGCCCTCCAAACTTCTTGCTCCAACAAGGTTACGTTGAACCATGTCTTCTCCAGCTTTCCGAATCTCGCAATTAGCCCGTTGCAACAACCAATATGAATTGGTTCTACTTTGAACTGCTTCCCAAACACTAAGAACCTTCTCACTACTCTGAATTTGGTGAGGTAAGTATTTAGTTTAAGATCCTCTCACAGGTATGACAATGGAGAGAGTGAGAGTAGAGAAATTTGGAAACTCAAGTGTATAAGAATGTGGATGAATCAATCTTGTTTTTCTCTAGGGTTTCTCTCTCAAAATTCTCTTTGGAAGCTCTCTACATTTCGTGGGTATAAGGATATTTATAGTAGGGTATGAGATGGAATATAAAAATTCATTTTTCAGTAAAATAGCGTGCACTGGCGAGTCACTCGTGATTGGGATGAGTCGTGAGTTCTAGTCGCCAGTTACCAGACTAGGCCAGACTGTACCTTTTGTTGTGTAGTGATCCAGCTAGCCTGACTCTTTGTCTTCCTACATGCTTCACACATGTGCTTCATTTTGGTAAGTCACCACTCACGAGTCAGTCATGAGTCACCTTCTTATTGCACACTCTTGATCAAATCTTCACACTTTCTCACACACAACTCTTACATTATTCCCACCTAAATACAAAGTTTCTGAATGCTGAATTACAAGAAAATTTGGCACGGAATAAAGCCAACACATAGTTGAATAAATTCAACTTTACAGATGTGTACCCATCCTTTAGCACAAATTTGAAAAATTACATTTTTAGAGATTAATCAAACAAAGATATAACATGTGAGATCAAACAAGCATGTTAGAACCCTAAACACTAAACTAACATGAAGCAAATAAAACAAACATCAACATAAACAAATAATTAAGAAACAAAATCAAATTATTAAACTAAACTACATTAAATAAATAAACATGTTAAAATTTACATAAAAATAAAATAACAAACCAAGAACAGTCAGAATAGATTATAAACAACCTAAAATCATATTAGAACATATCAAAAAGATCATAGCATCAATCAAACATGATAAGAACACATATGATAACATCAAATAGAGAACCATGTGAATCCTATGTAGCAAAGTGAGAAATAATGGAAAACAGACTCACCTTGCTTTGGACTCACAAAATGGAGATAGTTTAACCGAACCCTTAGTGCCAATAACACAAATATTAGATTGAGGGAATAAGAATAATTAAAGAACAGAACAATAGTTAGTAATCACAACTCAAAACAAAATATTTTGAAAAGGTTTTAGAAAACAATTTGGAAAGCAAAATTTCTGCCTTAGAACTAACTAAAGAGAGCTTTTTTATTTGTAAAAAATGTGCAAAGGTGTTGTGTTGTGCGTTTGGAAAAGAGAAATAGGATTTTAGAGAAGATGGAAGCCAAAAAATCGCTCTCTAGCTAGGGTTTAGATTGGAGACATAAGATGAGTATCTATAAGTTAAAATTAGGGTTGTTGGGACCTTTTAATGGTCTTTGGATATTCCCAAGGGTCTAGGGGCTGGCCCACATAAAAAAAAAAAAAAAAATGATGTTTTGGGCCCTTAAAAATGAAGTTCCACTTCCTAGAAAATTGGCTTATGTATGCATCTTTCAAGGGTGTGCATGCACCCTTGATTCACCTCCTGTTGCGAAATGAACCCTTCTTTACTTTTCCATGCACAAAGAAACCTTCTATACCATCTATTACTCTCAATTTTCTCTTTCATCTACTGTTGAATGAACTTTTCTCAACTTTTCCCTGTTCAATGAGACTTTCTCCACTCTCTACAAAATGATCATTTCTCCATTTTATGTTGTGGGAACTTTACTCTACTTTTATTATTGAGAATTTCTCAACTTTCTGCAAAATGAACATTACTCTAACTTTTTGATGTGAGACTTTCTCCACTTTTTGTAAAAAGGAACACTACTCTACTTTTTATTGTGCGAAGGGCTTTCATTTCTCCTATATTGATACAAATTTGCATATAAACACTAAAACCCAAAGAAAGTACTTATCTAGCAAATGTTAGTGTACAATAGGTTAGCATAAAAATTCATAAATATGTACACACACACACATATATATATACACTTCATATAAAGGGTTGAGCTGCAAGGTTTTTGGCCCCAACTCTTACATTCTTATTGCTTTAACCGAATGGTGCACAAAATTGTGAGGTTTGGAACTTGAATCAAAGTGTCCTTACTTGAATATCTATTGTCTGAGAGATTCAAGTGAAAGGGTTTCATAGGAGAGTTGAATATTTTCTAATGGTTCAAGTTAATACTACTATTATGTGGTAAGCTCTTTTTCTCTAGGTGCTTTCTGCATAAGGATGTTTCTACACTATTGGGTACTCTTCTCGATAAATTCTCTACTAATTCTCTTTTTCCATTTGTTTCTCCCCTTATTTTTCTCTTCCCCCTACCTCTTTATTTCCTTACTTTCTATCGTTACTTTACATTCAATTTGTTTCTTTCCTACTTTATTCCCATTGTGTGTTGATTTGGGTGTGTGAGATATGCCCCATTTATACTTGAAATCAAATAAGTATTTTCTCAATTTTTCTGTAATTTTCATGATATGTACCCCTTTAGGTGACATATTGGCATGTTGGTTCCCTCTTGCGAAGGTAGGGTGTGCGGTACTGAACCTCCCTAAAAGTGGTTTTAAGCTCAAACCAACATGACCCTAAGAGTACGTGGTTCCTCTTAAAAAGAAGAGAAGGAGTTGCCACCTGGTTATAGGTCCAGGAACCAAAGAAATGACTTCATGAAGGTCTTCCTACTAGACAATGTCTAAAGTTAGGGTACAAGATGGGAAGATGGTTAGACACCCCAAGCCTGCCCAGTTGTAGCTAACCTTCATATATCGTTACCGGATAGTAGATAAATGGTGTCCATCTAATGAGCCTATTGAATGTGCACACACATCTAAGCCCTAGAGTTCATCTATGGGTCATATGAGATAGATATGGAAAGTATATAGACTTGTGAAAGGCAATCAAACATGTGAAGATCAAAGGAATGTACGAATATATGCACATCAGGTCATGTGAACATACAAGTGTGTGAAGATATGAGTGTGTAAGCATGTGAACACATGAATATGCAAGCATGTGAACATCTAAGCATGCGATCATGGTAGCATCTAAACATGTGAGTATCCAAGCATGTGAGTATAAAAACGTGTGAGCATGTGAGCATTGAAGCATGTGAGCATTAAAACATGTGGGCATTAGTACATGTGAGCATCAACATTTGAAGACATGTAAGTAACCGAGCATGTGAACATACAAGCATATAAACATGTGAGCGTGTAAGCAAACGAGCATACAAGTATATGAGTATATATAAGCAAATTGAGCATTTAAGCATCCAAGTACACAGGACTTTTATTTCCCAATCACCTCAGCATTTAAGCACAAACACCAAAGCATGTGAGCGTACGAATGTCCAACTGCATAATCCTCTAAGCCTCCAAGCATATAGACATATCATCATCCAAGTGTGTGCACATGTGTGAAGATATCAAACAAAGGGTTGAATGCTTAATGAGAATTAACGATTAAGTCTTATGAAGGAGTGACACTTAAGTAGAGTGGAGTCTTCATTAATTCTTGAATGTCTTTCTTTTGTTAAACTCAACATCAATTATTGAATGTGCTATTGATCTTTAAATGTGCTCTTGCCTATTAAAGTGTTCTTCAATCAATTGACTATTATTGCCTTAGATATCAAATTAGTTTGAATTAATATCCAAGTCTTTTAGGAAGGATTATCAAATTAAATAAGCCATCAATTGCTTTGTCCTTTCCTAATTAACTTTTAAATTCAAAATTCAAATATCCTCAATCAATTAGGCAATATTATCTCTTGATTGTCAACCATTTTGGAATTAAACCCTTAATCCTTTTAGGAAAGATTAGCATTTAATACCTCATTAATCACTATTCTTTTCCTTAATTGACTTGTAGGTTTAAATTCAAATAAGTCATCTGTTATCATTAAAGCTTGATTGTCACAGTACATAGACTACCAAGCTTGAAAAGTAAAATCATCTATGGATTTAACAGTACATTTAAGTGCAAGAGCTCATGAATGATAAAAATGAGAACTTTAACACTTTAACATCTAAAGAAATGTAAAGGCAAAAAAAGGAAAGTAAAGAAGGCATGTAACATACGTGGAAAACCCTTAGAACAAGATGAAAAACCACGGTTGAGTGAAAGACAGAATATCCTTCACACTTTTGAGCTTTCTATTACGTTAGTACTGGGTGTCCATGATAGGTGCATATTTCACTCTTCCCTAAGATGGTTGCATCGTTGGCTAGCCCACGTGTAGGGTTTGGATCTAGTCACATCAGCACTCATGTTTACCTTGGCTAATATAATGTACATTAGTCCCCTTACTGTCAATGGTGTTAATGCCCAAGGCCATCAACAGTCACATCTTTTCAGACTTCAATGCTCTTTGTAATCATGCCTTGTGATGTTCGAGATTGGGACACATGGTAGTCGCGTGTGTTTTTAGTCGTTTTGGCATCTCTTTCTTTCTCGTACTTGGTAGATAGACATTAAGCTTCATAAATGTCGCATCTTTTCACTTGGCCTCAATTGGTGAAAAAAAGAAAGCAATCTTCCTTTTTCTTCATTCTTTTTTTGCATCAATACCTCTTTTCCTTACACAGAAAAAGAAAGCTTTCATTCTTAGAGGCTAGCCCTAATTTAGGAAGTTCTAACTCCCCAAAACATGACTCGAATAAGTCGAGTGTTGGTAACACTCCCCCGGTGGTTCTAGAACTCATTCCTCCTCCATCTCCTCTTCCTTTTCCCATATTTCGTCTTCCCACCCAAGTTTTCCTCCCTGAGGTTGGGGAAGCCCAACCTTGGGAGAAGGTGTAGACACTCGATTTTGCACCCATAATTTAATCAAGGAAGATGGCTAGACTGACAAATCATATACCCAAAATTCATGATTTCATTAGATTCATTAATTCATTCATTTCATATAATAAAAATGATCTTGAGATTCTAACGGTTGCGACGATGTACCCAATTTCCAAATCGATCCGTCAAATTGAAAGATATCGCCTGATCAAGTTTGCACGTTCTACATGCATTTTGTTTAAGTGAAACCAACCACGCATGATTAATTTAAATTAATTCTAATTGGCTAAAAAATTAAAATTAATTAAATAATTTTTTGATTGGTTGTTAGTTAACATCAAAAATAGGCTTGCTTGCATGGGAATAAAAGAGGATAATCAGATAACAACAAAATTGTGGATGATCAAGACTTTTTGGAGTATTTATCTACAAGATAATCATTACTGAAAAGACCTGAATTACTACAAAAAGAGTATAAGTTTTAGAATATGGACTAAATATGCATCTAAGTGCAAGCCCTGGCTCAAAAAACCTCAAAAAAGGAGTCCAAAATGGACCAAAACTCGAACACGGAACCGGCATCTAAAAGGGCCATTTGGCACTTTTGGAGTGCCGATCGGCACAAATTTGGGCCCTGGCCCGAGGGCACTTGGATTGAGATAAAACTCACCCTTTTCAATTTTTCAGAGATAAGGACGCGTCCTAGTTTGTATTCTAATCATTTAGCTAATTTTACAAATATCCCATCCTCTATAAATAGAGGAGGCCTCTCAAAATTCAGGACACCTTTTTTACGCTCTCTGATTTCCCCTCTTTCTAACTCTTCTTCTCTATTGTTTTCTCTCTTACGTTAAAGACATTCTAGAGGCTCTAGCCTTAGGAAATTCTTTTTCGTAAGCAAGATATTTTAAGTTTCAAAGAGATTAGAATAAATATCTTTGAACCCTAAAATATTCCTTCACTAAGAAGAGCATGTCAATGCAAGAGGTAATTTTTCTTTTTCCTTCACTATGATCTTTTCTATTAGTTTTACTTTATGGTGCACGATTAGATTTTTTATTTTTTTTTATTTTTTATGTTATTTCCATGAGTTGCTAAACTTTGTTAAAATATGTCTTTAAATAATTCTCTTGTTGTTATGATTTTTCTTTTGAGTTTCTAAAATTTGCTAACTAATAAATTTTTTTAAAAACTAAAAAAAAAGACCTGTATTTTCATTAAATACAGATCTAAAATATTTTACATATCAAAACAGATCTGTATTTTCATTAAATACAGATCTAAATTTTTTACACCTCAAAAACAAATTTGTATTTTCATTAAATACAGATATGATTTTTCCAAGAAAAATTTTCCTTATCACTAAAATAGTAGATTTTGAAATTTAAAAGATGAAGTCAAAAGTTGTGATGGTTTTTGTTTGATGCATGTAGGGTAGGTTGTAAGGTTGAATTTAATCAACCATTTTGTTGGCTTTATTTCGTGCCAAATTTGCTTGTATTTTAGCAATTAGTAACCTTGTATTTAGGTGGGAATCATGTAAGGGTAGTAAGTGAGAGAGTGTGAAGAATTGCTCAAGATTGTGCAAGGATGCAGAGACTTACGACTGGACTCTCAGGTGACTCGCGACTGGTAAGCCACCAAAGTTGGCACACTTGTGGAGCATGCAAGGGAGCTGAAGAGTCATGCCAGTTGTTGCACTACAGGACAAAAGTCCCAGGCTGGCCAGGCTGTTAGCTCGCAGCTTGAACTCGCGACCTAGCCAAGTCGTGAAGCCAAGCAGCCAACCAGCTCTGTTTTGAAAAAACTTGACTCTTCACATTCCTATCTCACCCTAGTATAAATACCCCTTAAACCCACGAAATGTTAAGAGCTTCTAGAGAGAATTTTGAGAGAGAAATGCTAGAGAAAAACAAGATTGATTCATCCACAATCTTCACCTAAGAGACTCTTCAAATTCCTCTACTCTCTTCCTCTCCATTGATACATCCTTGAGAGGTTCTTGACCAAATCCTTTTCTCACCATACCCACGTCTGTGAGAAGGTTCTTTTGGTGCTAACGGAAGTAGTTTAGAAGGGACCTATGGTTATTGGCTGATGCTATGGTTTATAATGGAATCCAGTAAGCTAGAGAAGAAAAAAGTTCAGCGCAACCTCGTTGGAGCAAGAAGCTTGGAGGGCTTAGGTACCTAGGTAGATTAGGCTTGGAGGGTCTATTGCTGTTCATGTATCCCAACTACATTTTTTAGTGGATTATTGACTGCTTGGAGGGTGGCGGAGAGGTTTTACGCCGAGAGCTTCAGTTTCCTCTTCGATAACACATCATGTGTTGTCCTTGTGTTTGCATCTCTCTTCTCTTTATCTTTACCATTTAATTACTATTGTGATTGTGATTATTTATGGTCTAGATTGTTTATCAATTCTGTTATAAGCTTGTTATCATTTTCCGCACATACATTGTTTGATATAAAGCTTGAATTGGTAATTTGTTGTTTAGGGGTCTAAACGTTCATAGTGTTTTCAACGCTATTTGAACTTTCAATTGATATTAGAGCGGGTGAACTTGTTATGGTTTAAACACCATAGTGCGATCCTTGACCCCACATTGAGACGGCTAGGTCTCAATCTCTAAATGTGCCACCATTTTTTGATGGTAACAATTATGCTTTTTGGAAAGTTCGAATGAGGGCATTTTTGTGTTCTATTGATGATGCTGTGTGGGATGCAGTTGAAGTGGGTTGGACTAAGCCGGAGGCTACCAAATCCACTTGGGATAAGGCAGCTCTTGTGACGGCTAATGCTTATAGTAAAGCCTTAAATGCCATTTTTAATGGTGTCTCTCCAGAAGAATTTCACAAGATTTCACATATCACTATTGCTAAGGAAGCATGGGAGATTCTATGAAGGAACAAAGAAAGTGAAAGACACCAAACTACAAATGTTGACCACTCGCTTTAAGGAGCTCAAGATGAGCGAGGAAGAGTCTTTTGACTCTTTTTATAGCAAGTTGAACAAGGTGGTCGTCAGCAAATTTAATTTAGGAGAAAAGACGGAGGATTCTAAAATTGTAAGGAAGATCCTTCGGTCACTTCCGGAAAGCTTTCGTGCCAAAGTAATAGCTATTGAAGAGAGCAAAGATCTTAACGACATTAAAGTTCAAGAGCTGGTTGGTTCATTGCAGACATATGAATTGTCACTGCCTACGCAAAAGAAGATCAAATCTCTTGCTCTTAAGACAATTGATGAGAGGGTAGTATCTCATGATTCTTCGGAAGAAGATGCTATAGATAAAGATGTGGTGTACTTTGTGAAAAACTTCTGAAAGTTCTTAAAACTTAAGAACAGTGGGAAATCTTGTGACAAAGGGAAATTTTAGAATTCCGAGAAGGAGAATAGGGAATTCTGAAGGAAAGATAGTAGAGAATCCCAATCTTCATAGGGAATCACGTGCTTTGAATGCAACAGACACGGGCATTTCAAGAAAGAATGTCCAAATTATTTGAAATCAAAAGGGAAGGTCTATGCCACTACTCTAAGTGACTCAAATTCATCAAATTCTGATTCTGAGGAAAGCTGTGATGGAGAAGGAAACTACTCTGCATTCATGACCATTGCACATGTGGAATCGTCAGATGATTTGGGTATACTTGTGAAGGAGCTTGGTGAGCACTCTGATTTGGAGTCTATTGGAATAGTTGAGGAATCTGAAGATGAGGAAGTTGGAGAAGCAGTGGGACTGCAAGAGACCTACAATTCACTCATTGAGAAAACCGCTGAATATGCTAAAGTGGCTAACGCATCCATTAAAAAGATGAAGAGGGCTGAGGAAGACTACAGAATTCTTCTAGTGCAATAAAAGGAGACAAAATGTGAAGTGGAGAAAATGAATGGAGAGCTGTTAGAAGCTTACTCAAAAATTTGATTCCTTGAGTATGAAGTGATTCAAGCAAATGCTAAGGTAGACCGTGTCTCCTCCAAGAAACTCAATGAAATGCTTGCTCATCAAAAATCAGTCTCAGATAAGTCTGGAGTGGGATATACCAGAGGGAGTAGCTCATCAGCCAATGTCACCAAAGAAGTGAGGTTTGTGAAGGCCAAAAAGCCAATTGTAGAAGTGTTTATTCTTGATAAAGTTAAGACTGAAAAGAAAAAAAATGTGGCTGATCAATGGGTGTTCAATACAGTCTGTAATCCATCAGAAGCTAGACATGAAGCTAGAGGAAGATCGCTTCCAAGATTACAACGGGGTCCTAAAATGAATCATATTTGTCACTATTGCGGTTTACAAGGACATACCAGACCTAACTGTCATAAGCTGAGAGCGTTAAATAATGCGAGCACTCCTCAATCACAAGGAAGAAGAAATGACAAGAAGTCTTGGGGTGGTAAGCAACCAAGAAGTCAAAACCGTGATCCCAGAATGATGGACATGATGAAGATGATCGGTGCCTTTACAAGTTGCTTGGAAAGCTTCATAAGAAGGTTTGACAGTCCTAACTTTCGTACTCAATCCGTCAAGGATATCACCCCAAACACACGTGATGTGTGAGTAACGAAAGGTACTCATGCATAAGCATCATAGCCCTAGGCACACCGGTGTAAGCCTAGACCACAAGATCTAGATCTACACCCTACCTAAAGGGCCAAAGAAAAAAAAGGTCTTTAGAAGCACATGGCATAACAACGAACATGTAGATCTAGACACATGAGCAAGGCATGAAGCACACAAAGATATAGATCTAAACATGAGCATGGCAAGGAGCACACAAACATGTAAATCTAGGCATAAGCATGGAAAAAAGCACCTAGGCATATGGATCTAAGTACAAACACAATATTTAGGCATATCCTAGCCCAAGAAGGCTAGGCCAACATCATCAAAGCAATAAATCATGGCGAAAAGCAAGGATACATGCTATCAAAGCTTATAAAACATGCTAGGAAGCAAGAAAAGGAAAAGATATACTACAAGAAGCAACTAGACATGTTATGAAGAAAGATAAAGTGAAGGGTGGAGATTGTAGCTGAAAATATATATCTACACCTTTAAAACCTGAAATCTAAGGTCCTAAGGCCAAGGAGAGGAAAAAGAGTGCAAGAACACTACCTCTTGATTGTTGAGAGAAGAGAGAAATCAAAAGTTTTTGAATGTGTTTAGGAGAGCATTTAGAGAAGAAAAGAGAGAGCATCTACCCAAAAAAAAAATGCTCCAAATTGCCAAGAACCGTTATTTATTTATTTTTTGTCTAAGGGGGGTCTAGGAGTCTTAATAGGAAAATAGTGACTTTTCAGCGAATTGGGACACCTTTTTTGAGGTATTCCTGGGCTTAGATTGAGTTGATCTTGTGTCTTTGGAAAGGTATAGATGTGCAGTTTCCTAAACATTAAAGAAATTGAAATTCCGATGGTCAGATCAAAAGTTCTGTCTTCAAGAAACGAGTTGACGTGCTTTGCATGATTTCCAGGATATCCCAACCATTTTAACTCTAATTTTGACCCATGAATATTCGTTGGAAAATAAATTCAATAATCTTCACAATAACATTGGTCCTAACTCATTCTGATGGTCAGATCAAAATTAGGATTTTTGGAGCCCTTGAAAGTCAACCTCGAGTCAAACATGGTCAAAGTAGACGAAAATCACCTAGTAGCTCAAGTTTGATGTAGAAACATGGAAAATATTATTTTGGGATGATTTTGGATGACTTTGACTTTCAGTCAACCTAGGGTTGACCAAGGGCATTTTGGTCAATTTTACCTGAAATGGCATTTTGAGTGCTCTAATGCTCAAACAAGTTATGCCATGTCAATCTAGATGTTTTCGTGACCCCGTGGAAGAGAGTTAATAATTTTGGAATTTTTTGCATCCGGCACACAAATTGAGGGCAGACAAAATGTAGTATCTACAATCCCTACCTTGGGTTATAGCCTTCAAAAAGGGTTCTCGCCAATCTTCTGGGAGACATAACCTGCCTTTGATCAGGCCAAGCTATTTCTCTACCCAAAGTGTCATCTTCTCTATCATCAGCACAGATTTGGTGGCTAGGGTGGCCAATGAGTCGACCAACTTGTTCTTACTTCGGTTAATCACTTTGCATTCTATGGAGGTAAGGTGTTTCATGAGTTTTTGTGTTGTGGCTCTATAGGGGGCCAAGATAGGATTCTTCACCCCATAGGTTCCTTCCATCTGCATAATGACTAACTAAGAATCCCAAATACCTTTAACCTCTTTATGCCAATCCTCTTGGCAGTCTTCAATCCTACCACTTGGGCTTCATACTTTACTTTGTTGTTTAAATAGGGGAAATGTAGCTTGTAGGAAAACATGTGTTCCTCTCTTGGTGACTTCAACACTACTCATATCCCCCCTCCCTAGGATGTAGATGAGCCATCAAAATGCATAGAACATCCTTGCTCCTCTGTCACCAAAACTTCTAGTTTTGGAAGTGAGAAATCACTAGTCCTTGGGAAGTTAGCTAGCAAGTTAGCCATTGCTTGCTCCTTAATGGCTAAGGATCTTATGCATTTAATATCATGGCATGATGTTTGTAGATACCATATTTTGATCCCTCTCAATTTGCGTGCCAGACCTCAAAAATTCAAAAAATATTAACTTTCTTTCGTGGGGTCGCAAAAAACATCTAGTTTGATGTGGCACAACCCATTCGGGCATTGGAGCACTCAAAATGCCATTTTGGGTCAAATTGACCAAAATGCCCTAGTCAACCTTGGGTTGATCAAAAGTCAAAGTCGATCAAAATCATCTTAAAACAACATTTTTCATGTTTTTACATCAAACCTGAGCTACTCGGTGATTTTCGTCAACTTTGACCAAGTTTGACCCGAGATTGACTCTTGGGAGGGCACTAAAAACCCTAATTTTGATCCGACCATTGAAATGGGTTAGGACCAGCGTCATTGCAAATATTATTAAATTCCTTTTCCAATGACTATTCATGGGTCAAAATCGAAGTTAAAATGATTAAGATGTCCTGGAAACCGTGCAAAGCGTCACTTCTCAAGGCCATAACTTTTTATCCAATCTTCAGAATTTCAATTTCTTTAGTGTTCAGGACACTACACATCTAGACCTTTCTAGAAACACCAAGATCAACCCAACCCAACCCAGGAAGGCCTCCAAAAAGGAATCCAAAATCAGCAGTCACTAAGTGTCCGCCGAAGATGAAAAGTCACATTTTGCCTATAAATAACCCCATAACCCCCTCAGATAAAAAAATAAATTAATTAATTAAAAAAAAAAAACAATTCTGGGAAATTTGGAGCATTTTTATGGGCAAGTTCTCTCTCTTTCCTCTTAAAATTCTCTTTCAAACACATTCAAAAACCTTTGATTTATCTCATTTCTCAACAATTAAGAGGTAGTGTTCTAGCATTCTTTTTCCTCTCCTTGGTCTTTGAATCTTGGATCTGAGGTTATAAGGGTGTAGATGTAGCTTTTTAGCTACAATCTATACCCTTTGCTTTATCTTTCTTCATAACATGTCTATTTGCTTTCCATAGTTTATCTTTGCTTTATCTTACTTCCTAACATGTTCTATAGCTTTCCTAGCATGTCTCCTTCCTTTTTGCCATGATTTATTGCTTTAATGATGTTGACCTAGGCTTGTTGGGCTAGGATATGCCTAAATATTATGTTAGTGCTTAGATTCAAGTGCCTAGGTGGCTCATGCTTATATCTATGTCTTTGTGTGCTCCGTGCCATGTTTATGTGCCTGGATCTACATGTTGGTTGCTGTGTCATGTGCTTCTAAAGCCTTTTTATTTCTTGTTATGATTTTTTCTTATGTTTTGGCCCTTTAGGTAGGGTGTAGATCTAGATCTTGTGGTCTAGGCTTACATCCATATGCCTAGGCTTATATCAAAGGGTTTGGATCATTTCCTTTATGCATGTGTATTCTTGCTCACTTCTATGTTTTATATACATATTTGCCTATATAGATCTAGGCTTTCCCATGCTCTTTTCCCTTCATAGGCTTGTTCTTGTCGGTCTTTCGGACCACTTGCTTATGTGGTTGCGTCTGTCCCTCTTATGGCTTATTTGGATGTGACTGCTTGTGAAACACATCCCCGTGATGTTAGTATGCTTGATACACTCCTTTATCCACTCCCTACAATGATGTTATGCTTGCCTTGCTAGCTCTGTACCATATGTTTGGCTTTCTTTGCTTCTTTGCATTTTTACATGCTTGCCTATATGTTTATGCATGAGTCTGTGTGTCATCCACACTCCAATCTCATGGAACTATGGATACCTAATCCAAACCTAGATTTTTTCCTCCTAGGATACCCTCTTTTGTTAGATAACATGTTTTTTGCCCTCATTTAGCTCTCTTTGATAGTTTGTCCTTTAGCATGCTTTCCTTCTAGTTGTTTCTTTGCTTGTCTATTGGCCTGTTTCCTTTGTCATTGCATGTACACACTTGGAGCATGAACATTGGGATCAATGGTGCGACCTCCAAGGCATGTGCAAAAAAGGGCAAAGATGCAAGCAAGAAGACATATGCCCACAAATGGCAATGTTCAGTAGATTAGGAGGCTTAGCCTCCCAGAGTTGTTATATCTTTCTTGCTTTCTCTTAGCCTCTTCTCTAAAGCATTGTAGTTGGTTTCCCCCTTACCATGTACCCTTTATCTTTCCTGCATCTTGCTTGGGTATTTTACATTTCTTGTACCTTGCCAGTCCATACCTTTAGGACATTGGCAATGTCTGTTTATTTTCCCGCTCTGTGTGATAGCATTATGCATGATGTATGTGTGTATATATATATACTTGTATGTGGGTGATCGTGCACTTTGTATGATGCACCCTTATGGCTACGTGAGCGACCCACTCTAGCCATGAGTGCTCTTAACCTTGTAGTATGGATATGTGCCCAAGGTAATTGCTGTATGTGCATATTCATGCTATTTGTGTGCACAAACATCGCGGTGTGACCGTCCCAATCCATGTCACCAAATGACATTGGTTTTCCCGTGTATGCGACATGCATCAATATGCGTGATGCTTTAAGGGGCTCTAGCTCATTCTATCATGAGCATGTTGGCATGCACCATATACATAGGTATGAAACCCTGCCAGTGCGCCATAGTGCACCAAACACGAAACTGTGCCAGATTTTCACCTTGAAAATAGGGCATCCCCATTGCTGTATTCTCATAGCAAAAGCTTGGTAAGGATAGTGTTTTTGTGTGCTATGATGAACTTGAGGCAAAGCTCTGCTAGATTTCCGCCATGAAAATAAGGAAAAGCTGCTGGATTTTTGTTGTGGAAATTTGTAACCGATTCCAAACACACTAGGGAAGCATCAATTGAGGCCATACCCTTTCCGAAACCAAACCTCAAAGCCCAATTCAATTAAGGCCCTAAAAGCTAATGCTAATATCTTGATTCTTAATTTTCAATGTCCTTAGATTAAGATTTTACCAAAACAAAGGACTGTCCTTGGACAGGAGTTGTGGGGTGCCTAACACCTTCCCCAAACATAACCAGATTTCTGAACTCAAGAATCAAGATTTTTTACCCATCCACGTTAGGTTAAGAAAAATGGTAATAAAATCGAATAGAGTTAGGTGACCAATCACACCATAGAAAAAACCCAATGATTGGTGGTGACTTCACTTACCTTTGGTAAATCTATTAAAATTGACTCATTTTCTATTAACACACCAGAGGTACAACCTTCCTCCACAGCACATTTCAAAGCTCCCGGGCCTGAACAGCAATTTTTCAGGCACGTGCAAGCGTTACTGTGATGGGTGGTCGAACCATCGTGAGGCATCAACAAACTAGTGACTCCATTAGGGACACTTAGAGAGTTTAGCCTTTAGAACTTTTTATAAGATCTTAATCTTTGGACATTGGCTTTCAAAAACATTGAAATTGGCATTAGCCTCTGGGACTTTCTTTTTGAAAAATGCTTTTTCTATATCCTAGTAAACTATTTTTAAAACTCAAAAAAATTTTCCAAAAATTTCTTTCAAATGGTTTTCCAAAAAACCGGCTTTAAGGTATTTTCGTATGTGTGAAGCTTTCCTACTTTCTTAAGAATGCTTTACAACTTTCCATCAGATGTGCGAACCTAGGGTAGTAGACTTAATTTCTACTATACCTTTATCTGTTCATATATTAGTTGTGCTTGGAAAGTCTTTCCCCTTTCATTTCAAAATGCATGACATCACCCCTCATATTGGGTCGAACCCGGACTTAGCGTTGAAGGTGAATGCTGGATACGTATACCTTAGATAGTTACTGGATGCCGAATTGTAGGGTTTTCCTGGGTCCATCAGTGGACAAGATTATGCTGAAAAGGCCCCCTTGATTCGCTCTATCCCACAACTTCTATAAAGGGAAGGATTAGATGATCGAGGTCCCCCCAAAGAATAAGACCAACTTACCAGTTAAGCTGTGTCTCATATAGTTAGCCACGATTAAGTCAAAAGTCGTGAGGACTAGGAAGAGCCAAAGTCGAGTGGCCATCCAAGCTTAGGGTAGGATATCTTCTTAGGATTTCTTTCAAAATGAGTCAAAAGGAAAATGTCTAGTTTCCATTTGCAAGTTTTCCCTTTTTGCTTACGTCAAAGAGTTGTGCTCTACCCAGATTTCGTCCATCCTGCTTACACAACATCTATGATTAACCCTTAGGAAAAAGTAACCCCATTGCTTGCACATTAGATCATACCTAACCCCTAAGGGTTCCAATCCTACAAGGGCTTGTATGCATACATTAATGGCTCTATCATGTAAAATGTGTACTGATAAAATTTGTGACATGTAGCCGGAGCTCTGCACCAAGGAGGACAATGCCAAGAGTTCAAGATCTTCTCCTAGAAGGCAAGGCCATCTAGAATGAAGCTTTTTCATTGTAAATTTGAATTTCCTTGTGTTGTAAAAGGCCCACCATTGGAGCCATTGTCTATAGCCCATGTTTTAGGGGCATTGTAGATAGCCAAAGTTTTGTAAAAGCATTGTTTTCTATGTAATCAAAAGAAAAGGGTCCATCTTGCAATTTCAAGCATGATATGAAAGTTCCGGTTACTTGCCAAGCTTATGCATTAATTCTGCATCACTATAGAAACTCGCCATGATAAAAACCCGCTCAAAGGTCCAAGCCAATATTTTCGAAAATGATAGGTGCATTTTAAACAAGTAAGAATCTAAACTAATTTTATGTTTGTTTTATGTTTCCACACTGTCAAATTTTTAAATGTACCCCATTTCTTTCCAATCCCATTCTTTTCATTTCCAAGATTATAAAGAGAAAAGATTGCTAAAAGGAAACAGTCCAAGCTGCCATCACATCATGATCCTATCAGCACTAGGTCTTGTGCTAAAGAGATGTCTACTAGTAGTCCTTCTTCCGTCGAGGAAAACACTCATGATGCAACAATTGGTTGTAGGAGGGAGCCGAGATTCATCTAGTCCCACTCTAAAGGGCTCTATGCCCCAATCTGAAAATGAGGTCCGGCCACCGCTAGATCTGAATTAAGGCTAAGCCACACCACCAATCGTCCCACAAAGAGGTGACCAAGAATTGAATCCTCCTAAGGATAAGACCTCAACATCTGGTTACGTTCAAGTTAAAGGCCAAGTGGAGACCATGATTGAGAAATTTTGAACCATAGAGGGTTTCAATGCCCAAGGAAGTGTCGATTTGGATAGCCTGACCAATTTCCCCAGGTCATTATGCCTCCCAATTTCAAGGCGCCTAAGTTTGTCAAGCATGATGGCACTGGAGATCCTTACGCCCATCTGTGCATATTTTGTAGGAAGATGGCAGCCTATGGAGGTAATCATCCTTTGCTTTGCCAAATTTTCCCTCATGGCTTGACTAGCCCTACAGCCGTATGGTATGTGAGATTGGAAAAGACCTCCAGCTAGAGAGAGATGGCCAATGCATTCTTGGAGTATTACCGATTCAATACCGAGATAGCTCCCGACCGCACGATTCTCTAGAGGAAAGAAAAGAAAAGTGTGGAATCTTTCCGTGAATATGCCCAAAGGTGACACGAGTTTGCCACGCAAGTGCTTCCTACAATGATGGAAGATGAAATGATCAAGTGGTTTATTGATAACCTTAATCCTCTTTACTATAAGAAAATGATCAGTGCTCAAGTCACCTACTTCGCAAATCTAATTCCTATTGGAGAGCATATTGATGAGAGTATTAGGAGCAAGAAAATTTTCAATCCTGAGACTTTGAATTCTATGATAGAACGATAGGTGTAAAAGGCAACCAGTCATAAAGGGAAGGAAGTTGATGTTCACATGATCGATAAAATGCTTGAAGGACCAAGGTGTGTTTTTTCTGCTTAAACAGCCCTGAACGCCCGACCTTATTAGCAACAAGTTCAGCCAACCTAAGCACCTTACTGAGCATTTAATCAGAGGGTAAGGCCCGATCAACCTCAATATCCCAAAGGGAACCACAAAAATTCTCTCCATTACCCTTGCCCATAGCAGAGCTTTATGCCAATCTATTGGAGAAGAAGCTAGTGACTCCACTGTTTGTGAAACCTAGAAACGGTCCTCCTTTGCCCGCTTTTGACCTATCAAAGAAATGTTAATACCATTTTTGGGCCAAAGGGCACACCTTGGAAGAATGTGTGCATTTGAGACATCGAATCTAAGATCTCATCGATAACAAGCTAATATAGTTTGACAAAATGGCCAAGCAGAATGTCATCATCAATCCCTTACCTCCTCATCCAAAAACGAATGTGAATGCTTTCTCTACCATGGAAAAGAGGATTCCAGACTTCTCATCCCCCTTATTCCCTTGGAAAGTTTTGTTACGGGATCTAGCCCAAGAAAGTCACATTGTTCTGGAGAACATAGGAGCCCTAGGATTTGACAAGGAAATCTACTCATTCTATGACAGTAGGGATAAGCATACCCTATTCAATTATAGAGTGCTTAGGGCACAAGTTCAAAGTTTAGCTGACCATGGTATTATTTGGATCAAAAGAGAGGTTGTGCAGAGGAATGATTGCATGGCAACAAGCCTATGCCCTCCAACTACCCAAGCAAGAACTAGCGATAGCACTATGTCAATAGAATCAAGGAAAGACTGGGATGAGTGCTTAACAGGGCACCTTTGTAAGATTCCTCTAGGGATGAGGAAGCCAGCTCCTCCAACTTTAGTTGTTATCGAAGAGATTATAGAATTGCTTGTGAATTCAGAAGTACTAGCTCCAAGGAAGGATCAAACCATGCCAGCCATTGAGGGTTTTATTCCTTTAATCTTATCTGTGCTTGGGATCACTGAGCCATCTCCAAGATTTGTCTAGAAGGGAACCCCCTGTTGTCCCTACCATAAGAGGTTTTGATCCTCTAGTTCTACCAAAGCCTATCCAAGGAATCTCTAGGGCATCTAGCCCAAAGGCGTTAGAAGTTACTCTACCTAGTCCAATCATCATTGGTCCAAAGATGCTCTCCCTAACGCCAAATCTGAAATCTCAAGAGGGCTCGGTCATTCGTGTGCCGAAGCCCTTCTCTTACAAAGATAGTCATCGTGTCCCATGGAAGTACAATGTGACTTTGATCTCCACCCGAATTAGAAAGGAAAAGGTTTGTTCTAATGACTCTTCAGATCTATATGGGCTTACTAGGAGTGGTTGATAATATACTCCTAATGAGCTAGAAAAGAGGAAAGAGACTGATAAGGGAATAGCCGAGCTAGTCAAGAATAAGGTCACCACTGAGGAAGCTGATGAATTCTTGAAAACCATCCAGAAGGCCGATTATAGTGTGATTCAGGAGTTGAACAAATCTTTAGCTCAGATTTCTATGTTAGCCATGTTGTTATCTTTCGAGGTTCATTGTGAGGCTCTGTTATGGTATTGAAGGAAACACGTGTTCCTAACGGTATTACATATTTCTCCTTTGAGGGTATGGTATCATTGGTGTTGGCCACCAACCAAGTCTCCTTTTCAAATGATGAGTTGCCTCTAGCAGGAAGAGATCGTACTTTTGCCATGCACATCGTGGTCAAGTGTGAAGACATGATTGTCGCAAGGGTATTAACCAACAATGGATCAACCTTGAATGTTTGCCCAATGGCCACTCTTGAGTGCCTGAAAGTGAAAATGTCTCTTATTCAGCCAAGCACCATGATCATCTGAGCCTTTAATGGCATGCATCGCGAAGTGCAAGGTGAAATTGAGTTAATGATTAATATCGACCTGAGATCCTTTATGGTCAACTTCCAAGTGATTAAAATGGAATCTCCATACATTCTACTTTTAGGCAGGCCTTGGTTACATACAGTAGGTGTAATCGTGTCTACCTTCCATTGAAGACTCAAGTTCATATATAAGAATCAATTGATCACCATTATGGCTAAAGAGTCCATGACTATCTTCTAGGAGACATTTATTCCATGCATTGATGCTAATGCTTTTCCAGAAGCATCTTTCCATAGCTTTGAGCTAGTTTCCATGATTCACAATGCTTCAAAGCCTGAGTTTGGCTGGCCCACAGTAGTTTTGATGGCCATTAAGGAAATGCTCAAGTTTGGGTACAAGCTAGGCCAAGGCCTCGGAGCCGTAAGACGTGGGAGCCCTGCTCTAGTTGAACTCTCAGATAATAAAGGAAGATTTGGTTTAGGGTATGAACCCACCCATGAATAACTCTTTTAAGCCTCTAGAGAAAAGAAGAGGAAATATGCTGCTCTGGGGATGTCTATTCCCCATAACAGGACCACTTTTCTAGCTCCAATCGAGGTTATTATGCCAGAACCTTTCGAGGAAATGGAAGACAAGGAGCCTGATCTGGCTTGCATTATTTGGCTCTATCCTAAAGAGTTCTCCATGAACACTATCACATCTTCCGAAGATGATCCAACTTCTACTTTCCGACCGAGGATGCTAAGCAAGACAAAAAACCTTTGGACTATCGAGCCTTGCTTTGTGGTTGCACTGGCTGAGTAAGAAGTATTCCATCATCAAGTGATTGGGCCTCCTAATCACCTGAGAGGGTTGGAATAGCATATTTAGTTTGTTTTGCATGCTTATGTCATTTCTTGCTTTATTTTTATTCCCTATTCATTTCTCTATTTTGGATCATGATGTTGAAGGATTGGAAGAGGTTCCGAACTTACCTCAAGACATCCTAGAATTTCTAAACAGAGAGAATGAGGGGTCCAAACCTAATATAGCAAAGATAGAGGTGATAAACCTAGCTGAGGAATGCGAGAAGGAAAAACCTGTCAAGATTGGGGTAAACTTTCCCAAGGACATAAAAGATGAGCTCATAGCTTTGTTAAAGGAATTCAAGGAAATTTTTGCTTGGTCTTACAAGATATGTCAAGATTGGATATAGAGATTGTTGTCCATAGGATTCCAGTTAGACTCAAATGCCCCTCAGTGCGGCAAGCTCTTCGAATGATGAAATCCGAGACTATCTTAAAAATCAAAGAAGAAGTGGAAAAGCAGTTGAATGCTGGTTTTCCTACTACCATAGCCTACTCTGATTGGGTTGCAAACATTGTTCTTATGCCAAAGAAGGATGGGAAAGTATGCATGTGTGTTGATTATATAGATTTGAATCAGGCCAACCCAAAGGATAATTTTCCCTTACCATATATGGATACCTTGATTGATAACACTACGACCAACACGTTCTTCTCCTTTATGTACAAATTCTTGGGTTATAATCAGATCAAAATCGCTAAAAAGGAGAAAGCCAAGACAGCATTCACCACCCACTAGGGGACTTACGCCTACGATGTCATGCCATTCGGCTTAAAGAATGCCAGTGTGACCTACCAGCAAGCCATGGTAACCTTGTTCCATGATATGATGCATAAGGAGATCAAAGTCTATGTGGACGACATGATTGCCAAGTCACACACTCTTAAAGATCATTTGATAGATTTAAGAAAGCTATTCAAGTGGCTTGTCAAGTACAGGTTGAGGCTCAACCCTAACAAGAGCGTCTTCAGGACTAGTTTAGGGAAATTGCTTGACTCCATACTTAGCCAAAGAGGAATTGAAGTGGACCCAGCAAAACTCCAGGCCATCAGGGACATACCTGCACTGAAAACCAAGATACAAGTTTGAATCTTAGTCAAATCTATTCACAACCAAACAAAATTGATTAGTAAACTTCAAAACTCGAAGATCAAGACCAAAAAAGACCTTAATCAAAAGAAAATTGACTTGAGGATGTTTTGTGAAAAACTCCCTCTTCGATTCACTATTTCTAGTGAATTTTAAATTTTCCCTTAGGATTTTCTGTGTCTTTTGAAAATGTATCATGTATAGCCTTTTATATTGAGAAAACAGGGGTTTGGAACGGCTCCCAGACGATGTGGGATTTGTTCCATATCTCAGCTTTAATGCAAAAAACTTGCATTTCATAGTTTCTTGAACACTAGCATGCATACGCATGTCTTTGTATGCGTACGCACGCATGAAGCTTGCGTACACAAATCTAGAGCATGCATACGCATAAGTGTGTCTGCGTACGCATACCCTAGGGTTTTCGCGTCCTTTATTTTCCAAAAATAGTTTTATTCAACTCATAAGAGAGTTATATTTTCCATAAAAACCTTCCTCAAGTCAATTTCAATCTAATTGGGCCCTAAACCAACATTGGGCTTTAGAATTCTACCATCATTGTGTTGGAAAATCTGGTTTTGTATCTCATACAAAACACATAGTGGAAGCAACAATCACAGATCTACTTCATTCATGAAAGATAACATGTAACCTTGAATTATAGAACAAAGAATAGAAAGTGTACCTTGGTGCAGTGAAATTCAAAACGAAGACTTGAGAATTACTTGGGAACACTTTTAATCTTCACTCCAATTCCACTTAATGCCCAAGAAGTGTGGTCCATCAATCAGTTTCCAAGGAGAGAATAAAAGAGTGTCCCACACTCACATACACCATTTCATTCCTAATATGATCTTGATGAAAAACCACTTCTAAAATTCTATATGTTTCTCTCCTTATATATAACTGATTATCTAATTGGGCTAGCTTTTTGGGCCATTCCAATTGGGCTTTAGTATGTGGCTTGTAGTGGGACCAAAAGGGAACAAATAAGACTCTAGCTCCAATGGACCTTAATTATATTCAATACCACTATATAAATATAATTGCACTCGAGGCCTTATTAATAAATTATATCCCAAGACTTTATTATACATGCAACCCCTTCATTAAAATATTCGTAGTAATACAAATTCATGAATATAGATTGCCACTTTAAAGATTACTACATCTTAATCCTTGAGTACCCAGTTTAATCCTTTATGTTATTCATTATATATTTATGAAATCCAATTCCATAAATATATACTTTAGTAACTCCTTACTAAAGTTGTTGGGCACAACAATCTGAATAACCAAACCCATTAAACTTATCTCATGGGAATATTTTATATCTCCGTTAAGAGATTATGAATTCCATCTTGAAAATATATATTTCATCAACACTAAATGCGGCTGCCCAACATACTAAAATTTTGATCGTGACTTAAAGATTTCACTCCTAATATATCAAAGCAACCTACATCTCATGATCAGGTCCATTATTCTCTCAGGATTTAGAGTTGATGTAAATAGAAGTCGTGAGATTTATTATTCATTTGACAGTCGTTAGGAGAATAATAAATCTCATAGTGGTCCAGTTTAATATATCTTAAATCTTAAACATATCAATATATCAACTAGAAGTCTCCACTTCCATGATCAAGAAAAATGGCATTTTTCCTAACGCACCAATCGATGCACCGCTAACTTCAGGGAGTCATAACTTTTGATCCGACCGTTGGGCTACCTCGAAGTTCGTGTCGGGGCTATAAATAGCCCCAACCACCCCTCAGACTTAGGGAGAGGATTTTTTTTTTTTTTTTTTTTTTTTAAAAAAAAAAAAAAAAAAAAACCACATCAAAGCTTCTTCATTCTTCATTCTTCACCAAAAACAAAAGGTATTGTTCTTGTACCTAATCTTCATTTCCTTGGTTCTACACTCGGGATTTGGGGTTTAGGGGTGTGGATGAAGCTTTTTTTAGCTACCATCCACATCACTAACCTCATAAATATTTTTTCTAGCATTCATCTTGCTATTTTTGCTTGAATAATATGATTTATTGCTTCCTTTAGCATGTTTCTCGCTTTATTTGTGTTTCTAGATCAAATCTCTTTGCTTTTATGCCTTATGCTATGTTTCAAGCTTAGATCTACATTCTTACATGCTTATATGTTTAGATCTACATGCTTAGGATTTTATGCCATGTTTTCCTATGTTTTATGCCTCTTTTAGTTCTAGGTTGATGATTAGGGTTACGTGCTCACATGCTTGTATGATGTTATCGACTATGCTTATATGCTTGGATCCATGTTCTTCCACGTCTATGTGTTAACCTTCTACATGTTTACGCACCTGTTTCCATGCCTATATGTCTAGATATATGTTTTCACGTGCTTGTGCACTTGGATCTATGTTCTCCACATGCTTTATGCTATCTTCGATGTGCTTGTGCGCTCCAGGCCATGTTTGTGTGCCTAAACCTAGGCTATGTGCTACGACTTAAATAATGCTCCCAAGTGCAAGATTGTCACGAAGTAATAACTCGGAAAGTCCGAGGTCGAATCCACAGGAAAAGGGAATTGATTAGCAAACCACAATAGAATAAAACTAAAATAATAAAGTTTAACTGAAGATATTTTTGATATTTTAGTAAAGGTAATTTAAATTGAGAGAAAATAACAATATATTAAGGCACTAAGGTTTAGGGATCCACACACAACACATCTATTGGTAGTCTTAACAATATTTATTTTATAACTCAACTAAATTCATACGAAGGATGATCTTAGTCGGATGATTTAACAATAAAAACTCAAGAATTAATTGTCTAAGGTATTTCATGCAATTGATTGATTTTAGGCAAAACAAAACTAGTGAACTAGTTCGCAGGGAATACTAAGCATTTAACGTGCCCGGAGTCTATGATAAATCAAAGGATTACATCGAACTAAACACTTTTCTAGATGAGTAGAAAAATCAAAAACATAAAAACATAAGCATTAAAACCAATAAATAATTGTTAAGAACATACCAATAAATGGTTGGGTTTCACCCCTTGCCATAGCAAGGCTTCTAGCAAGCCATAACACAAATAAAACTCTAAAAACTGTAAGAAACTTTAAGAAAACCTAAATTATGTTCTACAGCAGCTCTCTCTTAATTCTGCCCTAAAAAACCTTTAAATAGGTCAAGGAATCGTATTACATGTTGAATTCCCGTTTGGAGAAAATCCTAAGTTTTTAGGCTTCAATTAAGCGACATTTTTGGCCCATCTAACTTCAGAATTATGACTTTTGATAAACTAAAGAGTTGTATCCCTTTAAATTATATTTCCATCCCAACTTGAATCATCTCGATTGGACATCTGAGCAAAAAGTTATGCTCCAAATAGTAACTAGTGTGCAAGCTGGAATCCTAATCCGAATTGGACTTGGATTAGGTGCAAATTTCCTTTGATTCCTTGCTCCAATTGGACTTGAATTTAATTGGGTTGAACTTCTTTGACTTCATCATGGCCCTAGTAAAATTAAAGTCCATTAGCTTTTTTTTCTTTGCACAAATGCACTTATTTAATTTCATTATCCTACAAAAAACAAATTCACGCATTAAAATTCAATTAAGCACAAAATTGATTATTTAGCATTATTCCAAAATCAACGACAAAATGCATGAATTAACTCAAAATAAGTATGATAATGTTTTTCTAATAATAATATAAATATGCAAAATTAAGCTATTATCACTATGTTTGTCATGTCATGTGCTATTATAGCCCTTTTGTCACTTTGTCTTTCTTTCTTGTGTTTTGGCCTATTGGTTCAAACCCGATCTAGACCCTATGATCTTTTTCATCGCCCATACGCTGAGGCCCATATCAATGGGTTTGGATCATCCTTATTTGCATTCCTGTGCTTGCTTGCTTCTATGCTTTATACTTGTGATAGCCTCTCTTGTTCTAGGCTTTGCCACGCTTAACATCCTTAGTGGGTTTGTGGTTGTGTGGTTACGTCCGATACCCATGAGGACTTGTTTCGATGTAAACATTTGGGACTCATCGCCATGATGCTAGTTGCTTCATGCATACCTATCCCCTTTTTCGCTTTGTGCGGTAATATGCTTGCCATGCTTGTTTGTGCCACCTGTTGGCTTTTTATGCATCTTTACACGCTTGCTTACATGTTCATGCATGAGTCTTGCTTCCTAGTGTGTCGTCCATGCTTCAACACAATGAAGTTATGAACATTCGATCTAAACCTATATTTGTCCCTCGCAGACACCACCTTCTGTTTGCTTTCTTGCTTGTTTGCCTTCTCGCTTGTTTTCTTGCTTTCTTGTTTCTCTGCTTACCATGTCTATCATGCTTATTTGCTTTATGCCTCTTTCATATGCTCTACGCATCTCTTTCTTTCCATTGCTTGTCTGCTGGTTTCTTGTTCTTGCCTTTGCATGTACACACATGGAGTGAGGATGTATGGATTTAGGGCACAGTCTCCTAGGCTCAAGCAAAAAGGGCAAGGATGCGAGCATGTGGATATAAGCCAAGCTTTTGCCTCTCCCATTTGGTTTTGTACTCTTTAAAACCCCTTCCTTCCTCTTCTCTTTCTCTCTCTTAGATGGGTTGTATTAAGTATATCATGTTGTGTACCATTTGTCCTCATCTCTATAGTATGGCGACCCATGTTTATTTTCCTACACCTATATTTTAGGCCATGCTCGAGAAATGTAGGCATCTACTTTCCCACTCTGTGTGCTTGCATTGTGCATGATGTATGTATATATATATATATACTTGCTCACCCCTCTCGGTGTCATCGTCACAATCTGTGTCACCTAATGCAAGCAATGCCTAATTTTCGCTACGAAAGCAAGGTGACATGTCGCCGGATTTTCGCCATGGAAATCTAGCGCTTTGCTCAAATGCCTTAGGAAAGCATAGATTGGGACCATACCCGTTCAAAAGCCAAATCTTAAAGCCCCCATGCATGCAAAGCCCCAAAAGCCAATGCCCAAAATCACGTTTTTATTTGCCAATCTCCAAAAATTAAGGATTTATCAAAACAAAGGACTATCCTTGGACAAGCGCTATGGGGTGCCTAAAACCTTCCCCACACATAACCAAACTTCCATACCTAACACTCAGTTTGTTTTGATGCAAAATATTTGCAAAGGTAAAATATTTTACATGTAAAATATTTATAGGAAAATATTTTCATTTTATAGCGTTTGGTAGTGTATATGAAAATGTTGTGTAAAATATTTTCTGATGTTTGGCACAATGTAAAGAAAAAAAAAAAAAAAGCTAAAAATTTAAAATTGTATTGAGACATCACCAATGGCTAAAATATTTATAGGAAAATATTTTCATTTTACAGTGTTTGGCAGTGTATATGAAAATGTTGTGTAAAATATTTTTTGATGTTTGGCACAATGTAAAAAAAAAAAAAAAAAAAAAAAAAAAAAAAAAAAAAAAGGAAAGGCAAAAATTTAAAATTGTATTGAGACATCACCAATGGCTAAAATCCAGAGTTTAATAACCATGGAAAATGGCATCCTTTGAATTTCAAGTGTTCTAGTATTATCTTCATACACACATCATCTACTCAATTACATATCCAAGTGATAGGCCAAAAACGAATTGACCCCTTGTGATGAATTAATTGATTAATTAGCCAAGTTTAATTAATTAATCAAATTAATATCAAACGCGTGGTAGCACAAAAAATCCCCAATTAAACTAAGTATGCAGCGGAAAATAAATTGACACGATGATTTGTTTACGAATGGGGAAAACTTATACGACAAAAACCCCACGGTGATTTTAAGGTCACCACTCCCGAAATTTCACTATTATCACAACAAGCGGTTACAAGTAAAGGAATTCCAGTACCTTATACCAACCTACAATTGAACCTTACCCAATACCCAATTGGACTTGTTTTTAGTGACAATTTCTCCTTTTGATGCAGCTCCCAGTACGTGACTAACCAATTGCAAGGATCCCAGTACGTGACTTCAATCACCAACTAGAGAAGAATGTTGGCAAAGTTTTTCAGTTTATCTCACGATGAAAATCAAGAAGATGCTTGGTCACAAAACCCTATGGTGTACAAACACAGCAACTTCTTCACAAGAATGATGAACTAGGGCAAAACTTCGTCTCCGGCCACAATTTGCTTCAACAGACTTTGTTCAATGCTTGTGCAACTTGTGTCCTCTTTAATGGCCCTTAAAATAATCCTTTTATATGTCTAGGGTTAGGAGAAAAGAAAGCCCAAAGACACATTCACGAATCCCAAGAAAATCATATCAGAATTTTGAAATTCTTAAACCTCGACAGATAGGAGTTGTCGAGTAGGAATTGAGCACACGGGCTGAGACAACTTTCTTGAGCTCGGTAGATGCAGCTATTGCGCTTTAATGAATTTGCACTATTCAGCTTGTTTCCTGGACAGACTTGAATGGTTTTAACACTTGATCTTGAAACATTGTTTCTTGAAGTATTAAAAACACCTAGATATACCCAATTACAAGTAAAGTGCATTTTGTCAAAAGATTAGCCAATTACATAAAGAATGACATATGTTCTTAACAAGTGAAACACATATGTCCTAACAATTTCTTTTTTTGGTAGCCATAATTCTAACTCAAGTCCATTATTTTAAAACATAAGACATTATCATTGAAAATAACCAAAACATGTTGTTATATTTATTTTTTATTTAGACATTGTGCAACCACATTTTATGGAATATCCAGTATACTAATACCATGAAAAAAGTATTCAAATTGCATAAACACATTTTCTTGATTTCAAAATTTTATTTATATAGTCAAAAGGCTCATAACTAGGTCTTGATAAATTACGTGGTTACCCAACACACATCCAACTATTTTTTATTTTTTGTTCACTTTTCTTTCGTTGTATTTAACATTTAGTAATTCAAATGTTGAAAATCAAGAGGAAACCAAAGTTACCAATTCTCTTCTCATGATAATTTCAATTTTTTAAAAATAAATGATATATTGTGTTGTTATTATAATTTTGATATACTATTTTCGTATCACCATTTTTTTTTTTTTCTAGGACTAGATGATCCCAACATTGTAGCATGACTTAGAACAAAAATGTAAATTCCAAAAAATGAACATAGCATAATATTTTAAGCATATATATTAAGCACAATGCCTTTTAGCATAACTCATTCTAAAAGAGAGTAAACAATCAAGTAAATGCAACTTGAACTAAATTCATTACAAGAATGACGTGCATGCAATGGCCTAAATGCCAACGAGAATTTTATTGATGAACTGAGAAGTCTAAAATCAACACACTGGGAAACACAAGTCTCAATTAAACTCCAAAACAAAAAAAAAAACAAAAAATCCACATTTTCCTACAATCACCAGCCAACGCATTATTAATGTTACAGTAGCCAAGGATGAGCCTGTCTGAATTCATAGGCAAGATCAACTTCTCCCAGGTATTTGTGCTGCCCTAAAATTGAGTTTGCATTTACTCCTAAGCAACGGAGGGAACAACAGGTTGAGTGGGAACATCTTAGGCCAACACTTGTGACTAATAATAGTGATTGATTTGCAGCAAGCAGGACTGACCACACTAAATATGCCCTCATAAAGTGTTTCATAAATCTCATCAACACACTGATTAATGCTTGATAAAAAAAAAAAAAAAAAAAAAAAAAAAAAAAAAAAAAAAAAAAAAAAAAAAAAAAAAAAAAAAAACAAAAAATCCACATTTTCCTACAATCACCAGCCAACGCATTATTAATGTTACAGTAGCCAAGGATGAGCCTGTCTGAATTCATAGGCAAGATCAACTTCTCCCAGGTATTTGTGCTGCCCTAAAATTGAGTTTGCATTTACTCCTAAGCAACGGAGGGAACAACAGGTTGAGTGGGAACATCTTAGGCCAACACTTGTGACTAATAACAGTGATTGATTTGCAGCAAGCAGGACTGACCACACTAAATATGCCCTCATAAAGTGTTTCATAAATCTCATCAACACACTGATTAATGCTTGAAAGTGATGACCAGCATTTTGCAACGTCTTTTTCCCAATTCTTGTCTGATGGTCCTAGGAAAGGCAGTTTCATTGGCAAATAGAGCATGCTCCTAGTGATCTGATCTGCTCCTAGAGGTGAAGGTGCAGGTTCTCCAACTTTAGAGCTAGTTAAACAAATGTTTTTAAGTGTTGAATGAAAAGCGGGGTTAAAAGGGAATAATTTAGGCAAGCAATGGCCACTGACCAAAGTGATGGCTTTACAACAAGTAAGGCCAAAGAAGTTAACTCTGCCATTAAAGAGTGAATTCATAACATCTGTAAGACACCCTGATACATCTGAAAGAGAAGACTAGTATTCCTGTATGTCTTGATTCCCTGGTGAAATCCCCGACAAAGCGGCCTTACTGGCAGTGATTCTGGAGACCTGTCCATTTCCTTTATATGGTTGACCACAAGAGTTATTGAGCAAAGAAGCAAAGATGGGATTGGAGGGGAACAAATTAGACAAGCAATTTCCCTCAATCTCTGAGATGGCTTTGCAACAAGAGGAACCTATAATGCTGAATTGGCCATTAACAAGTGAACCAAAAACTTGAGTAAGACACCTTGGTATGTCTACAAGAGATGACAAACACTGCCTATTTGCCCTTGAAAGTCCCCCAGCTCCAAGGTTGGGGAACAATCTAGTTATTTGTGGCAACAATCCAGATATTTCTGACAATCTAGGTATTCCGGGTATTAAAGGTGATCCAGGTGTTTTTTGCAACTGAGCTAGCCCTGTAGGAACCAACACTGCCGAACATGCATTTATCAATATAAGAGCAAAGCTTTGTGATTTATATGCCATGGTACTTATCGTACTGGTTTATAATTGGTAATGGAGGATGCTTGATGCTAATGGAAGCGAGAGGATAGGAACTTATAGTATCTATCAATGTCATAAAAACTGAAACTTTTTTAAGTGTCATTGATGCATTAGTTTAATACTTCAAAATCCGTTCTCTTAATACCATCAATGCTAGAAAACTTTCATTAAGATCATGGTAAGTTATACTTCATTGATGCTGGTCATTTTTCCTAAAGATGTTTTAGAAAATAGTGAATTTAATCTTAATAATGATAAAACTGAAGGTCCTAAAGATGTTCTTGAAAATAATGAATTTAATCTTAATAATGATAAAACTGAAGGGATCTCTCGGGATAAAGATCAAGGATTTCAAATTAAACTACTTTGGTTGTTGGTACTTTTCCCATTAACCAAACGTAAATGAGTCGTCAACTTCTAATTCACGATATCCATGATTTTGTGTATATACTGTATATAACTTACCAGAGAATTTTATCGATTAAAATAAAACTCAAAGGAGAAAGACTTCCCAAAAAGAGAAAAATAGAAACATTTAAAGAATATATTATAACTATTTTTAGCCTTTTCTATTATTATAGTATATGAATCTTTTACCCAAACTCTATGCGTACTACCCAAAATATATTAATCAAATTTGTGTAAAAAATTTTGACTGATGAATTACATTTTTTAACCCAACATACACACTTTAGAATTACATTTTTTCTATATTTTTAATATGTGTGTCAAATTTAATGCGAATCTAATTTTATTTACTATTCGGTCCAAAAGTTCATTTTTAATGGATAATTTTAATATACAAATTAGGACTTAAATTTTGAACAATTAATAGATTAATGAGCTATTGATCTTTGATCATTTTGAAATTTTATAGGCATGAAGGTTATATGGACAACATGTAAGTCAACAATATATTTAGTAAAATTCACATTAAAAAAAAAAAAAAAACATTTTAAAGCCGCACTTGGTGTAACTTGACAAATTATTCCAATAAAATGGTAATAACTTATATTTGAAATTTATCTTTAATTAGTAGCATTCGTGCACCAGAGAAGCACCCAAAAAAAAAAAAAAAATTAATTTAAGCATTACCACAGAATTTGTTAATGTTCATTTAATTTAAATAATTGGTATATACTACTTATTACTTATGGGATTGTAAACCTCTTTAAATGAATAAAATAACTTTAAAATTTATAATAAAAACAAAATGCCCTAAAAATATAGTTTTATATATAGAAATATAAATTTATTTGATGTCCTAATAAAAGCATATATTTATATATAAACACAAAAGTTTTGTTTTTAATTATTAATACTAATGTTTTGTTTTTATTGAAAAATTACACATACTTATTGTTTTTTAGGGAAAGGAGGGTGTTTGGTCCCTGGCGGACTATTTGTTGCTCATCACTTTGTATGCATGTTGTATTACAAAAAAAAAGTACAACTCACAATTCATAGGACACAATATTCTTTTTTTATTTTTTATCCTACATTTATTATTTACATATATAGTTATAATAATATTTGAAAATTTGTGACGTATAACCCATAATGATTGTTTTTTAATGTCAAGCCAAGACACTAATTGATTTCTTTTTTGGGTAGAGATAATTCTAACTCAAGTCCATTATTGCAAAACATAAGACATTATCACTGAAAATAACCAAAACATGTTGTTATATTTATTTTTTATTTTGACATTGTACAACCACATTTTATGGAATATCCAATTGACTAATATCGTGAAAAAAGTATTCAAACTGCATAAACACATTTTCTTGATTTCAAAATTTTATTTGTATAGTTAAAAGACTCATAAGTAGGTCTTGATAAATTACATGGTTACCCAACTCACATCTAACTATTTGTTATTTGTTTGTTCACTATTCTTTCGTTGTATTTAACATTTAGTAATTCAACTGTTGAAAATCAAGAGGAAACCAAAGTTAGCAATTCTTTTCTCAAGATAATTTCAATTTAAAAAAAAAAAAAAAGATATATTGTGTTGTTGTTATAATTTCGATATACTATTTTCATATCGCCATTAATTTTTTTTTCTAGGACTAGATGGTCCTAACATTGTACCATGAATTATAACAGAAATGTAAATTTCGAAAAATGAACTTAGCATAATATTTTAAGCATATATATTGTAAAGTTGTAATTTACAACTATGTGTTCTGTTGGCTTTTATTCCGTGCCAAATTTGATTGTAATTTTATTCAATCTTTTGTACCCTGTATTTATTGTGGGATTTAATTGTAAGGGTTGTGTGATAGAGAGAGAGTGTGCGTGAAGACTCAAGTTATTGAAGACTGAAGAGGTTTTCGTGGGTAGCTCGCGACTTAGCATCCCGTGAAGTGATCCATGTGACTTGCACATGCTGGAATGCAAAGAGTCAGGACAAGATGAAGACAGCTGTGTTTCGCGAGTAGCTCGCGGGTAAGGCCTTCTCGCGAGACACCTTCAAAACATTTCGTTTTGCCAAGTTGTGCTATGTGATACACACTTTCTGTGCCCACACTATTTATACTCACATTACCCATAAATGTTAAGGAGTGCTTCAGAGAGAAAACCCTAGCCACAAACCTTGAGAGTTAGAGATTGTTATACCCATATTTCTCTACACAACTACTTGTGGATTTTCCTAAACTCCTACCTCCCCATTTCCATACCATTGAGAGGTTGATAGCCCAAACACTTATCACACCCTTTCAGAGTGTCAAGTGAGGTTTTGGTGCTGCTGGGAAGTATTGAAAAAAGCTAAGGATGGCAGATGCAACATGGAGCTTGTTGCGAGATCTGGAGAGCTAGACAAGACACAGTTCTGAGAAGACTTGTTGGAGTAGGAGCTTGGAGGGCTTAGATACATCGGGTAGATTAGGCTTGGAGGGTCTCTTACTAACCCATGTATTCCAACTGATTCTTTAGTGGATCGATTACCGCTTAGAGGGCGACGAAGAGGTTTTTAGCCGAGTTCTTCAATTTCCTCTTCGATAACACATCCGCGTGTTATCCTATGTTTGCATCTCTCTTCCTTACTCTTTTACATTCCATTTTACTGCTGTGTTGTCATGATTATGGATTAGAGTAGCTTGTTTGTTTATCCGTTCGCATTTGCACTATTACGCACTTTGTATTAAGTTAGTGTAAAATCTATCCAGCCGTAACTTTAATTTGGGGGTCTAAATAGCTGTTGTGTTTGCAACACATTTTCAACATGAGATATGCATTCTTGACCATCAAAGCAAGACTCATCTTTCTTTACTTCATTCATAGATGAGTGAAGCATTCTTTTCAGACCATCAAGTTTATGACATAAATGTCTATTCCTTCTCCTATATTTATCAATTAAGGAATTTGACTCACACAAGCTATTATGAATATCATGATTTCTATGAACTAATGATTTCAGCATGTGTATAAAGATTCTAGCATGTTTCTTAGATTTGAATAACTCTAAAAGCTCATTACTGGGACATTGTCCAACTATGCTCATAGAGTTACTACACTTCATGTTGGACTTTGCCATATCACTTTCCATAGCAAGCCCAGGGGTCTAGAATCACATTCAGGTAATAAAACCACAGCAAGTGTACCCGCTCTGATACCAATTGAAAGTTTGAAAATGTGTTGCAAAGGCAAGAGCTGTTTAGGCCCCCAAATTAAAGTTACGGCTCGATAAATTTTACACTAACTTAATACTAAGTGCGAAATAGTGTAAATGTGAGCGTATAAACAAACAGGCTACTCTAATCCATAATCATGACAACACAGCAATGAAATGGAATGTAAAAGAGTAGGGAAGAGAGATGCAAACACAAGATAATATGCCGATGTGTTATCGAAGAGGAAACCAAAGAACTTGGCAAGAAACCTCTCCGCCACCCTCTAAGTGGTAATCGATCCACTAGACAATCAGTTGGAATACATGAGTTAGTAAGAGACCCTCTAAACCTAATCTACCCGATGTGTCTAAGCCCTCCAAGCTCCGACTCCAACAAGGCTTTTCAGAACCGTGTCTTGTTTAGCTTTCTGGATCCCGCAACAAGCTCCATGTTGCATCTGCCATCCTCAGCTTCTTCCAATGCTTCCTAGCAGCATCAAAACCTCACTTAACACTCTGAAAGGGTGTGATAAGTGTTTGGGCTATCAATCTCTCAATGGTATGGAAATGGAGAGGTAGGAGTTGAGGAAAATCCACAAGCAATTGTGATAGGCCACAAATTGAATAACCCCTTGTGATTTAAGCCAATTAATTAATTAGCCAAGTTGTTAATTAATCAATTAATCATGCAAATGCATGGAAGCACAAACAAATCACCAATAAACTAAATAAGCAGTGAAAAATAAATAACACGATGATTTGTTTACGAATGGGGAAAACTCTTGCGGCAAAAACCCTACTGGGTGATTTTCAAGTCACCACTCTCGACACTCCACTATTATCAAATCAAGCGGTTACAAGTAAAGGAATCTCAAGTACCGTACTAACCTACAGTTGAACCCTTACCCCAATACCCAATTGGACTTGATCTGTAGTGACAGTTCCCACCTTTGATGCACGACTCCCAAGTACGTGACTAACCAATGCGCGGATCCCAGTATGCGACTTCAAACACCAACTTAGGAGAAGAGGTTGGCCGCAAAGTTCTTCAGTTCATCCTACACGATGAAGATTAGGAAGATGCTTGGTCATAAAACCCTTTGGTGCAAAATACATAGCAACTTCTTCAGAAAAGATGAACTAGGTCAAGAACTTCGTCTTTGATCACAAATTGCTTAAACAGAGTTTGCTCAATACTTTTGTAACTTGTGTCCATCTTGACGGCTCTTAAAACAATCCTTTTATATGTTTAGGGTTTGGAGAAAAGAAGGCCTAAAAGCATATTCACGAATCCCAAGGAAATCAGATCAGAAAATCTGATTTTATAATTCTCGACAGATAACAGGTGTTGAGGAGCTATCGAGCAAGTGTCGAGATTTAATGAATTTGCACTTTAGCTTGTTGTTCTTGGACAGACTTGATGACTTCAACACTTGATCTTGAAACCTTATTTCTTGAAGTATTAAAAACACCTAGAACTACCCAATTACAAGTAGAGTGTGTTTTGTCAAAGGATTAACCAATTTACATAGATAAGTGACATATGTTCTTGACAAGTGAAAACACTTATGTCCTAACAATTTCCCCTTTTGGCAACCCATGACAAAACTACAACAAACAAATGAGCATATGAGAGAAGTCATAAATCACTCAACTCATATTCACTTGTTGAATACAATAAAATCTATCCTAACACAAACTCTTGAAAAATTTTGCAAAAAGAGAGTTTATGGCAAGTACACTTTGACAACCTGTATTTTTGAAACACTTTAAACAAAACTCATCAAGGCATCTTATGTGAAACAGAAATAATAGATTGCATACAAGTATAATGAACATGTGTATAAAGATAGAGAAGAAACAACACATGAAAAGAGAGGTGAAAGAAACATACATCCACATATAGAGAAAATAAGTACAATGTATGTAAAACTGGTCACAAGACCTCATATACAAGATCAATGTATCTATAAAGAACAGAAAAGAAAAAGATACATCAAAACCTCACTACATCCCTCAAAATATCAACACTCCCCCTAAGATGACTACTCTCCCAAATTAAAGTTAGCTATAGATTTTACCTAACTTAATCAAGTGCGAAATAGGCAAATGAAGCGGATAAACAAACAAGCTACTCTAACCCATAATCATAAACACACAGTAAAATGGAAGTAAAAGAGTAGGAAGAGAGATGCAAACATAGGATAACAGCGGATTTGTTATCGAAGAGGAAATGAAGAACTCCTAAAAACCTCTCTCGCCCCCTCAAGCGGTAATCGATCCACTAGACAATCAGTTGGATACATGGGTTAGTAAGAGACCCTCCAAGCCTAATCTACCCAATGTACCTAACCCTAAAGCTCCTCTCCAACAAGTCTTCTCGGAACGTGTCTTGTCTAGCTCTCAAGATCCCGCAAACGCTCCATTGCATCTGCCACCTGGCTTTTCCAATCTTCCCAGCAGCACCAAAACTCACTTGACACTCTAAAGGGTGTGTAAGTGTTTGGGCTATCAACCTCTCAATGTATGGAAATGGAGGTAGGAGTTGAAAAAATCCACAAGCAATTGTTAGAGATTGTGGTATAACAATCTCTAATCTCAAGGTTTGTGGCTAGGGTTTTTTTCTCGAAGACTCCTAACATTTGTGGAAATGTGAGTATAATAGTGTGGACAGAAAGTGTGTATCAATAGAATCTGCAAAACAGAATGTTTGAGGTGTCTCGCGGAAGGCCTTACCCGCGAGTTACTCGGAAACACAGCTGTCTCCATCTTGTCCTGACTCTTGCATTCCACATGTGCAGGCACATGTTCACTTCCGGGATGCTAGTCGCGAGCTACCCCGAAAACCTCTTCAGCCTTCAATCCTGAGTCTTCACACACACTCTCTCTCTACACAACCCCACACACCTTATAATAAATCCCAAATAAATACAGGGTAAAAAGATTGAAATAATTACATCAAATTTGGCATAGAATAAAAGCCAACAGAACACAAGTTGTAAATTACAACTTTACACCATCAAATCAAGTGTCGTAGACATTGCGAAGAAACGATGGTCTTCAAAACACCTGTTGGTTAAATCTGGTTTTGTATCTCATGCAAAACACATAGCGGAAGCAATAAACAAAGATCAATTTCATTCATGATTGATAACTTGCATTATGTAAATTTCAGAATTTAAGAACAAGATAGCGTACCTTGGTGCGGTGAAATTCAAAAAAAAAGATTATAAGTACTTGAGAACACTTTTAATCTTCACTCCAATTCCACTTTATGCCCAAGAAGTGTGGTCTCTCAATCAGTTTCCAAGGGAGAATAATTGATTGGTTTCACTCGCACATACACACCACTTCACAATGGTGTCTCACTTTTTCTCTAATCTCTAATAAAAATTCTGTATGTCTCTCCCTTTATATATAACTGATTATCTAATTGGGCCTTTCCAATTGGGCTTTAATGTGTGGCTTGGAGTGGGACCAAAAGGACCAATAAGACACTAGCTCCAATGGGCCTTGGGCTTTTCTGTCAACTCTTGACAAGTCCAAAGTTACCATTAATTATATTTAATACCACTATATAAATATAATTGCACTCTAGGCCTTATTAATAAATTATATCCCAAAACTTTATTATACATGCAACCCCTTCATAAAATATTCGTAGTAATTCAAAGTCATAAATATAGACTGTCACTTTGAAGATTACTACGTCTTAATCCTTGAGTACCCGATTTAATCCTTTTAAGTTATTCATTATATATTTATGAAATCCAATTTCATAAATATATACTTTAGTAATTTCTTACCAAAGTGGTTAGGCCTAACTCTCTGAATAACTAAACCATTAAACTTATCTCAAGGGAATATTTTAAATCTCTGTTAAGAGACTATGAATTCTATCTTGAGAATATATGTTCCATCAACACGAAATATGGCTACCCAACATACTGAGGTTTTGACCGTTACTTTAGATCTCACTCCTAATATATCAAAGCAACCTACACTTCATGATTAGGTCCATTATTCTCTCAGGATTAAGAGTTCATGCAAATATAAGTCGTGAGATTTATTATTCAATTGACAGTCGTTAGGAGAATAATAAATCTCACAGCGGTCCAGTTCAATATGTCTTAACTCTTAAAACATATTAACACATCAACTAGAAGTCTCCACTTCCATGATCAAGACAAATCATCTTAGTTGATATGTTATAGTCTTCGCAGATGAAATGCCCAATTTCATCACCGACTACGAACTAAAATTCTGAGTTTACAAAGAACTTGTGACTTATATCTTCTATGACTAAATCACATAAATCACATACTATGCATCTCATGGACTATATGATAATGTCCAAATATTCACGTTACCATTATCTCAGATAATAATAAAACAATTTTATTAATCACAACATTAAGTCATACATCATGTCATACATAGCATCATACAATCGGATTTAAGGGCATTAATCCTAACAACACCAACTCGCTAGACTACCTCTATGAAACCCACATCAGAAATCTCTCGATAAACCCAATCCTTCCAACCCAATGATGTACCTGACCCAAACTTAAAGAGAATGGGGACAGGTAAGGTCTCTCCACGATGGATGGCAAGATCAGGTATAGAAGTTGCCAACGAAGCCCAAGATGTATCGGTTTTCTACCGCTCCAAAGATAGCCAAACACGACTAGACGGAAAGGACGAATAGTCACCAAGTATCACTGGAAAGTGAGAATAGGTGCCATACCATGGGTCTATGAGAGAAGGGCACTCTCTATCAAGGTCACGAGCCGTTCTTTCCTCCTTGAAGCATTCTATTTCAGAAAGAGGTGTCTCTTCGCCTACCTCGCCCTCAATAGGTGGTGGATCAACGGTGGTTTCTTTCCCCTTACGACAAGAAGAACCTTCACTCTTTGCCAGCGACATAAAGAGAAGGTGGGTGATGTGTGTGGGTTATAGAAGAAGAAACGAAGCAAAGAATGAAGAAAGAAAGGAGAAGTTGAGAAAAGAAGGAAGTGTTGTAAAAAAGAATGAAAGAGATTAGGATAAGTAAAAAGACTTAGAAGCGAAGCTGTGGGGCACTTCTCAAAAGGGGTAACGCAAGATGGGCACCACCATTCGAAAAACCCACGAAAGAAATAGCAAAAGTATTCACATATGAATTGTAGATATGCTCAGGGGGGGCTGAATTTTGATACCTGTTTTTGATAAAAAGGGCCCAATAGTAGAAAGGCTCAATAGCAAGCAAAAATAAAGAAGAAAAGAATGGAAAAGCAAAATAGGAGCAAATGGGCCACAAAAGCCCAAAGAGGAAAGAAAGAAAGAAATAAAGCCCAGTGGGCTAGCATAGCAAGAAATGGCAGTAAGTAGGCCCACAGGCATAGTGAGAGGTAAGTAAATGAGTCATAAAGGCCCGAGGAAGGAAGAAGGAAAGGGATAAAAGCCCCATGGGCTAGTCTGGCAAGAAGTCATGCCAAGCAAATCCACAAGCTCAGGAAGGGATAGAAGAAGACAAAGCAAGCTCAGAAAGAAGGTCCACGAGGTTCTCTCCATAAAGGATAAACACGAGTGTAGACACCTTATTTTGTATCCAGTTAATAAACTTTAGTCCTTGGTCCCAATGATGAGCTTGACATGTCTACAAAAGGTAATTGAAGTCATTTTGATAGTTTGGAAGTAATCATAACTCAAAAGTGCTCAAATTGCTTTAAAAATGATGCTGAAAAATGACCTTTACTCACTGTTTAGGCCATAAATTTCTGGGTTTTAAAACTTCATTTTAAGGGCCCAAAATATAATGTTTTGATGTGGGCCCATGGACAAGAATGTCCAAAGATTATTAAAAAGTCTGAAAACCCTAATTTTAACTTATAAATACTCATCTTATGCCTTCAATTAAAGCCCTAGCTAGAGAGAGACATTTTTAGGCTCCATCTTCTCTAAAACCCTAATTCTCTTTTCTAAAACACACACATAGCACCTTTGCACGTTTTTAACAAATTAAAAACCTCTCTTTAGTAAGTTCTAAGGCAGAAACTATTTTCCCAATTTGATTTCTCAAAACCCTTTTCAAAACTAATCTTGTTTTTGAGTTGTGATTACCTATAAACTATTGAAATCTTCTTTTATCTTGATATCTCATTGAATCTTGTTGTGTATGCACTGAAAGGCCGGTTAAATATCAATCAAGTTTGTATTCCATAGCAACGTGAGTCTCTCTTCATGGCTTTTCCTTGATTTGGTTCTTTTATCATTTGTGTTTTTGTTGTTCATAGTTAATTTATATGTTATTTGTGCTTAGAAATATGTTTTGTTTTGTTTGTTTTTTTTTGTTTTTCCTCATCATGTTTTGATTGGAATGTTGATATAATTTGATATATTGATGAATATGTTTTGATATGTTGTTGCTCTTGTTTGTTGTTAGATCCAATGCATGTTTAGGAATAGATTTTGTTTCGTTTATCTTTGATATCCTTGTTTTTAGTTTAGGTTGTTTAGTTTTGTATTAGAAGCATGTTAGGTTTGGTTTGATTTGTTATTTTGTTGTCGGCTTTAAAACTGTGTTTCTGGGCGTGAATGCATGCGCATATTTACGTATGCGTATGCGTACGCATACTCGTGCCATGGAAAATACTATCATTAAAACTTTTATTTAAATATCTAAAGCATATTCTTCTTCGCTTCTTAAGTATAAGATCAAATCATCAATTGTATCCGTTGACAAACAATTCACAAGAGATATTCAATTTTATAATCAAAAAATAATAAACCAAGCATTCAATTAATTAAGATAAATACAAAATCATGAGAAAAACATGATTGAACTCATATCTAGAATCTCATCTTAGTCAATTGATATGAAGTAAGAGCAATTTAAATCATTAAAGAATAACTATTGTGGGAAAAATCAAATCACGTAAATATTACTAATAATCCTTAACAAGATTTCATCCTCAACCCTAATTATAAATTTAGCTACTCATGGAAATTGAAATAGAACACAAGAATAAAATACTAAACATCAAACCAGACAAATAAAATAGAGAAAGAAATAGTCACAACGCTATCATGGAGAAAAGTTATAGAGAAGCCACATGTGGCATTACCTCTTACTCCAATTTTCTGTTTTGCATCTCAGCCCTAGCACTAGCCTCAGCCTCCTCTGAATTTTGCCCTAAAGAGCTTTTAAATAGGTCAAGGAATCCTATTACAAGTTGAATTCCCGTTTGGAGAAAATCCCAGATTTTTAGGCTTCACTTAACCGACGATTTCGGCCCATTTAATGTCCGAATTAGGATTTTTGGTAAACTACAAAGTTGTATCTCTTTAAGGTAAATTTCCAGCCCAACTTGAATCATCTCGATTGGACATCTGAGCTGAAAGTTATGCCAAAAATACTTACTGATATGCGGGCTAGAATCCTAATCAAAATTGGACTTGGATTTGGTGCAAATTTCCTTTGATTTCTTGCTCCAATTGGACTTAAATTTAATTAGGTTGGCCTTCTTTAACTTCATCATGGCCCTTGTAAAAGTAAAGTCCATTAGCTTTCTTCTTTGCACAAATCCATTTATTTAATTCCATTCTCCTATAAAAGACAAATTCACACAATAAAATTCAATTAAGTACAAAATTGATTATTCAACGTTATTCCAAAACCAAATATAAAATGCATGATTTAACTCAAAATAAGTATAATAATTCTTTCTAACAATGATATAAATATGCAAAATTAAGCTATTATCAATGCACATCACAATCTATTCACAATCAAAAACAAAAGTGATTAGTAAGCTTGAAACTCAAAGATCAAGGCCAGGAAAGGCCTAAATCAAAAAAATATTGACTTGAGGATGTTTTGTGAAAACTCCTTCTTTGATTCACTATTTCTAGTGAACCTTGTGTTTTCCCTTAGGATTTTCTCTATATTTTGAAAAGATACCATGTATGGCCTTTTATAGTTCGAAAATGGGGGTTTGGAATGGCTCCCAGACAATGTGAGATTCGTTCCAAAACCCAAACTTTAATATAGAAAACTTGTCTTTCATAGTTTCTGGAACTCTAACATGTGTATGCATGCCCGTGTATGTATATGCATGCATGAATCATGCGTACACAGAGCTTGAGCATGCATACGCAAATGTGTGTATGCATACGCATGCCCTAGGGCTTTCGTGGCAATAACTTATTTTATTCATAAAAGAGTTATATTTTTCTTAAAACATTTTCCTTAAGTAAAATTCAATCTAATCAGACCCTAAACCAACCTTGGGCTTTAGAATTCCAACATCATTGGGGAACAGGGGCCTGAGTCGTAAAGGGTACAAAATGCGATGTCTACAGTAGCAGGCTAAATAATTCATGGAATCTTGCAAGGAATGAATGGCTTTCATTATGCAACAACTTGATACATTTGCAGAAATAGTAACAAAATAACCCATGACCTAGTTTAATAAGATAAAAGATCAGGAGACAAAAATAGGTGAATTGGAATGCTCCCTCAGAGTCTAGTGAATCTGTGTAAATTTTGTAGACTGAAAGGGATCTAGTGAAGTTTCATTCTTTTTTCTTTCCTTTAGCTTTGCTGTTTGTGGTCTCTTTTGGTGCTCTGTCCTAAAGTTTCCTTAAATTTTCAGCTTTGTACAAGTTTGACTTTGTTTGAATGAAAATTCAATTTTATCTTAAAAAAATAATAATAACTAATTTTTTTTCCCTTCACCCATCCCATAACAACACTATCACCAATACAGTAACACCATGATTTAGCAACACAGCAACACCACAATGAAGCAGCACCACCACCAATCACGACCAAGCACCACCAATCCACAAACCTAAGCCACTTGCACAGCCCATCTCTAGCAAGCACCAAAATCAGACCCCACCAATCAAAAATCAAACACCTCCAAAGCAAAACCTGCCACCGGCCAAAGCCATCTTTAAGCTCACACCTCCGAGCAAACCCCACCCAATCACCGGCGAAATGATGAAACCCACCTTCAAGCATCAAACCTACTTGCACCATCAAACCCAGAAATCATCGAAAACTGTTGAAACCCATCCACCACCATCAATGAACAAATCATATCAAACTTAAGCTATCATAAACCACCATGGTGCTTGATCTATGCATGAGAGAGATGAGAGAGAAGGAAATAGAACCAAATTTGCAAAACCCAGCAACCACTTCCCAACAACCAAGCCACCACCTAGACAAAACTTAACTACCATCACCAACCACCGATTAATGTTGATCGGTTCATGAGAGAGAGACAGAGAGTCAATGACGAGAGAGAAAGAGAAGATAAAAGAGAAAAGAAAGAAGTCATGGGGAGAGGAGAGAGGAAAGATAGTGAGAGAGAGAGAAAAAAGAATATAAAACAAAGATTTATTAGTAGTAGCGAGAATAGTGTCTCACTGGATGTAGCGAGGTCCACTTGAAAATTAAATTTTATTGGTATTTTGTTGAGACTGATGCGTGAGTTTTGTAAGGATTTTTAGCTATATTTTTAACCTTAGATTAGTTTGTTGAGACTAATGCTAATGTTCTTATGGAATCAAATTAACGAATAAGATACCCTCAAAATAGAAAATTAGAAATTTCACAAAACTTTAATTCACCTTTAGTACCCTTTTCAAGTAATGTTTCACATTGCAAGGGGTTCAAGTAATACTACAGGCTTCTTCTCAAAAAAGAAATTAATACTATAGGAATTAATCATTATTGAAAGGGTAAATTACATATTTGGTCTCTATCATTTATACTATATTTTAATTTGGTCCTTAACCTTTTAATTGTGTCAATTTAGTCCCTTACATTATTTCTTGAATGAAAATTGCTAACATGGCAAACGGCCAAAATAAAAATCTAGTTTATTATCACATTAGCATAAACTAATTTTTTATTTTGGATGTTAGCTACATCAGCAATTTCCATTCAAAAGATAACAGTAGAAACTAAATTGACATAGTACCGAAAGATTAGGGACCATATTGACATAATTGAGAGGTTAGAGACTAAATTAAAATATAGTGTAAAAGAAACAAAACCATTAAGGGCTTACAGTGGGTGTCTACTTCTCACATAAGGCGAAGTGGAAATAAGGTGGCTCATGTGTTAGCGCAACATGCTAGAATTATTGTTGAAGATTTGTATTGGATTGAGGATTCCCCTCCTCCAGTCAAGGAACAATTGTATAAAGATGTTTGCCTTTTATGAATGAATGTCGTTTTCCATTTCAAAAATAAAATAAAATAAATATTAATAAGTAATGTTTCACATTGCAAGAAATGTAGCAACTCAACCACAATCTGTTATACAACAACAACCAATCATAATGAACTTTACATTTTTTTTACTCCAACTAAAATTTAAGGTGCAAAATAAACAAAATCTCATGTTTGAGAAATCTATAAATAAAAAGTTTTTCATGGAAAAAAAAAAAAAAAAGAAATTAAAATTACGAAGAAAAAGAAGAAAAAAAAAATGGAAGGAACCTTGCCTACCCATGTGGGGCCCAAAAATACTGCCTGTGCTGTTATCTCGACCCTTTCTAACTTCCTTACATTTTTGTGATCCAGCAATAAATCCAGAAATGGCAAATTTGTAAATCCTAAATAGTCTCAAAGGCAATTCCGTAATTTTGCCCAAAACCTACACCTATAACCGTCATTTGGAGGATCAATATCAAAAAGTCCAAACTCCGAAGCCGTCGGCATTTCTGTAATACCGGCACAAAACCATGGGCCAAGTTGAATTTGGCGTAAGCATCACTTACTATGCCAATTTCAAAAGATTTTTATTTTTTTTTAATCTAAAATATTATTTTCTCTCTTAAAATTTGCATGAATTTTTTTCATCATTTAAAAATTTTTATTTTCATCCTTTTTAGGATAAATTTTAGTCATTTTTTAATTTTAAAAATGGTCATTAAACCATTAAGAATCCTATGCCTTTTCCTTAAATTTTTAATCCCTAATTTATTTATTTTTAAAAATCCTATTTTTACTCTTGAGCTAAAAATAATTTTAAAATTTTAAGATGAAAAATAAATCTAGAATAAATATAAAAATGGAAGATGTTTGAGTGTTGGCAAATCTCATAATATTATTGACAGTGATCAACAACAAGTAACTTCATCCATAATGGTCGTCCAAGACCAATAACATCCAAGATAGTCTTCAAAAAAAAAAAAAGGAATATGCACTACAAACATAAAATAAAGATGTCCAAGCATGTCACCAGTCATCCAAAGAGGATCTAGTCGTCTAAAGAGAACATGGTCGTTCATACCATGAGAAGGTATGGATGACCAATAAATACTTAGTAAATTTATGAACATTTTCCACAATCTCGAATTATTAGACCACTAACCCTTATCTCGAAATGTGAGGTGAATTCCTTGAAATTCCCTCCCTTCTCCACACAAAGTCCACACATCCCCCATGATACTAGTAGAACCTAACAAGTATATCCACTCCAAACTCTCTATAAAAGGACCAAGCCTCATCCAACCAAGGTATGTTCTACTATTCACTCATTCACTCACCACACTTGAGTTTTAGAAAGAACTAACATAACTGTCAGAGGGTCCTTGGCCGGTTCACCCCGGTCACCTTCGATGGTCTCTTTATTTGTTTTTAGGTCATCCAACCATTGAAACCCAGAGCGTTCATCTTACTGATTTTCGAGCATCATTAGTTAGCACCGTCAGTGGGAGAAAATTCTTAGTGTTAGCCACTTTGTTTTCTAAGATAAAAGGCTACATGGTCCAGACTAGGTTAATGGCTACAAGCCTAGAGCACCAGGAAAGTGGAAATGCCTCCAGTCATCCAAACCGTGCACCAGCACTGCCACCAGCGTCCGTCCAACAGCAATTGCAGTCTATGGCAACTGCAATGGCAGACTTGACACAACAAAACCAGGAGTTAACTAGGGAAGTCAATAGAAAGAAACAACGTCAACATCGACGCGTTGAGGAACTTAGGCAAAACTCAAAGAATGGAGGGGCGGAGAACAACGCTAAAGGAGGAGATCAATCTAGAGACACCATCACTCGAAGGGTGCCACATTTAGAGAAAGAGATGGACCAAATGAAGAAAGCCATGGAGGATATGAAGGACTCCATGAGGGGGGACGAATCATGTGGATGATCTCATCCACAAAACTGACTCTCCCTTCATTGCATCCATCATGAGTCATCCTTCCAAGTTCAAAATGCCTACCTTATACTCATATGATGGAAAGTGAGATCCTTGTGATCACATTACCTCATTCAAGACAATAATGCACCTCCAAGGTGTTCTAGACGAGATCATGTGCAAAGCCTTCTCTACAACGCTGAAAGGTCCAGCCAGGGTATGGTTTGGCAAACTACCACTAAACACTATAACTTCGTTTCAAGAGTTAAGAAAATTGTTCGTCAACAACTTCTTCAGTGGCAAAGGCATAAGTGCTTCTCGTCTAGCCTGCTGAACATAGAGCAAGCAAAGAACGAGATTCTTCGGACTTTCATCAGCTATTTTAATAAGGAAGCCCATTAAAAGACAAGATGGACGACAAAATTCTTTTGGTAGCCTTTTATAATGGAGTTACCTCCGACTTGTTCATTCATAAACTGTATAACCAAGAGCCACAAATGATGGCTGAGCTGATATGCTCAGCCCAAAGTTTCATGAATGCTGGGGACGCAAATATTGCTAAGAAGAAGAAGAAGGTTGAACGAATGGAGGCTGGATGCATGCATCATCCAGAACGGGGCCCTCTTCCAAAAAAAGGCCAAGATAGGAGAAAAAGTGATGGAGATGGCAAAATGGCAGGATCGTCCTCAGGAAGATACTTCAATTACACACCTTTAAACGCTTCACTTGACCAAGTTTTGATGTAGACCAAGGACGATCCGTCCTTGAAATGGCCAAAAAAGCAGAAAGAGAATCCTAGTAAGCAGAATAGAAGCAAGTATTGTCATTTCCACTGAGACCATGGGCACGACACTGACAAGTGTTATGATCTAAAGTAGCAAATTGAAGTCTTTATCAAATAAGGGGAACTAAAGAACTTTATTGGAAGAGAGCACAAGGACGAAAGACTACCACTAAAAGGAAAAATAGAAGAGCCAATCTATCCACCACTCGAAGAAATAAGGGTTATTATTAGGGGAACATCAGCTGCCAACTTGTCCAAATCCAAGAAGACCTACCTTTGAGTGGTTCAGAATGTTCAACTTATAGGTCATCCACCAAGAGCACTAAAGACAGGCGAACCAGCCATAACCTTCACTGATGAAGATGCAAGAAGGCTATACCATCATCATGATGATGCAATTGTCATCACTTTGACGATTGCAAACTACACAACAAGGAGACTAATGGATAATAGGAGCTTAGTAGAGATCCTCTATTACCTGGCCTTCTAGCAGATGAAGATTGATAAAGAATAACTTTGTCCAACTAATGTCCCCGTAATTGGATTTGGAGGGACGAAGGTTCTGCCAGTAAGCACTATCTCCCTACCAGTTGTGGTTGGGTCTTATCTGTAGCAAGTTACGAAGGAAGTGAATTTCCTCATCGTTAACTGCTCATTCTTATACAATGCCATCATAGGACAACAGACCTTGAATAGTTAAAGAGCTGCAACGTCCACTTATCATCTAACCATTAAGTTCCCAACACAGTATGGCATATGAGAGGTCCAAGGTGATCAGTTAGTAGTTAGAGAATGTTATCTAGCCATGCTATGTATGGACGAGCAATTGCCAATGATAAATATTGAGGAAAGAAGGACAATCACCAAGCCAATTGAGATATTGGAGGACATTCCTCTGGATGAATCGAACCCAAAGAAATTCACAAGGATTAGAATGAGTATAGAGGAGAAGACAAAGCAAAACCTTGTCCAATTCCTCAAGAAGAGCAAGGATGTGTCTGCTTGGAGCCATGAAGACATGTCTAGGACTAACCCAAGTGTGATAACTCATCTTCTAAATGTATCCCCATCCTACAAGCCCATCCGTTAGAAGAGGAGAGTATTTGCCCTAGAATGGGACAACGCCATCAAAGAAGAAGTTTAGAAGTTAGTAATAGCAGAGTTCGTCCAAGAAGTCTACTACCCAGATTGGCTATCAAATGTAGTGATGCCTAAGAAGGCTAATGGCAAATAGAGGATATGCATGGACTTCACAGATGGTATGCCCCAAAGATAGTTATCCTATTCCATGCATTGATCAGCTGGTGGAGTCAACAACAGGACACCAATTGCTAAGCTTCATGGATGCATTCTTAGGTTACAACCAAATCAAGATGGATGAGGAAGACTAGGAGAAAACATCCTTTATTACAAGCCAAGGTTTATTTTGCTACAAAGTAATGTCTTTTAGTTTAATAAATGCAGGGGCTAACTATCATAGGCTAGATAATCAAATGTTTTGTCAATAAATTGGGTGGAATGTTGAAGTATATATGGAAGACATGCTGGTCAAAAGTGCAAAAGAGACACTACACCTAGACGACATCTAGGAAACTTTCAACACGCTTAGACAATACAACATGAAGCTGAACCCGAGTAAGTGTCCCTTTAAAGTTTCATCAAAACAAATCCTTGGTTTCATGGTCTCATAGAGGGGAATTGAAGCAAACCTTGACAAGATCCAAGCAATACTAAGCATGGAGTCACGAAAGAATGTCAAAGAAGTGCAAAGCCTTACTAGACTAGTAGCAACTCTCAACAGGTTTGTCTCAAAAACTATTGACAAGTGTTTGACATTCTTCAAGGTGTTAAGGAAAGCATTCGAATGGACGGACAAATGTTAACAAGCATTTGAAGACCTTAAGACGTATCTCACAACAACTCACTTATTGGGCCCTTCCAAGCTAGGTGAAGAATTGTATTTCTATTCAGCAGTCTCTCCTCGTGCAGTGAGCTCAACCTTAGTCAAAAAAGAAGGAAAGGCACAGAGGCCCGTCAATTATACCAGCAAGGCATTAAAAGGAGCTAAAGGATGATATCCACCAATGGAGAAGTTAGCTTTTTCATTGGTAACAGCAGCAAGGAAACTCGGGCCCTACTTCCAAGCTTATGTCATCAATGTCTTGATAGACAACCTGCTCAAAAAGGCCATGAACAAGTTAGAAGCAATTGGACGACTGATCTAATGCGTAGTTGAACTCAGTGAGTTCGACGTGAGGTATCAACCAACAGAACCAATAAAAGACCAAGTACTTGTGGATTTGATTACAGAGTTCACTCCAGCTCATAGCCAACAAATTGAAGACCTGGGGCAAAAGAATGGATCATCCATGAAGATGGTTCATCCACTCAACACACCGGAGGAGTCGGAGTAATCTTACAGTCGCCTGAAGGGGATCGTCTAAAGTATGTCGTTCATCTATAGTTCTAGACAACCAACAATAAAGCTGAGTATAAAGCTCTTATTAAGGACTAGGATTTGGCTAAGGAATTGAGAGCTGAATTGGTGGTTATCCAAGGAGATTCACAATTGATCATTGGCCAAGTGAATGGAACATGCGAAGCCAAAGAAGAACGAATGAAAATATATTTAAGCAAATTCAAGCATTGTATCAAAGGCCTTAAAACGGAAAAGTTCTATCAAGTCCTAAGGGAAGAAAACATGGAGGCTAATAGCTTGGCTAAAGTAGTATATTTTGAGAATAGACAACCCTGAGGTGTAACAAATAGACGGGGAAACTAATTGGACTACACCAATTGTATCCTATCTTAAGAACAGACTCCTCCCCAAGGATAAAGAAAAAGCTCAAAAGCTAAGGGTTAGAGTAGCAAAGTTTGTTCTGATGGATGAGGTATTGTATAAAAGAAGTTTTTCTCAACCTTACTTGAGATGCTTAACTCAAGACGAGTCCCATTATGTCATGAGAGACATACATGAAAGAGCATGTGGAAATCAATCAAGAGCTAGGTCCCTCGTCCATAAATTAGTCTGTGCAGGTTACTATTGGCCAACAATACAAGCAGACTACAAGGCTTACATCAAAGCATGTGACAAGTGTCAACGCTTCAGCAACATACCTAGACAACCATCAGAGTATCTCACACCGATGATAGCCCCTTGGCCCTTTGCTCAATGGGGACTTGACATTCTTAGTCTCTTCCCAACAGGAAATAGACAAATGAAGTTCCTAGTGGTGGGAATTGATTATTTTACTAAATGGGTGGAAGCAACACCCTTGGCAAAGATCACTGAGCAAAACGTTAGAAAATTTGTCTAAAAAAACATCATTTAATGTATTAGGATTCCTAGGGTGCTTGTTTTAGACAATGGATGACAGTTTGATAACACACCCTTTAGAGAATTTTATGAGCAGCTTGGACTTAAGAATCACTACTCCTCACCCTCCCACCCATAGGCAAATATGTAGGAAGAAGTTGCAAACCGATCCTTGCTTAAGATAATCAAGACTTGGCTTGAGGGGGCAAAGGGGATATGGCCCGACAAGCTACCTAGCGTCCTTTAGGCATATAGGATGATAGTGAGGACTCCTATAGGAGAAACTCCCTTCAAGTTAGCATATGAGAATGATGCAGTGGTACCCACAGAGGTTGGACTAACCACCTTCAGAGTAGCCCACTATTAAGATAAAGAGAATGAGAACAGCTCCATCTAAACCTTGATCTCATAAACAAGGTGAGGATGGATGCAAAACAAAGGGTAGCATGCTATAAGAATCTGATGACCAAGCCTAGGCAGTTCAACATTTAGACCTCGTCCTAAAAAAGGTGTCTTTGACCACTAAGGACCTTGCTAATGGAAATTAGGACCCAATTGGGAAGGACCATACAGAATCATCAGCTACAAAAGATAAGGATTGTACTACCTAGAATCCCTAGATGGATGAAAGCTAGAGCATCTATGGAACATAGAGCACCTGAGGAAGTACTATTAGTGAAAACTTGTCAAGAAGGTCAGCATGGACGACCTTAACCCTTACAGATTGCTAGTTACTACAAGCAGTCTATCTATGTTATCTTTTAGCACTTATATTTTCTAGCAACATTTTATATTTTCTAGTATTTGAATTCCTTAAAAAGCACTAGCTACTAGCATGTGCAATGTTCGTGGATGTTATTATGTTATCTACAAAGTTCTTAGCTTGTATATAAAGCAGTTTGGATTTTCTACTTAAGTGTTTTTAATCCTTTACAAAATCAAAGTCCACAAGAAAGGCTAAAAGCCATGGACGACTAAAATCTTTGGATGCACAAGCCACCTTTAGACAAGGCAAAGGCCAAATACCACATCGTGGAACAAAATCTTAAGGTAACAGAGGGAAGGAATGAACACCTCCCACATATACTTGCCGAGAGTTAATATAGTAAAAGACGAGTAAAAGCATGCAATAAAATAAACGATAATTATGGACAGCCAATGTCCAAAATCCCTAAATGTACAATGTCCAAACCATGGACAAATATGTATGAATAGGAAAGGGAAAAATCCAAATCAAGGACGAACACATAAGAATAACAAAGGAATGGAAGCATATATGTATATATATATGTATATATATATATATATGAATAAATTAACTTGTCCATGACAAGGTTGGATGACCAACGTCCAAAAACCCTTTAATGTTAAGCCAAAGAGGCAATTGTATAAAACTTACGTCCTTAACTATGGACGAAGTAAATTTACTTGAAGAAACTAAAAAATAGTCCAAAACAACAAACCACATTCAAATAAATTGTTTGCAAAAAGGATTATTGGAAAAAAAAAAAAAAAAAAAGACTACTTGGATAAACCGGTGGAGGCATCATCCTTGGGATTATCAGAGGTAGTAGCATCATCATCTATATCGATGTCCTGAGAGGTGCCTGGGAGTAAAGAACTCTCAATAGCAATATGAAGCCTTATGGAGTCAAAATCTACTCCAGGAAAAGTTTCACGTGCATCTTGATGGAAGTCCTCAAATCCAGCAGTATAATTCTCGTCCAGGAGTTTTGTATATGCGTCATAAGCTTTGAACTCTTCGATTGCCTCATCCTTGGCCTTCTTCATAGATGAGGAAAGCTCGTCACCCTTCTTTTGAAGGTCACCCAGATGAGACTCCTTGTCGACCATATCAGTTCTAAGTTCCTCAACTAAATTCTTCAACTCCTTCACCTTGAACTCCAAATGCTTTACCTTGTCCTCCAAATTCAACCTCTCTCCAGCTCGCTTGCTTAACTCCCTTTCCATGGCAAGAACCTTCACGTCTAGCCTAATCTTCTCTTTGTCTAAGTCGGTGGCTTGTCTAGACGCTACCATAAACTTAGACATGATCTGCAAAACAAAATGTTAAAATACGACTTGGCAATAAAATTAGCAAGTTGTTATAGACAATGAAAAATACCTTATACAGATCATGGACAATGGAGTGCTCAAAATCCTTGACAGACATGTCATAGCAAGCCATAACCCCATCTTCCTTCACCACCGTCTTGAACCTATTCCAAGCTAAGCTCTCACTCCTTACAAAGGTGTGAGACGTAGTAGCAGGTTCTTCGACGAGAGGAACTATAGACGATTCTAGATCAAGACAAGAAAAAGGAGCTTCAAAAGTTGGAGCCTTAAGAGGAGTCTTCGAAATAGGAGGAGCAGAAGGATCAAGCTCGACAACTAGAGTCTTAACAGGGATGGACATATTCACCTTAGGCCTTTTATGGCCTCAACGACTAGGAAGGTTCCTATTGTCAATCGTCTTGGACATGGCCATCCTCTTCTCCTTAGAGACGGGAGGCACAAGCTTTAGCATCTTTGAGATAGTTGGACGAGTCTGGAGAAGGGGAACGTCTTCCATCTGGACGAACTCATCGCCACTGATAAGTGCTTTCTCCTTTTTCTCCTTCATGGTTGTCATTCCCGAAAGAGATTGTCAAAGCTTAACGAAACCACATATAAAAAAAATATTAAAAAAATAAAATTTACATCAACGAGTTGTAAGTTCATGAGCCAAAGCTTCTTCAATTGGAACTATCCGAGCCCCCAAACCGCTAGACGATGGAGTGTTACTAAGGAATGAAAATCCCTATCAACAAAGGAGTGAGCTCTCTGGTCTCGGCACAAATGAAAGTCACTTAAGGAAGGATGAGCTACAACTAAAAGAAGAAAAGAAAGTTAGATGAAGATGATAAATTAACTAGGACGAGCTAGATTAAGCAACATACCCTCAAAGCATAAATGACCCATGGCACCAACATAAGGAGGGAATGATCCCTACCTACCTCAACAGGGTTACCAACCTAGAACCTAGAAATAAAGAAAAAATTATCTCTTCCACAACCTATCAAATGAAGGAAAAGCCCTAATCATCCTACAATTAGAACCCCTAGCAGAAAACTGATAAAAACCTAGGGATTGGTTTGATTCAGAGGGTTTATAACAATATATAACAATATACGAACTCGTCCACAATAAAAGGACAGTTCCCCTTAAGAACCTCCCTTCAGAACACTTGCATTGCTACACTAATCCTCCATCCATTCGAGTTAAGCTGGTTTGGTCCAACACCTACCCATGGAGGAGTTCTCTAGCAAAGGCATTTAAGGGTAATCTAAGACCCCCTAAAAGATAAGCTTCATATATGCCAACTTTAGGAAAATTTGGAGTACAGCACCACTCACCTAAAGTGGGAAGACAAGTGTGAACTTCATTAGGAATTTGGTACTTATCTCTAAGTTTAAGAAGCCTCTTATCATCTATCTTTAATGGAATATTCATGGCACAACACACTAAAACATCCTTAGTTTGGCAAGGAGGAGAGGCAATGGACAGTGGAGGAGTAGTAGATGGGCCAGCAGATGATCCAGATGCTACCCTTTTCCTCATTTCCTCTTGGAAAACCTCTAAAGGAATCCCAGGGGTTCCAAACGAGTATTCCTCGTCTGTGGAACCACTCTTACTATTGCCACTATAACCCCCACTACTATTATTTTTGTCATGATACTCGTCTATTTCCCTATCATCCCTATCACTAGATGAAGGAACTACAATCTCAGCCATTCATAAGAAAGCTCTTGTAAAGTTGTGATTTACAACTATGTGTTTTGTTGGCTTTTATTCCGTTCCAAATTTGATTATAATTACTATCAATTGTTTATACCTTGTATTTGTTGTGGGAATTATTGTAAGGGGTGTGTGATAGAGAGTGTGTGAAGACTCAAGCAATTTGGAAGCTGATGGAATCTCGCGGGTATCTCGCGACTAAGCTTCCTGCGAAGTGAAGCATGTGCCCTGCACATGCTGGAATGTGAAGAGTCATGACAGATGGAGACAGCTGTCTCTTGCGAGTATCTCGCGAGTAAGGCCTTCCCGCGAGACACCCGCAAGACATGCTGTTCTGCCAGCCTGTACTGACTGACTCACACATTTTGCACCTATCCTATATAAACCCCCATTACCCACAAATGTTGTGGAATGCTTCAGAGAGAAAACCCTAGCCAAACACATTTGTAATTAGAGATTGTCATCCCCACCTTTCTCTATACACTTGCTTGTGGTATCTCCTCAACCCTTCCCTTTCCATTTCCACACCATTGAGAGGTTGATAGCCCAAACACTTACCACACCTTTTGAGAGTGTTGTGTGACATTTTGGTGCTGCTGGGAAGCATTGGAAGAAGCCTGGAATGGCAGATGCAACATGAAGCTTGTTGCGGGATCCGGATAACTAAGACAAGACACGGTTCCGAGAATCCGTGTTGGAGTAGGAGCTTGGAGGGCTTAGGTACATCGGGTAGATTAGGCTTGGAGGGTCTCTTGCTTACTCATGTATCCCAACTGATTGTCTAGTGGATCGATTTCCGCTTAGAGGGCGGCGGAGAGGTTTTTCGCCGAGTTCTTCGGTTTCCTCTTCGAAAACACGTCTTGGTGTTTTCTGTGTTTGCATCTCTCTTCCCTACTCTTTTATATTCCATTACACTGCTGTGTTGTTTAGTTTATGGATTAGAGTAGCTATATTGTTCATCCGCTCGCTTTTACACTATTCCGCTTGTTGGAGTAGGAGCTTGGAGGGCTTAGGTACATCGGGTAGATTAGGCTTGGAGGGTCTCTTGCTTACTCATGTATCCCAACTGATTGTCTAGTGGATCGATTTCCGCTTAGAGGGCGGCGGAGAGGTTTTTCGCCGAGTTCTTCGGTTTCCTCTTCGAAAACACGTCTTGGTGTTTTCTGTGTTTGCATCTCTCTTCCCTACTCTTTTATATTCCATTACACTGCTGTGTTGTTTAGTTTATGGATTAGAGTAGCTATATTGTTCATCCGCTCGCTTTTACACTATTCCGCACTTTATATTATAGTTATGTAAAATCTATCGAGCCGTAATTTTAATCGGGGGTCTAAACAGCTCTTGTGTTTTTCAACACGTTTTCGAGCTTTCAGCTCTAAAGAAGAAAACCTTAGATGAAGAAGGAAATAATACCTTATGCTTGATAAAGAAGACTAAGGACAAAAGAAGACTTCTAGACGACGTGCAAAGGACGAACCTAGACAAGAATGTCAAAGAGGAAAATTCATAAAAATGAGAGGGTAAAAGAGGTATTAAGCTATTTATAGGTGACTAGGTGGGTCATTGAAGCGTCACGGACCAATCAGAAGACACCACGTGGCCACTTTCCTGAAGAACGAAGCAACGCGACCTCTTGGCTACTATGATCACGCCACGTGGCAACACCTACACCAATTGATTTCATCAAGTCATTGGACACCTTGACGAAGAAGACTAAGGACGAAAGAAGACTTGTAGATGAGGTGCAAAGGACAAGTCGAGACAAGAATGTCAAAGAGGAAAATTCAAAAAAGTGAGAGGGTAAGAGAGGTATTGAGCTATTTATAGGTGACTAGGCGGGTCATTGAAGCATCACGGGCCAATCAGAAGACACCATGTGGCCACTTTCTCGAAGAACGAAGCAATGCGACCTCCTGGCCGCTATGATCAAGCCACGTGGCAGCACCTACACCGATTGATTTCATCAAGTCATTGGACACCATGTGTATGACTCAAAAATGAATCAAAAAGTGACACATAAAAAAAGAAAAAAAGAAAAAAAAGAAAGAAAGGTATGACAAGAGCATGGACAACCTATGGACAAAGGGGCAACTAATGATGATCAACAACAAGTAATCTTCGTCCATAATGGTCATCCAAGACTAGTAGCATCCAAGATAGTCTTCAAAAAAAAAAATAAATAAAGAATATGCACCACAAACATAAAATAAGGATGTCTAAGCATGTCACTAGTCATCCAAAACGGATTTGGTTGTTCAAAGAGAACATGGACGTCCATACCATGAGAAGGTATGGACGACCAATAAATACCTAGTAAATTTCTGAACATTTTCCACAATCTTAAATGATTAGACCACTAACCCTTAACTCAGAATGTAGGGTGAATTCTCTGAAATTCGCTTCACTCTCCCTATCAAGTCCACACATCTCCCACAATGTTAGTGGAATCTAACAAGTAGACCCACTCCAAACACTCTATAAAAGGGACCAAGCCTCATCCAACTAGGGTATGTTCTACTATTCACTCACTCACCACACTTTAGGTTTAGAGAGAAAAATGACTTAACTGTCAGAGGGTCCTTGGCTAGTTCACCCTAGTCACCTTCGATAGTCTTTTCCTTTATTTTCAAGTCATCCAACCATTGAAGCCCGGAGCATTCAGCCTACTAATTTTCGAGCATCATCAATTATGATTTTAATTTTTTTTTTTTTAAAAACTCATAATATTTCATCACATAAGATTTTGAGGTTTCATAAATTTACAAGTCATCATCTATACTATTTACTAACCTCATCGCACGCGCTTCACGCATGCGATGAGGCTTTTTATTTTTTATTTTTTGGGTTTACACGTTTTACTCATGGTAGTTTTATTTATTTATTTTTATTATTTTAAGAAAAAGTTGTATTAGTACTTGACTACTAATGTGGGAGGGAAATGTGGAGGTGGGAAAAAACAGTTTAGTTATAATAATAAAAATATTAATTTTCAAATTACCTTATCCACTTATAAAATTTAGAATTTTAAAAATAATTTTACAATCTAACACTATTGTTTAAATTTTTAAATAACGACCCACTAATATCTAATATCATGAGAGTAGTGGTGGAATGCTAATAGGATTATTTTGCACGTGTCTCTCACTCATTAGATTTTTTTATAACCAACTGCTACTTATTTGTTACAAATACTTTTTTTCCCTCAAAACGATCGTACTTTTGCTCAACTTGATCGATTGCACAGAAATTTGCAATGTCAGAGTCCTCTGCTGTTCCTAAGATTTCTGAGAAGCGTGACTGTCAAAATGGTTTGTATCCACTACAATTATATGTTCTGATGAAGCTGAGAAGTTCACTAATGAGTCACACAATGCCTTCACGCTCGTATGTTAACCTACACAAGACAAAGGAGAAAACTTATCAAAGGGCACCGGTGTGGTGCCGGCCAAATACCCTCTGAAGGTTAAGTCAGAAAGTATTCTCACAACTCTAGAGTGCTAGAGAGGGTAAAATAATGCGTACCTTGGTTGGAGAGGGTATTGAGGCTTTTATAGTAGTAGAGGGTTGACATCTCTTCCTTGGCACGGAAGTCTTTTCCTTATAGGACTCTTCTTGTAGAATCCTAAACGTGATGGACAGATCTTCTCCTTATAGGGAAGATCTTTACCAAATATATGAGATTTCCAGAGTCCAAGTAGCGCAAGGACTCTGTTTGGGACCTTATGAGAATGGGCCAAAATATTCCCACTAAGGGCTTCAACAGGCCCATGGTCAACTAGCCCATCTATCTTCCCTCCGTCCGTATCAAGTCCGTCCACATGAGATCCGTCCACTTAAGGCCCCGTGCAAATGATGGGCTCGTCCATTCTGACGTCTGCGGACTATAACCGGCCCGTACAATCACAATAGGCATCCTAGCGTGTATTTTCTCCCTTTCAGTTGCCCCCTCACCCGATGGGCCCGTCACGTATAAGAGAACGGACCCATGGGGTGACGGATTCAAAATCTCGTATCATCTCCATGACACCTTTGTCCATGAACTTTCATCCGTACACTGCTAGATCAGGAGTTGACACATTAATGAGCTGTGCCAAGTGTCATCCTGTCAATGGCCATTGTTTTGGAACGAGGTGCCGCTTCGTCTTCCGTGCACATCTCTTATAAATATCGATCCTCCGCCCCTCATTTTCCAACTTGTTGCTGGAAGAAATTGTCAGAGCGAGTCCGTCACACCTGTCAGAGAACAGTCCGTTCACTTACATACCCGTCACCTGCCACATCTTGTTCACTTCGATCTTCTGGTGAGTTATTTCCTATCCGTCCTCTTTTAACTTTTAGCTCTTATTTATTTCTTCACTTTATGCGCTCGTCGTTCTTTCCAACCCGTCAAAGTCTTAGGTTTTGTCATTACCTGTAGGCCATGTCTAGTGCGTCGAGTAATCAATTGGTCATTCGTGACGGGGCGGATTACGAAGGGGTATACCCGTCAGGTCCCAAAGACCACAACGTCCCAAGTGAGAGTAGTCCGTCGTCATCCTCCTCGTCCTCAACAAATGAGGGCTTGGAGATGATCAAAATCCATGAGGGTTCAGCAGACGATGAAGAGCCAATAGTTAGGTCCGTCGTGGGAGCTGATGGACTTAGGGAGTTCATCATGCTCCCAGAGTGGACGGTACACGCCTTCACATCTACTATCAAGGAAAGCCATTTTTGTTGGTTAAATTTGATTTTGTATCTCATACAAAACACATAGCGGAAGCAACAAACAAAGATCTATTTCATTCATGATTGATAACTTGCACTATATAAATTCTAGAATTTAAGAACAAAATAGCGTACCTTGGTGTGGAGAAATTCAAAACAAAAGATTATAAGTACTTGGGAACGCTTTTAATCTTCACTCCAATTCCACTTTACGCCCAAGAAGTGTGGTCTCTCAATCAATTTCCAAGGGAGAATAATTGAGTGGTTTCACTCGCACATACACACCACTTCACAATGGTGTCTAAATTTAAAAAAAAAAAAAAAAAAAAAAAAAAAACGCCATTAGAATTCTAGTAAATCATATTTTCTTTAAATAGTATTGATAGGTACCAAAGTATCATCCTCCAAATTAATGGACTATAAAGACGCAAAATTAATCTCTACCATAGATATAAAGATAGACAGGCAAATTGTTATGATCATCCATTGCACAAATTATCAATACCATTAATAAATTCAGACACGTGTTTTTTTTTTTTACTTAAATAGGTAAACCGACACATATTACTCCACAATAATTGCACCATCAATGAGGCCACGGTCATCAAAGAGACCCGTATGAAACCCTTCACACACTGCATGGCAAAAGTATGCAATTATCATACATTACACTTAAATAAGCCTTTCCAGAGCTAGTCATTCTTCTTCTCCAAGGGACTTACTTTATCATCATAGGTCCTATGGTTAGCACCACACCAATATCCTAATTTTTTTAAGGTTAAAATGGCTTAATATCACTATTTTGAAAATATTTTACAATTTATTACTGCTTTTGAAGTACATAAGGATCTACTACTAATTAGAAACAAGAGTTTGGGTAACTCGAGTTTTTTATGGTACTCAAATTCTATGAACTCGAGTTCCACTGAAAAAATTTTGAAAATTTTTTATTGAACTCAAATTCGAGGAACTCGAGTTCCATAAAAAAATAGCACAGCAAATTTAAAGACTATTTTTTTCAAAAAACTCAAGTTTCACAAACTGGAGTTTCAAAAAAGTTGTAAATTGCTAAATATTTTACAAACAATGGTAAATCTATACATATTTTCCCAAATAATAGTATTGGTTTTTTACCCTTTATCTCTTTGTTTGCAGGTCAACTTGTGGATCATTGGTCGTCCATCTCTTTGAACAATAGATCAACTGAAATTTCTAATATCATTAAGTGTTTTATATATATATATATATATATTCATATATAATAAAATTATAATTAATATTTAACGTTAGATATATAGTTCCATAAATAATCACACTTATAATAAATATCTATTTATAACTACAACAATTATAAATCTCATATTTAGACAAAAAAAAATTAAAGAAAGAAAGAAATTATATTAAGTTGAATTTTTCCCTTACCAATTAGTCTTTTTTAAATTATGGATGGAAAAATAAATTCTTACAAACTTAACCAGAACAATATTTTAGGGGAAAGAGAGAGAGAAAGAAAGAAAAGTGACTCTTCAAAAAAAAAAAAAAGTGGACGGCATAGGATGAGGTTGACTAGTACTAGTAACGCCTATATATAATGCCAAACTGCTGGAGAATCTTGCCTCATATCGCACCCAATCCTCTATACTCCATAGCCTAATCAAAAGTAGCAATTTTTATTACTCACTACTAAAATAAACGTTTCACTTCTTCTTCAACTTCAACAATCTCTCTCTTTTCTGTGTACTTTGTTCAGGCTGAGAGATTGCATTGAAGTCTTCCAATTGTAACGCTTTTTCAACCGTATTTCGTTGATATCGAGACTCTTCTCTTCTCTTTCCTCTATCATTTTTTTTAGTATACATCAAAATCAAACTCCATTTCTCTCTCTTTCTTGTCTCTGTTTATCACACTGTGCCAGTCAGAGACTCAAAGTAAGGTTTCAGGTATAGTTTTGCGCAACTTTCCTCAAAATTTTTTGAATACGAGGTTCGTTATCCTCGTTAGTCGCCGACCATTTGGGTAGTAATGTTTTTGATGTTTCTGCTTCTTTTTAATCTGTAAACACATCTCTGAATTGGGTTTGTTTTACTTTCTATTATCAAAGTCGTTTTCTTTCTCTAAAAGGTCTTCAGTTTTCAATTTGAGAAACCCAAAAAAAAAAAAAAAAAACTTTTTGATTCGAGTCCTTTTTGTTTCTATCACAACTTTCTGGCTTCGTTTCCCACATGGGTTCTATTTTATTTTCTTGTTGCTTTTTTTTTTAAAAAAAAAGAGAATTATGTACTTTTAGTTTTTTTTTTAAGTTAATTCAATTCTCAAATTCTGGATTAATATAAATAAGCTAGAAAGTCTAGCTATGAAGCAATATCAATGGTACTTGTTGCTTTCAAATGGCTTTCATGTTTAATTAGTTCTGCCTTTCTTTCTGGGAATCTGTTTCTGGAAAAATTCTCTATAGTTGACTAAGTTGACTACCGTCAAAAAGAAGATACAAGTTTTGAGGTATCGTTATGGCTTTGAGAAGACTTGTTCTCAGAGATTGGTTCTTGGGTTTGGTGATCTTCCTTTCTTTCCTTCCATGTTGCTTTCAATTTTTTTGACTTTTCCACTTTCATAGCTTACCAAAATTTTCCCAAGCTTTCTCTTTCATTTTCTACAGTGAAGCTGTTCATATTGGTATGTATTTTTGTCCTTTGGTTTTTGTTAAAGGATTTAAAATTCAACTCTCTTTGGTTAAGCAAAAAGACTTGTGAGTCTTATATTATCCTATGATTTAAATGTTTTTTTAGTTGTTCCAGTTTCTGGGTTTTCCAACTCTGCCATACCTATTTTATTGACAATTAAATTATAATTCAAAACTTGCGTATGTGTTTGTGTATATAAAAATATTGGCTTTTCTAACATCTCCATCTGATACCAAAAAGAAGGTCTTTCAGCTTATTTGAATTCGTCATCGATATCTGTTGCTGTGCGCGTGAGAACATACTGGGGATATTCGATGAATTTTTATTCTAATTTATAATACAGATTGAGTGTTTGCCTTTTGTGTTATTTGGTGCTCACTTTTCATGTGGCTGCAGTCAAAGCTTTGTGAAGATGGTAGAGAAGATGGAAGAGTTTGACCAAGAGAAAGTCATAGAGGAATTTGAAACATTAACCAAGGATGCTGAGAGGGTTCAGAGAGAGACCCTCGAGAAGATTCTTGAAGAAAATGGATCAGCAGAGTACTTGCAGAGTCTTGGTCTCAATGGAAGAACTGATATTGAGAGCTTCAGGGCTTGTGTTCCACTTGTTACTCACCAGGATTTGGAACCCTACATTCAGAGGATTGTGGATGGTGATTCTTCTCCCATTCTCACTGGAAAACCAATCACAACCATCTCATTAAGGTCTTTCTAAATTTTTACGTTTCAGATTTAGTCTTGTCTTTTTTTAAATTGAATATTCAAGTTTGTGGGACTGAGAATTAATTTTGAATTTATTGCAGTTCTGGTACTACTCAGGGAAAGCCAAAGTTTATACCCTTCAATGATGAATTGATGGAAAACACCTTGCAGATATATAGGACTTCTTTTGCTTTTCGCAACAGGTAAATAAACTATTGTCTGAAAAAGGGATTTTCTGTGTGTTATATATTTTTCACAAAAACTTTTTGCTAGTTGGTGAGCATAGACTATACCTCGTTGGACTACTATATCATATATGTGGAACCCTTTTAAACTTTATTTTGGCTTTTTCTTGAATGAAGAAATTGACTGAATCATTACCTAGGAAAAAAAAAAAGAGTAGGAAGAAATACTTGATAGTTAACTAATAAATTAATAATGTGATTAGTTTGTGGTCAAAAGGGTGTTTGAGTTTGCCTCCCTCATACATACTTTTTATCTGATCTAAAAATGTTTCCCATTCTACAGAGAATTTCCTCTTGAGAATGGAAGGGCATTACAATTTCTTTACAGCAGCAAGCAGTTCAAAACCAAAGGAGGTCTGGCAGCTGGAACTGCTACTACTAATGTGTTCCGTAATTCGATGTTCAAAAAGGGAATGAAGGCAATTCAGTCCATATCTTGCAGCCCTGATGAAGTGATATTCGGTTCTGATTTCCACCAGTCATTGTACTGCCATCTCTTATGTGGGCTAATCTTCCGGGATGAAGTTCAATTTATATCGTCTACTTTTGCACATAGCATAATGTATGCATTCAGTACCTTTGAGCAAGTTTGGGAAGAACTGTGCAATGATATTAGGACTGGGGTTCTCAGCAGCAGAATCAATGTCCTGTCCACCCGAACTGCGATGTCCAAATTGCTGAAGCCAAACCCTGAATTGGCTGATTTGATTTATAAAAAGTGCTCAAGTTTGAGTAATTGGTATGGATTGATACCAGAACTTTTACCTAATGCAAAGTACATATATGGGATCATGACCGGGTCGATGGAGCCTTATTTGAAAAAATTGAGGCACTATGCAGGCGGGCTGCCCCTGTTGAGTGCTGATTATGGGGCCTCTGAAGGGTGGATTGGAGCAAATGTCAATCCAAAATTGCCACCCGAGTTGGCCACTTATGCTGTACTTCCTAATATTGGGTATTTTGAATTCATCCCACTCAGGGAGAACATTGAGGATCAGGGTCACAATAATATGGAGTCCAGTTTCCTGCGTATGGAGCCAAAGCCAGTTGGTTTAACTGAAGTCAAGATTGGTGAGGAGTATGAGGTCATTGTCACTAATTTTGCAGGTATGTAAGTTTTTTTGATAGGGATTAAATTTATTTTTGAAAATGGAAATTTAGAAATGTGTACTGCTTTATAATGCACAGAATTGGTTATAAATAGAATATAAATAAGAGCAATAATTATTCTTTACAAACCCATATCTTCTGCTTTAACGAATTGTCCAGTTTGTCACTTTGTCTCATAAAACTCTTCTATGTGCATGCACTGAACCATTTATTTGAATGGTCAGTTACCTTTTTTTTGCTACCATCCATTTAATAAATAAAGCATGGCTTAATTGCTCACCATGTGAATGTAGGTGTAGAGAGAACAACTTCTATCCTTATTTAACTTCACTCCTACTGTCTTGTTTATTTGCTTATTTGTTTTGTTAATCTTTGTGGTCATTAATGAGATTCTTAATCCACTAGTTGACATGACTAACCAGCTGGATAAGACACATGCATCTATTATTATTTGAATGGTGAAAGAGATATTCAATTAATTGACATGTTACTAGGATTCCTCAACTGTAGTCTATAGCCCTCTGTAGGCCTTGGTTGCATATTTATTGCCCCCATGTATGGCACAACAATAGGAAACTGGGAGACCCCTTGTGTACACTACACTACTGTATGTTGTTATTTACACATCAAGTTTTATTAATTTGCATACAGTGACATTTTCTTTGTAGATACAGTGATACTTAGGCATTTTTGGTTTCTTGTTCCACGTGTGCTAATAATTTTTAATTTAATATATAGTATTTTATTGAACTTTTATATTTCTATTTTTTTTAATACATTTTTGTTGTCCATCCTTTAAACTCTCATATCTAGTTCTAAACACCTTACTGGGGAGTTTTATCCAGCATTCTCCACTGTTTGTACTTGAACTCTATTTATCTCTGTAGTGCAAGTTGGTTCTCAAAAAATTTATTTGATTGGCCCAGCGATTTGAAAACTCAATGCACATGGGCACTTAAACTCATTGCTCCAAAAAAAGGTTATCATGTCCTTATCAACTATTACTTGAACATATATGTCGTAATTGCTGAAGAAAAATGAGCATTTTATTGTTGTTTTAGGAGATTTTGTATTATAAAAAAGCAGAAGTCAATGTTTTCATTCTTCTATTGTTTTGCTAGCGTAGAAAGGAAGAAAAAGCATATTTACAAAAATGATGTCCTAAGGGTAGTTTGGTCATTTTCTAATATGTGTAGCAACACCCTCTATATTTATATGCAATTGAATTGACCTGAGGGAATATGGGTGAAGTTTATCTGAAATCCTTATGTAAGACAAATATGGGGCAGGTGATGTCTTTTAGTTTAATCTGTTAAAATATACTGTTTGGTAATGGTTTGAATTGGACTATATTGTAACAAAAATGTCTTTGTTATGTGATAATTCAAAAGTAGATACCTAATCACATTAATAGAACTTGTATTTATGTATGAAAGGGAAAATCCTTATTTAGTAATTGGCCACTGAATCCTGTATCTGCAAGTAATCAAAATATATTTATAGTCAACTCTGCTCCTTGACATTTTATACTTTTTAAATGTTTGTGATGCCTTCGCATATTTGTTTTTTATATAAATCCAAGGAGGATTAGAAACAGATGTTCTTCCTTCCAATTAGAGTACAATTTTTAATTCATAATCTGGGATTTGTAATTGAGTTGTATAATCTGTTACTGATTTTATTGTTCTGGATTGTATGTACTATGACATTGTCATCACTTGTTGAATTTGGAAACCTGCAAGTTCTCTGTATGTATGTGTGCAATTTTTTGTTGCTTTGGTTGAATTATTTGTCTTTTCTATTTGCTTGTAAAAGATTTTTTTCAACCAAGCACCAATTATTTAGGCGACAAAACTAATATAGGGATATGTAGGACACAAATGTAATACATACCATGTATGTACATTCATGTTCAGAAAATAAACATGGCTTGTACAGTTTAAATTCCTGCTTCTGTTAATTTTATATTGTGTTAGCGTTATTGGGTACGTATTCTTGTTCCAATGAAAATATATTTGATAATCATGCTTGTGCAGTGTAACATTTCTGCTTGCTTAGACCTTTATTTTGCATTAAATTTCAGGTCTTTACCGGTATAGGCTAGGAGATGCAGTGAAGGTAATAGGCTTCCATAACTCCACCCCGGAAATCAAATTTGTCTGCCGGAGGAACCTTCTGCTTACTATCAACATTGACAAGAATACTGAGAAAGATTTACAACTTTCTGTGGAAGAAGCAGGAAAGGTATTGTCAGAAGAGAAACTAGATGTTGTTGATTACTCTAGCTATGTTGACTTATCTACAGACCCTGGCCACTATGTTATCTTTTGGGAAATAAGTGGTGAAGCAAGTCAGGAGGTTCTTAAAGAATGCTGCAACTGCTTGGATAAATCTTTTGTTGATGCAGGCTACGTTAGCTCTCGCAAGGTCAATTCCATTGGCGCACTTGAGCTCCGAGTTGTTAAAAGGGGAACTTTCCAGAAGATTCTAGATCATTATCTAGGATTAGGATCTGCTGTTAGCCAGTTCAAAACACCAAGATGTGTAGGGCCAAGAAACAATTTGGTGCTGCAAATCTTGTGTGCCAATGTTGTTAAGAGCTACTTTAGTACTGCTTTCTAGTGAACATCATTATCGTATATGTTGGAATTGAAATTTGGATCTTCTCCTATATAATAATCCAATCTATGTTAATGATAGGTTTCTAGGAAGGCAATGATTTCCCCTATGTCACATGTGAATGGTTATTTATGTTGTTCTTCTTCCATGTCCTTTTAATGTATTAAATGGTCCAGAGATTTGCTTCAGCTGTAGCTGAGCTGAGATGCTGTTGCGCTGGGAACGGACTCATTTTCCGAGCAACAATGGTAGTATTGGGACGGAGCTGATATGTGACCATTTTAGAACATGTGTCTATAAAAGACCGTAAATGTCTACAATGTCATGCTAGTATATAGACTTGTATAAGAATATTTTACGCAAACTAAAAACCATTATTTTGATAATATTTAGTAATCAATCAGACCCAAAAAAAAAAAAAAAAAAATGAGAGAGAGAGACAGACAGACAGACAGAAGAACAATCATCCACACGTGATGCTTGTTTTTAGTAGGGAAAAAAGATGCTAAAGCAAATGGCAAAGGATTGAGATGGGTGCCATATTGTTTAATGGGCATAGTGTAGGAGGACCACATGAATATAGATCAACCTCTACAGAGGAGACAAAATCATGCCTTAAATAAGTTGGTGGATGACATTGATTCCATTCAACTCATATGGAAATAGTTATACGAAAACCATATTGTTTATTGGAAAAAGATTTAATAGACAATTTTAAAAATAAATTATGAGAAAAGAAAAAAAATTTATAATTTTTTATATTTTCCATAAAAATGGTATCAAAATTTTTATTAAAATTATCATAAATACTCAAAAGTGCCAGTTAACTAGACCCATTATTATAGTTCTTTGTCTATAGAAAAGTTTCTCTGTGCTTAGTAATTTAAAACTCTCTCTCATTTCTCTTGCACAGTAGAATTGGTTGTCCCTTCTACGAAGGTGTTTTAGTATAATTGGAGTAACAGTGTTATTCCTCCGCTTGTTGGGTTTCCTTTCAGGGGATTTGGAAAACAGTTGAGAAAGTGAGAGTATGGATGATCTAGCTCAATCATGGAATCGGCTTACTCTCTCTGATAGAGAAGGGCCTGTTGTCTGCTTAATGATGATAGAGTCGTGGATTTCTCCATTGCCGCAAAGTTTTTGACTAAGCGAGCTATCAATATTGATGTTATAGCCAGAACTTTTACCTCGTTATGGAGAGTTAGGAATGGTTTTAAGATTCATAATTTTGGTGATCATAAAATTCTGTTCACCTTTGATAACAGTGAGGATGTTGATAGGATTCTGGGATGCGAGCCATGCAGTTTTGACAAACACTTAGTGGTCATGCATCGCTATGAAAACGAGTCACCACTGTAAGATATTAAATTCGACAAAACCACTCTCTGGGTACAGGTTCATGGAATCCCGATCATGGAGGAGGTTTTCGCGCTAGCTAAACCAAGACTCTTTGATGGTGGTCACTTTATATGTGTTCAGGTATCCATTGATCTATCCTTGCCATTGTGTCATGGCAGATTTATCTCTCTAGGCGATGGGAAACAAGTGTGAGTATCTTTCAAGTACAAGCGATTGCCCAATATTTGTTACTGGTGTGGTCAGCTTACACATGATGACAGAGATTGCAAGCTTTGGATTGAGAGTGAATGAACAATATAAACTGAGCAGCGAGAATTTGGACCTAACCTGCGAGCACCTCCATTTTTTGCTTCAAGGAAAAACATGATCTCAGTCCCTGGTCAATGTGGCGAAGAAAAAGATGACTGCTGAAAATATGGTAGACCAGAATCTAGGCCATCTCTCAGGTTCAGGGGGGGAATCGTGCAGCAACCACAAAAGGAAACGGCTAGCAATGAAGCCGAGAATAATTCTCCATCAATGCCTAACGCTTTTGGTGGAGTAAATTTGGTTGAAATGGTAATTCAAAATCAAACAGATACGATGATAATTGAGGAGTTAAAGTCTCCTAATGATTTTGAAATAGCATTAAAGGATATTGATGAAGAGTTAGGTTTGGCTGAGGAGTTTGCTTCAACCAAGGAGTCTTTCAAGAGACCTGATGCACGTGAACCTCAAACGGCTAAAGTTTCTAATCCAAAAGAAAACAAACGTGTTCTCCCAACTTGGACCCGAAGAACCAGAACACACACCAGTGACAGTACAACACAAACGATACACACTTCAGGAAAGAAAAGATCAGTAGTTGGAGATGAGGTTCACACAGAGTTGCCAGCCAAACATTTTCAGGCTTCTCATAGTGAAGGAAAAACATCTTTTGTATTGGTGGAGGTAGACAGTCAGCCCCACCAACAGCAATGAGTTGTTTAGCATGGAACTATCGTGAGCTTGGGAACCTACGTACAGGAAGAGAGCTCGTTGAAATTGTACAAGCAAAAGATCCCTCTGTATTGTTTTTTTAGCCAAGTCACTTACAGATGATGCAAGGCTAGAGTTCATTCAAGGGAATATCGATTTTGATCACAGGTGGGTTGTTCCAAGGGTGGGATGAAATGGTGGGTTGGTTCTCTATTGGAGAGCAACGATAAATTTAATAGTGGAAGGATCAGACAAACATTATATTGATGTTGTGATTGATAAGATTACGGAAAACAAATGGTGATTAACTGGATTTTATGGTGAACTTGATACCGCAAAAAGACATGAAGCTTGGGATAAGTTAAAAGCTCGAAATTCATGGCCTGAGTGGCCGTAGCCGTGTTACGGTGATTTTAATGAAATTATTAGGCAGGATGAGAAAGTCGAGGGAGCAAGGCAACCTTACAATCAAATGTAGCTATTTAGGGAGGTGATTGATGAATGTGGCTTCATGGCACTTTGAAAATGGCAATTCAACATGGGAGAGACTTGATAGGTGCTTGGTTACAAATAGTTAGTTCATGAAATTTCTGGGATCACCGGTGCATCACTTAACATGAAATTCATCTAACCATGTGCCTATCTACATTTCACTTTCAGGTTTGGATCCACCTGTTCGCAAAAATGTTTTTCGCTTCAAAAAAATGTGGCTTTCAAATACTAGTTGTGAGGAAGTGGCCCATACGGCCTGGAATAGTATTGATGGAGTCGAGGTTGATGGAGAAATATTGGCTAAGGTTGATAAGTGTGGGAAAGATTTGAGTTGGTGGGATAAAAATGTTTTTGGCAATGTATGAATGGAATTGGTTTGTCTGAAGAAATTACTAGATAAAGAAGAAAGGGCAACCATGCTTAGTGGGAACAATTTGCGGGTTAGACAAGTAAAGAAGGAAATTGAGGTCTTGCTAGATAAAGAATCAACCATGTGGGCTCAACGGTCGAGGGTACTATAGGTGAAGCAGGGGGATAGAAATACCAAATATTTCTATTGCTATGCCACAAGGAAATTTAGAAAAAATTCAATGGTAGGAATCAGAGATGAAAGTGGGATATGGAGAGTTAAACAAGAGGAGATAGTCATGGTCATGGTAAACTACTACAAGACACTTTCTTCTACCGAGAAAAGTGTCCCTCCAAGTGTGTTAGCTTGTGTGCCCACAGTTATCAGTGAAGAGATGAATGAAGGCCTTTGTTGTGAGTTTGAGGCATGTGAAGTGGTTACAACTCTATAACAAATGGCACCTCTCAAAGCTCCATGCCCGAATGGAATGCCTCCACTTTTTTATTAGCATTTTTGGAGCACTGTAAATCACAATGTCATAATAGCCATATTATCATGGTTAAACACAGGTGTACCATACCTACACCTTTGAATCATACATTCATCACACTTATCTGGAAACAAATTCTCCTGAACATGCGCACCAATTTTGACCCATTAGTCTTTGTAATGTGCTTTACAAAATATATTCTAAAGTCCTTGCCAATCGGTTGAAAAAAATTACTCTCATCCATTATCATAGAACATCAATCAACCTTTACCAAGGATAGATCAATATCAAATAACATTTTGGTGGCTTTTGAAACCCTGCACAACATACAAAATTATAATTTGGGCACTCATGGGTATATGGCACTAAAATTAGATATGAGAAAGGCATATAACTGGGTTGAGCGGTATTTTTTAGAACTTATGTGGAAAATGGGTTTCAATGAAAGGTAGATAAAAATTGTAGTGGAGTATGTGAAAACAGTTTCATATTCTATTTTAGTAAATGGAGAGCAATGTGATATGATTCATCCTACCAGTAGGATTAGACAGGGAGACCCACTTTCTCCATTCCTTTTCTTGCTTTGTATTGAAGGGTTGAATTGATTGATCAAAAATGCAAAAATACATGGAGGTATTCATGGCTTCTCCCTTTGCAGGAAAGGTCCGAAACTAACACATCTGCTTTTTGCAGATGATAGTCTTCTTTTTTGCAGGGAAACCATGGAAGAATGTGAAAAGGTGCTGGCAATTCTAAATATGTATGAGGAGGCCTCGGGACAAAAAGTAAATAGGAGCAAAACATCTTTATTCTTTAGCAAATCTATCCCTGCCAAAGTGAAGCATGGAATTAAGGTGGCTTTGGGAGTTCCGGAAATTATGCAATATGAAAGATATCATAGGCTTCCTACTTTTGTTGGCAAGGGAAAAAAAAAAGTTTCAATTACATAAAGGAGAGGGTGTGGCGAAAACTTCAAGGATAGGAAGGTAAATTACTTTCCTAAGCAGGAAGGGATGTTTCAAATTACTACTTGGTTTGTGTAATGAAATTGAAGCTCTAATCAAGAAATTTTGGTGGGGGCAAAGAGGTGACTACGGGAAAATTCATTGGGTTAAATGGGAGGATATGACAAAATCAAAAACAATTGGAAAAATGGGTTTTAGAGATCTTGTCATGTTCAACTACTCACTTTTAGCAAAGCAAGTTTGGCAACTTTTGCACAATAAAACCTCACTCTTCTATAGGGTGTTCAAAGCACATTTCTTCCCAAACACAACAATCATGGAGGCTGCCGATACAAGGATGGGATCATATGCTTAGAAGAGTATCCTTAAAGGGAGAGATCATTCGGAGAGGGGCAATATGGAGGATAGGAAGTGGAGAAAATATTAATATTTGGTAGCAACGTTGACTGCCAAAGAAGCATCCACCATAACAGCCAATCTACCCTATGAAGAGCTTCGACAACCATACAATGGACTCCCTATTTGATCCCAACACGAGACGATAGCAGGAGGGATTGGTGGATGGGTTATTTGTGACTGAAGATGCAAAGCTGATTAAAAAAATTCCCCTTAGCCAAAATGCAGCAGAGACACACTATATTAGCCGTACACTAGCACTAGAGAGTATTCTTGCAGGTCCGGTTACAGGTTTCTAAAAGAAGAATCAGAGTTGTAGGCAAATGCACAGGTTCCTCCAATCCGAGATTAGTATGTATGGAAGGGAATCTAGAATATGAGAGCATCGCCAAAGGTCAAAAATTTTATTTCTCGAGCGTGCCGTAACACCATGCCAACAAAAAAAAGCGTTGGTACGAAGAACAGTCATAGCTAATCCGAAATGTGAGCGATGTAAAATCGCTGTTGAAGATCCGCTGCATGCTTTGTGGTCATGCCCAAAACTAGATGTTGTGTGGGCTAATCAAGCGGTGTGGAGTTTCAGACATGGTGTCGAGTTTCTGGACTTTAAGGAGCTTCTGTCATGGCTAATTGTGGAAGGTAAGCAAGTGGAGCTCTTTGCATTTACGGCTTGGACAATATGGAATCAGCGAAATCAAGTCAGGCTGCAATTACAAGCCAAATCGCTTCTCCAAGTGGCTGAACAATCAAATGCACTTATGAACGAGTACAATACAAATCTGCAGGTAACAGAATCCGAGCCAAGTCAAAAAGGCGGAAGAAATGGAAATAGATGGCAGACTCCACTAGTAGGATTTGTGAAGATAAATTTCGATGGGGCCATGTTCGCCGATACCAATATGTCTAGAGTTGGAGTGTTTATCAGGGATGATAATGGTTCGGTTTTGGCCTCTTGCTTGAGGAAAATTTCCCAGGCTTACGAGTCCAATGAGATTGAAACAATGGCAGCGACGACAACTCTCTCATTTGCGCATAAACTGGGGTTTAGACATGCTATGGGTCCGTTTGGATACAACTTATTGTTGTTGAAAGTTGCTGAAAATTTATTATTGCTCAAAACACTGTAGCGAAATAATTTTTAAAAGTATAAATAGTACCGTGTGACTTATTTTTAATATTTTTTAATGGGTAAATAGTGCATGAACAGTGTACACTGTTCATGCACAGTAATTTTTTCCCACAAAGTCAACAAAAGCTGGCAAAAAAAAGAAAAAAGAAAAAGAGAAAACGCAGGCAGAAACGCAACGCAACTAATCACGCTATCCAAACCCTCACTATATTAGAAGGAGATTCACTTGTGTTGATTAATGCTTTGAAGACAGAGGTTCACTCCTTAGCTCCGATGGGTCTGTTGATAGAGGATGTTAAGATGCTTTCCCAAAACTTTGATAAGTTGCTTTATTCTCACACTAAAAGAAATGACAATTCTGTAGATCATAGTCTGACTAAATATTCTATAGGCATACCAAATTTTCTAGTATGAACGGAAGATATCTCACCACACCTCTTTCCTATTTTACAATCTGATTAGATTGATTTACATTAAAAAAATTTCAAAGGTTTTCACTCAAAAAAAAAAAAAAAAAAAAAACTAGACCCATTATTTTATACCATGCGCTATTTCTATAGGGTTACTAGATTACTTCCCCGCATAAAAAGCTTTATTTGTTAAATTAGCAGAATTCAATATCCATGACATTTGCAATTTTACCGGTAAGAAAAAAAATTATTTCTTTTGTTTTTTCTTTTTGGAGTTTTTTGTATAAATTAAATTATGCTGACAACAAACAACAACAGACTAAAAGTTAAAAATTGAAAATCTTGTAACTCAACATCATTTTTCTTTATGATTAAGAAATTGTTTTAAACTAAGGCGATGTTTGTTTCACTATGATATGCCTTTGATGTGATGCACATTACGATGATGTGATGCACATTAAAGTTTTGGATTTTTTATTTTTTTTTATTTTTTTTAACATTACCATAATTTAAAATTTCAAAATATTCACATCATTTTAATCTCATTATCTTTCTAAACAATGTAATGTTATATTTTTGTATTGAGATTGCATTAATGTAAGATTACAATAATGTAATATTATGACATAATGTAATATCACGACAAACTAAACGCCCCCTAAGAGTCTTATAGGCTTTGTAGCTAAACTACATCTCTGGGTATTTACTGTTTGGGCTATGTTAACAGGTGTTCTTATAGCAATTGTTAATAAACTATTTTAGAAAGGTTTATATAATACTTTTATGGAAAAATAAAAAAATTGTCAAAATATTAATTACTTTTTTTTCTTTTTTTAATAAAAATTTTCTTAAAATGATTCACTCTCAAATACCCTCAGAGTTTCTCACAAAATATATATATATATATATATCTTTAGAGCATTCATTAACATTTCCCTTACCGATTAGAACGAAAAAGTCAAAAGTCTCCTCTCTTATTATAACTATTAAAAATTATTAAAAAAAATTGGTATTAGAGTTCACCAACCTTATTTCAAAACTAAACTATATTCTTGGAAGGACAAAGTTGTAAGATTGATCTTAGAAGACTTTTTTTCCCACTAAGAGCGTTTACATCTCATGCCTACAATGGAATAGATAGGAAGTGTTGTAGTGGGTCTTTTATGTAAGTGTCGTTCGTTTTCGTAGGCATAGGCGATGACATCATGTCCAATATACAAGTTTGGTGGCATCAATTTTTCTTTCTCAAATAAAATCATTGCTCCTCACCTCATACACGCATGCGAGAGAGCTAGTGGACCCCCAAAAAAAACACTATTTTTATATTATTTTATTACTTATCTACTTTATAATCCCATTAGTTTGAGAGTGATTACTCCTCACTCCTCTCCTCAACAACCATATCATATGATATGTGGCTGTTATTTGGTGAAAAAAAAAATTCTACCAAAAACAGATATTTTTATGCAGGCTAATATACAAAACTCATCATTTAAATTTCACAATTTTTTATTTCAGTCCTATAAATTTAGAATTTATCATTTTAATTCTCTAAATTTTATTTCTTCCCAATTAAATTCTTCATTAATGTGCCATTAGTTTCTGAGGTTTTACTTTGTTTTTTTTTTTACTATTTTTTTTGTAAGTTTTTATTTACCAGTTTCTGCCGTTTCTTTTATCAATGCGGCGGGCACTGCGCCGCAGACTCCGTCTTTTATCTCGTCTCAAACACTGTTATGCCAGAACTAACAAAGTTGCAAAACGACACAACAAAGAAAGTATACCCTCGCTATGAAACTTCAAATCAAATGGGTCAAAGTTGTTAAAAAAACAAACAGGTTTCAGATAAAAATTGAAATAAGTCATTACAAATTTTGGATCCAACCCAGATGTTTTTTCTTCTTCTTCTTCTTCTATTTTTGTTATTAATTTTACTATAAACCCAAAAAGAGAAACTGAGGACGATGTTTGAGGCAAAGATTCCACAATGAAATATATTATAACTCGGTCTATAAGAAACCAAAATACAATCAAATCATGGAGATGACCAGAGTTTTAAAAAGGAGCCGTACACAAATTTTTAGTTTATGACAATGGATCTCTGCTCCAATCAAAGTTTGTAAAGCTTTAAAGCTAGTTAGCTCAATTAGCCTCAAATAAAAAACAGAGCTAGTAGCCTGCACAAAATCCAGATTCAAATCGGATTAGCAAATCAGCAGCAACCACAAAATCAAATTGAAGACAAAATGGTCTATTTGGTTGCTTAGAAAACTGTAGAAAATTCAAGAAACCGAATTTGGAGAGAATGGACTGTGTGGAGAGCGTATCATTGAGTCGAGTCATGATCGCAATCTCTCTTCTCCCTCTTTGCCCCTTCTCAATCTCTCTTTCCCCCTCTTTCTCATTCTTGGTTTCTCAGATCAGGTATCGGAGGGGTGGGATTTTTTTTTTTTTAATTAACGTTTTTTCTAAAATTAAGAAAAAACAAAAAATTAAAAATTAAATAAAAAAATAAAAGTTAAAAACTAATGGCACATCAATAGAAGACTTAATTGAGAATGAATGAAACTTAGAACATTCACATAAACTTTTGTAAATTTTATGTCTATTTTACACGAAAAAATCTACTTTTTCTATTTTACATATCCACCCTTACAATACATCCACATCAGTTTATCTATTTTACACATTTATTCAATAAAATATTCATTATTTTACAATTTTTTATTATTCACTCCCCTCTCTCTCACAGACCCACAACCACCATCATCACCACCCAGCCACCATCACCACCATCATCAGAAACCAAAAGCCATTAAATCAGAAACCAAAATCAACATCAAATCAAAATGTCATCGTCTCAATGCGATGGTAAGATCAACCCACACCGATCAACACACAAAACAACATCAGATCAACCAATACTGATCAACCCACACTGATCAATCAATGCCAATCAAAATGCCATCGTCTCAATGCGATAGTAAGAACAACTCACACTAATCAACCCACAAAACAACGTCAGATCAACCACACCGATCAATCAACGCCGATCAAAACGCCATCGTCTCCATGCCTCCACGCCTCCACCCTTCCACACATACCCAGATCAACCCACAACCCAAATCAACCCAGACCAAGCAAACCCACACAATCCAAGAACAACCCACACCATAAACTCAAATTAAACCACCATCGAGACCTCCCCACGTCGCCGCCATCGATCATCGACCCAAACCCACACTGCCACCATCGAGACCACACCACATGCCACGCGCTGATCTCACCACACTGTGACCTATAGCGCTGATCTCACCACGCTGTAAACTCCAGTTGCATGCTTTGAACGAGAGAGAGAGAGAACTGAGGATGAAAAGATGAAGTGGGTTTTTGTGAGAGAAAGAGAGAGCGCGGCACCTGAGAGAGAGAGGGAGGTGAGAGTCGGGTAGAGAGGAGAGAGAAAAAACTATTAAAAAACTAAATACACGAGCTACAATACCCGTGTAAATTTACACGGGTACTGTAGCTCGTTGATAATTTTACATAAGTTTACACATTTTTAAACGGACTGATGTGTAGTGTTTTTTAGTTCAAAATGTGTAAAAGTGGTCAAAATATGTATTTCACACATTTATAAAAGAGCTGATGTGAATGCTCTAAGAGGACTGAAAAAACAAAACTAAAATTTATAGAACTAAAATGAAAAATTGTAAAACTTAAAGGATGAGTTTTAGTCTCTCAGTTTTGTATTTTAGCCTCTCATATATATATATATATATATACACTGGGATCGAACCCAGGTTTTTTTTTTTTTTTTTTAGGTTTTATATATTTATTTTTGCAGTTGAGCCCCCTTTCCAAAACCTTAAGCATAATTTTCCTCAACAAGCCTAGCTAGCCTCACTTGAATAGCAACTATCTAACCTAACAACTTAACAAAAATAATAAAAACATTCACAATGTTAATTGTATTTTAGGAAAAAAATAAAAATATTTTACCACCAAAAAACCAAAAAATCATATGTTATTAGAGAAGCCAAAGCTAATTTTTTTGTAATTACAGTAAATTAGTATGAATACTAGTTGACTATAGTAAGTTGTTAAAAGTAAAATACAATATTTTATTAAGATTATATCTCTTCCTTCAATTAAACAACTCAAATTCACCACCACACACCCTTGGTGTGGTGGTCACTCCACAAATATAAATACTTGTAGGGTGTTGGGGGCAAAGGCCGGGGTTCAAGTCACTAGGAAGAAGTTTCACACATATATACACTTATATTAGGCTAGAGTAGAAATTCTATCTTAAAAAAATTTAAAAAAAAAAAAAAACTGAAATTCTCTCTCTTCCTTTATTATTTTAGTGAGTTGTTTATATTATTTTAAATGAAGTGATAAAATAAAAATAAAAAAATAGAACATTTGATATTGGGTGTATTGTAAAGTGAGGTGTTAAAATAAATAAAGTAGCTTTTTGAAATGCTAAAAGCTAAAATTTTTAACAATACCATTATGAATGCTCTAACTTTTTAAAAAAAAAATCCTAGCCAACCTAGTATTAAAAAATATGGTAGAGCTACAGAAATCATACTCTCTACTTACTTAATTATAATACAATTTTATATAGAATTATATAGTACATATCACGGTCCCATCTCCATAATTGAAAGACAACTGAACTAATAAGTATGAATCAAAATCCAATTATATTTACAAATGGCATATTGAGCATTTGTTCTAACAAAACAAAACTCCCCCCTTCCCTTCAAATTCTATTATTTATGCACATTGAATATAATTATAAATGTATAAAAAGTAATCATTAGAAGCAAACTCTATTTTGGTTCCTACATTCTGGAGTCACAGTCAATTTGGTCCTTATATTTTGATAACAGTCAATTTGGTCCATGTTATTTTGAACTTGCAGTCAATTTGGTCCCTACTATTAACTCACTAATAGAAATACTTGTGTGACAAACTGTGTGCATTGTTGGCACAATTGGAGCCTATGTAGCAACTAGAATAATAATAAACTTTTTTTATTAACTTCAAACAATTCCAAGTTAGTAATTAATTTATCAATTTTAAAGAAATTAAAAAAAATTAAAATTAGATATAAAACATGTTGATTTTAAACTTAACCCAGAAAATCAAATCCAAATCAATTTTCACAGATCTCAGTTCTTCAATCCTCACCTATACACACCATCGTGTGGCTCAATCTTCTACAATTTCTCTTTCCCTCAACAGTTTCAATCTCTCTTTCCCATCTCCCTGTAGCTATCCACAGTCCAAAATCAAACATCTATATTCCACAACTAAATAAACCCCAAATCCAAAAATATTCAATCAAGTAATCAATCCAAAGGCGTGGAGAGAGAGAAACTAGCATATCCCATTACCCACTAATCTTCTTCTCCACAATTACAGAAAGCTAGAGCCTCAACGTTGAAATCTAAACTTATCCAATACTCTTTCTTTAAGCTATTGGACGGGTGGACTAGGATGATTCAAGGCATAGATCTAAAACCCAACACAACATTGCCAAACGAGCCTCCACATGCAATCCACTTCATTTCCCACACACCTTCTATTTATATAATAAAGTTTCAACTGGGTTGGTTGGCCTAGATTCCTAAAGTGAAGAACTGAGATTTGTGAAAATTGATATGGGTTTGATTTTTTGGGTTTAGTTTAAGATTAGCATGTTTTAGATTTGAATTCAATTTTTAATATTTTTTTTATATTGATAAATTAATTAATGACATGGAATTGTTTGAAGTTAATTAAAAAAATTTATTATTATTTTAGTTGCCACATAGGCTTCAAGTGTGCCAACAATGCACATAGTTTGTCATGTATGCATTTTTTGTTAGTTAGTTAATGGTAGGGACCATATTGACTGCAAGTTTAAAATAACATGGATCAAATTGATTGTTATCAAAATGTGCCAGCGTATTATTCCTACTAGGGGTATCCGGTAAGGTGACCCTCTATCACCTTATCTTTATTTGTTATGTGTAGAATGTCTTTCAGCTCTAATAAAATCTTCGGTGGAGAGTGGCTCTTTGGAGGGTCTTGCTGTTTCTCATGGTGGCCCAAAGCTTTCCCATTTATTTTTTGCAGATGACAGTCTGATATTTTGTAAGGCTACTCTAGCTAATTTTGAGTCCTTGCAAAGAATTCTGGAAGTCTATGAGAGGGATTTTGGTCAACAATTAAACAGAGCCAAAATATCTTTGTTTTTTAGTAGCAATACTTCGCATGAAATCCAAGAGGAAATAAAGCAAAGGTTTGGTGCCCAAGTTATTAAACAGCATGAGAAGTATCTTGGTTTACCATCTCTTGTGGGTAGAAACAAAAGGAGTACGTTTAATGCCATAAAGGATAAGGTGGGTAAGAAATTGGAAGGGTGGAAGAAGAAAATTTTGTCTAAGGCAGGGAAGGAGATTCTTATTAAGGCTGTGGCTCAGGCTATCCCTACATACACCATGAGTTGTTTCAAAATACTAGATGCCCTTTGCGAGGATCTAACGAGTATGATTCGTAACTTTTGGTGGGGTTAAAGGAAGAACGAAAAGAAGATAGCTTGGCTTAGTTGGGAGAAGATGTGTGAACTGAAGGCTTGTGGAGGTATGGGGTTTAAAAATCTGAAACAGTTCAATTTGGCTCTTCTTACGAAACAAGGATGGGGACTCCAAACGGATCAAAACTCTCTGATAAACAAGGTCTTAAAGGCAAAGTATTTTCCAAGCTATGATTTTGTTGAAGCTAAAATTGGTTGTAATCCTTCTTACACTTGGCGGAGTATTATGGCTGTGCAACATGTGGTTAAGGAGGTTTGAGGTGGAGGGTTGGGAATGGAGAGCGAATTCGGGTATGGGAGGATAAATGGTTGCCATTATCTTCCACGTATAGGGTGGTGTCTCCTAATATGTTTCTGCATGCGAATACCCAGGTTAGTGAGCTTATTGATTCTTCAAGCACCAGTTGGAAAGCCTCTGTCATTGATATTTTGTTCCTATCTCATGAAGCTAAAATGATAAAGAGCATTCCGTTAAGCTCAAGGTTGCCTGAGGACAAACTAATCTAGGCCTTGTCTCTTAATGGTCAATTCAATGTTCGTAGCGCTTATTCTTTGGCTGTGTCCCTCTCCCACACTATAGATAGAGGTGCTAGCTTGGATGTAGGTCTGGTTCGGAGGTTTTGGAAGAAAATTTGGAGCTTACCGGTTCCACATAAGACACGCCATTTTGTTTGGAGAGCTTGCCGTGAGGCTCTGCCTACAAAGACCAATCTTGCTCAACGGAAAGTGGTCCTGGATGACACTTGTGAAGCATGTGGGTTGATGGCTGAGTCTACAGGTCATGTGCTATGGGGTTGTGTCAAGGCACAAGAGGCGTGGTCATGTTCAAAGTTGGTAGGCTTGTCCGATTAGCATGAGTGTTTTTCTTTTATGGACCTGCTGTGGAAGATGGTTATCATTGATTGGGTTGATGAGGAAAAGGTGGCTAGGATGGTCACCATAGCTTGGGCCTTGTGGTTTAACCGAAATGAGATTAGACTAGGGGGTGCAAGGAAAACTGGAAAGGATGTGGTGAGGTGGGCAACTCATTATTTGGAGGAGTACTGGGCAGCTAATGAGAGTGAGTTGTCTGCACCGGTAGTGTTGGAGAGGAGTGTGTCTTGGATTCCTCCTCGGACAAATTGGTTTAAGATCCATGTTGATGGGGGTGTGTTTGCATCTCAGAAGGCAGCAGGCTTGGGAGTTATAATTAGGGATGATAGAGGATAGATAGAGGCAGCGATGAGCAGGAAGGTTGGAGGCTGAGGCCAAAGCGTTTGAAGCTGGGTTGCTCCTTGCAAGGGACATTGGTATCCAAGATGTCATTTTGGAGGGTGATTCATTGGTTATTTACAATGCTCTTTGTGAAACTTGTTGGGAATTTAACCAAAATTCCAACCTGTGAGAAACAATAAAAATAGAGAAAACACACGCTAAAGAAAAATAATCACACGCACAAGACAGTATTTACGTGGTTCGGCAATTTGCCTACGTCCACGGAGTTGCAGGGATTTCACTATTATCAGGGAAAAAATACAAAGTGCGGCTACAGTGTTTTTTCTCTCTCCCTAAAAATACAACAACAATAGTGATAACAAACCCTAATTATAAAAGCGGCTTTTATATCCTACTTACAGGGTTATAATGGGCTAGGCCAAAAAATAAACTAGGCTCCACAAAGCCCAACAAATCTCCCACTTGGAGACTAGTTCAATCATCAACATCAGCCGCTATCCTCCAAAAGCAATCCCTCATCCCTGCAACTCATCCTCCTGTCCTCAAGCTAGAAGACCAATTGAAGCTGCACACAACTTCAACTTCTCAATAGTGACACCCTTAGTCAACATATCTGCTGGGTTCTTAGATCCACATATCTTCTCAAGTGTTACCAACTTATCTTCAACAAGGTAACGGATAAAGTGGTATTTTGTTTGTATATGTTTGGTTTGCCACAGCTTTCAATAATACATTCTCGCTATTAGCAGGAACTTTTTCATAGCCCTTAATGAATCTTAGCCGCATGAGAGGCTTCCTCTTTAGTGTTACAAGTCCCATCAGCTCCCTGGTATGGATAGTTGGCTTCAGTGACGATACCTCCATTCTGTATTATGAATTCAAAGCCATTTTCCATAAGACCACCCTCACATCCTTGATCCTCACCTTTAATGTCACAATCCACAAGTTCTTGCTCAGATAAGGAAATCAATTTACCGGTTGTTAGTTGTGTAATTCCCTCCGTTGCAGCCACGGTTGAGAAGGCCCAGCAACTACCTGTTTAATTACAAAAGAAAATTCTTTAGTCACTTTTATATCATTGTTGTGTAAATATGTTTTGAGGAGACTTAATATGCCCTCAAATAAAGTTTATTTAATTATCAGTTAGTATTTATTTTGCATTTATTTTGCTTATTTTATGGATTATAAGTAAATGGTAAGGTTTCTGTTCAGCGTACTAGAGCACTGGACGAGATACGAGACTGACACGTGATCAGTTTTGGACACATGTCATGTCTGTGTCATGATTAGTAGTCCAATGCATTAGACAAAAATCAAACTCGTAAGTAAAAGGTTCTGTTACGAAAAGTTACGTTATGTAATTGCTAAATTTGTTAGATTGACAATGTATAACTCTTTTATGTAAGAAGTACAAAAAGAAAACCAATGTTAAATATTGAAGGGTCCTAGCCTAGCCTTTTGAAGAACCCACAATGATTTATCAAAGAATCTTCTAAAAGTTTAGGCCAAAGGTTAGAAGTATTCTCTCTGAAATCTCTATACATTAAAGCATGAGTTTTCTTTTCAAATAACTGAATTATAGTGGTTGGATGTATGTCTTTAATTTTTTTCTCTGCTTTCATCAATCTTTTACTACCTGTGTAATAAAGTGAAAATTCAAAATATAATAATCATTATAATTAATGTACTGATGATTAGATGTTTTTCTTATTTCTTAACACATCGGCCCTGGTCCTTGATGGGAGTAACAGCACCTTTCTTAACCCAGTCCATACTAGCAGGCACAGCAGTCACATTTTCATACCTAAATGATGCTTCTTTTGTTAACCTCAGTGGACGAGGGCTCCTATATCCATTACGGGAAGCCTTAAATTCTTCGTTAGTTTGATCAGCAAATTCGTTAATGCTTAGCTTGTATGGTCGATTCCCAGCAGCATTGAATAACTATGAACTTCACATTGTCGTTGAATATGTTGAAACGCCTCTCCTGTTAGGAATTTAACCAAAAATTCCAACCTGTGAGAGACAAAAAAATAGAGAAAACACACGTCAAAGAAAAATAATCACACGCACAAGACAGTATTTACGTGGTTCGGCAATTTGCCTACATCCACGGAGTTGCAGGGATTTCACTATTATCAGGGAAAAATACAAAGTGCGGCTACAGTGTTTTTTTTCTCTCTCTAAAAACACAACAACAGTAGTAGTCTGAAAACCCTAATTATAAAAGCGGCCTTTTATATCCTACTTATAGGGTTACAATGGGCTAGGCCAAAAATAAACTAGGCTCCACAAAACCCAACAAATCTCCCACTTGGAGACTAGTTCAATCATCAACATCAGCCGCTATCCTCCAAAAGTAATCCCTCATCCCTGCAACTCATCCTCCTGTCATCAAGCTAGAAGGCCAACTGAAGCTGCACACAGCTTCAGCTTCTCAATAGTGACACCCTTAGTCAACATGTCTGCTGGGTTCTTAGATCCACAAATCTTCTCAAGTATTACCAGTTTATCTTCAACAAGGTAACGGATAAAGTGGTATTTTGTTTGTATATGCTTCGACTTTGAATGAAAAGCCGAATTTTTGGCAAGAAAGATTGCACTCTGACTGTCACTGTGTAGAATGCCCATCTCTTACTTCTTACCCAATTCATCTAAGAAACCATGTAGCCAAATCATCTCATTTCCAGCTTCAGTTGCTGCAACATACTCAGCTTCTGTAGTAGACAAAGTAACAATCTTTTGTAAATTTGAAGCTCATGATATAGCTGTACCACCCAGAGTAAATACAAACCCAGTAGTACTCTTTCTACTATCAATATCGCCAGCAAAATCAGCATCTACATAACCTTGCAACTTCAAACTTGCACCTGTGAAACAAAGACATGTATCTGATGAACCCTTCAGATATCTCAGAATCCACTTGACTGCCTCCTAATGCTGCTTTCCAGGCCTACTCATGAACCTACTCACAACTCCCACTGCATGTGCAATGTCTGGCCTTGTACACACCATAGCATACATCAAGCTGCCAATAGCTGAGGCATAAGGCACCTTACTCATATGGTCCCTTTCTTCTTCTATCTTCGGTGACTGTTCTTTGCTCAGTTTGAAATGACTACCCAAGGGTGTGCTCACTGGTTTAGATTCATTCATGTTGAACCTGCTGAGAACTTTCTTCACATACTCTGACTGTGAAAGCTTCAATGTACCATTAGTCTTGTCTCTAATGATTCTCATACCAAGGATTTGCTTTGCAGCTCCCAAATCCTTCATTGCAAACTGTTTTGACAATTACTTCTTCAGATTATTAATCTCCTCAATGCTAGACCCTGCAATGAGCATATCATCCACATACAACAGTAAAATGATATAAGAATTGTCAAAGAATTTAACATAGCAACAATGATCAGCTTCACATCTCTTGAACCCAATTTTATGCATAAAATTGTCAAATTTCTTGAACCACTGTCTAGGAGCTTGTTTTAGGCCATACAAACTCTTTCTCAGTTTGCAGACTAGATTCTCTTGTCCCTGAACAATAAACCCTTCTGGCTGAATCATGTAAAGGTCTTCCTCTAAATCACCATGAAGGAATGCTGTCTTCACATCTAACTGCTCAAGATGTAAGTTTTCTGCAGCCAACATTCCCAGCACCAGTCTAATTGTTGACATCTTCACAACTGGAGAAAATATCTCTGTGTAGTCAATGCCTTCCTTTTGCTGGAACCCTTTAACAACTAATCTAGCCTTGTAACGTTTGCTACCATCATGCTCATTCTTTATTCTGTATACCCACTTGTTGTGCAAAGCCTTCTTTCCTACTGGCAATTTAGTCAGTTCCCATGTCTGATTCCCCAACAAGGAATCCATCTCATCCTTCATAGCTAACTCCCACTTGCTTGAATTTTCATCTTGCAAGGCTTCATCATAACACTCTGGCTCACCACCATCAGTCAATAGTATATAATTTAAAGCGGGTGAATAACGCTGTAGAGGTCTAATGTTCCTGGAAGATCTGCGGACTTCAACTACAGGTGTACTCTGATCTACCTGTGAATCTGCATTCTCCTTATTTTCTTCACCCATTTTCTGGACAGTACTTTCAGTCAATCCATCTAAGTTGACAAACTTAGATTTCTTTTGATCTATCTCTGCAATATTTGATACTACAGTTGACCTGTCCTTGTACATAACCTGTTCATTAAATATCACATTTCTACTTCTGATGATTTTCCTGTTTTGTTCATCCCAAAACCTATAGCCAAATTTCTCATCACCATAACCAATGAAAAAACATATTTTAGACTTAACATCAAGTTTACTACGAGCATCAGAATCAATGTGAACATAAGAAACACAACCAAAAACTTTTAAATGGCAAAATTTTACCTCTTTACCGCTCCAAACCTCCTCAGGAAGTTTGAACTCCATGGGAACTGATGGCCCTCGGTTTATCAGGTAAGCTGCAGTGCTAATAGCATCAGCCCAGAAAGTTTTTGGTAGTCCAGCATGCAACCTCATACTCCTAGCACGCTCATTAAGAGTTCTGTTCATGCGCTCAGCCACACCATTCTGCTGTGGTGTCCCAGGAATGGTCTTTTCCATCCTAATTCCCTGTGCAGCACAATACTCACTGAACCCTCCATCTATGTACTCTCCTCCATTATCAGACCTCAAACATTTTAGTTTTAAACCTGTTTCTATCTCAACCATGGCGCTCAGCCACTTCTTAAAAGTTTAAAGTTCTATCTCAACCATGTGACCAAGCCTGGCGTGCCATAGGCTTGTATCAGTACTTGCATCAGCAACTGCAATTGTGTCTCTTGGACTTGAGGTCATATAGAGAGTGCCAGTCTTCTAAATTGAACAGTTTCTTCATCAGATGCACCTTGTTGTTTGCTGACGGCTTTTCATACATACCAGACAAAGCCTTCATCAGATCTGCTGTGGTCTTCTCCTTTACAACATTATGTGCAACAGACCTAGACAGAGTTAACCTGATAACTCATAGTACCTGTCTGTCAAGAAGAGCCCATTCATCAGCCTTCATCGCCTCAGGTTTTGTCCCCAAAAGAGGCAGATGCAATTTCCTCCCATAGAGATAATCTTCAATCTGCATCCTCCAATACGCGAAGTCTGTGCCATCAAACTTTTCTATTCCAGACGCCTTTCTTGCTTCCTCTGCCATTGCTCCCACTCAAACCTAACCCTAGGCTCTAATATCAGTTGTTAGGAATTTAACCAAAAATTCCAACCTGTGAGAGACAAAAAAATAGAGAAAACACACGTCAAAGAAAAATAATCACACGCACAAGACAGTATTTACGTGGTTCGACAATTTGCCTACGTCCACGGAGTTGCAGGGATTTCACTATTATCAGGGAAAAATACAAAGTGCGGCTACAGTGTTTTTTCTCTCTCTCTAAAAACACAACAACAGTAGTAGTCTGAAAACCTTAATTATAAAAGCGGCCTTTTATATCCTACTTATAGGGTTACAATGGGCTAGGCCAAAAATAAACTAGGCTCCACAAAGCCCAACATCTCCTTCTCTGCAGCATCTTTATAGACTTTTCCATACTTCGCTATCCATTCCTCATGTGTCTGGGTTAAGGATGCGTCGTGAAGATTGCGCTACATTATTTGAGAAGCCAAAACTACCAATATGAGGAACGAAGCAAATATACATTGCGCTTGATGTGTTGAAGCCATTGTTTGAATAACTGATAATGGTTATGGCAGAGTAATTCTATGTATTGGACTAGAGAGAAGAATATAGGTTGGTGTGTACATAACCTTTAGTTGTGCCTTGGTTTATATAGAGAAAAAATACACTTCAAATAGAATTTGCTCTCTAAATTTACAAGCAATTAATTATTTTGTGATGGAGAGGCTCTGATTAGTAGAGTACCGGGCAAATTGCTTATGATTAAGATAGCCAGGTTAAGTTCCGTATAAGCTGCTTTGCCGTGTACGTGGTCCAGAATTTTTTAAGACGCTCACTTAGTGAATTCATTACATTTGAAAACAAAGGAACATTCAAAACTTATTTGCCTAAAATAATAACAATAACACATGAGCAGCTTGTAATTTGGAATTTTATGTGAGTTTTTAGGTGCTCATTGTCATAGAATGTTCACAAATTGACTAATAATCCTATAAGCATGCATATTAAGCCTGGGTAGTCCTTAAAAGACCAAATTTATATACCGTAAGTGGCATGGAGAGGCGTTTGTCTCATTGGTAGATAGGTTCTAAACAAATAAAGTTTTATGTCTTTGAGAGTACTTTTGTCTCTCTACTGATGCATTCTCTGCCATCTTCAGATTGAACAGTTTCTTCATCAGATGCACCTTGTTGTTTGCTGACGGCTTTTCATACATACCAGACAAAGCCTTCATCAGATCTGCTGTGGTCTTCTCCTTTACAACATTATGTGCAACAGACCTAGACAGAGTTAACCTGATAACTCCCAGTACCTGTCTGTCAAGAAGAGCCCATTCATCAGCCTTCATCGCCTCTGGTTTTGTCCCCAAAAGAGGCAGATGCAATTTCCTCCCATAAAGATAATCTTCAATCTGCATCCTCCAATACGCGAAGTCTGTGCCATCAAAATTTTCTATTCCAGACGCCTTTCCTGCTTCCTCTGCCATTGCTCCCACTCAAACCTAACCCTAGGCTATGATACCAGTTGTTGGGAATTTAACCAAAATTCCAACCTATGAGAAACAATAAAAATAGAGAAAACACACGCCAAAGAAAAATAATCACACGCACAAGACAGTATTTACGTGGTTCGGCAATTTGCCTACGTCCACGGAGTTGCAGGGATTTATCTATTATCAGGGAAAAAATACAAAGTGCGGCTACAGTGTTTTTTCTCTCTCCCCAAAAATACAACAACAATAGTGATAACAAACCCTAATTATAAAAGCGGCTTTTATATCCTACTTACAGGGTTATAATGGGCTAGGCCAAAAAATAAACTAGGCTCCACAAAACCCAACACAACTTCCTTACCTCCTTCTTCAGTAGCTTCGATTGTGGTTGGGATGCTGGAGTTATGCAACGCGTTTAGATGGATTGAGTTTTCTCATGTGAAAAGAAAGGGCAATAGACCAGCTCATTTATTAGCAAAACATGCGATAGGCCTAAAGGACTTTATTGTATAGATGGAAGAGAATCCTTGCTTTCTTGAGCAAGCTTTTTCACATGATGTTCTTTCTTAATTTTCTTTGAATAAAAAGTTTTTCAGTTTCCTATCCAAAAAAAAAAAAAAATGTGCCAACAATGCACATAATTTGTCATGTATGCATTTTTCGTTAGTGAGTTAATGGTAGAGACCATATTGACTGCAAGTTTAAAATAATATGGACCAAATTGATTATTATCAAAATGTAAGAACCAAATTGATTATGCCCCCAAAATGTAAGGACCAAAATAGTGTTTTAGCTCCAAGCTAGAAGTGTAATTCAGGAACTTCATAAATTATTATTTAGTTGTTTTTTACAAACAAACTATAATAAATAATGCTCTCTGAATCTGAACTGGCCAGCTCAAATTTTTAAAACTCATGATGAAACAGTCATAATAAGTCTTCACTCTCCCTGAACCAGCTGTGTAGTAGTTGAAGTTGCGATCGGAGGACACAAAAAACAAATTTAAGTCTTCAGTCTCTACAGTTGAACCAAACTCCAATACAAAAAAAGTTCAAGAAACTCGATCAGATGCAACAATCATTGAAAGGAAAAGAAGATGAAGAAGAAGAAAAAGAAATATGGGATTGTGGCAGTCCTCTCTATGACTCATATGAATTGGCTTCACTAAGTCATATCATCGACAGGCATCTAATGGCATTGCCACATCTAGGACTGGGTGGATGTGGATCAAGATCAAACAACGTGATGGTAATGGAATCGGAATCCATAAACAGAGAAGAAAAAAATTCAAGTACTGGCTCTGGGTGTGTTATGAGTATGCTGTGGAAGAGGAAGGTGACCATAGGAGGAAGAAGGAATGAAAAGCCTCAGAAAATCAAAACATGTATTTCTTCCTTTTTTAAAAGGATTGGTTCTTGGAAGATATAGAAATGAAACAGGTGATTTGAGTATATGGGAATCATGATTTTCCTTTTTCTTTTTTTTCTTTTCTTTTTTTAACTTTGTTGGCGTTGAATGTTGATAATGTGTGAAATGCATTATGCATATATATATATATATATATGTGTGTGTGTGTGTGTGATCATCTTTAGACTATAGTGATCAATAGTCTAATGTATGAACTTGTTGAATGTAATATACATTGATTCAACTTCATAACATGACATGACGACAATTTTTATTTTTTCCCCTTAAATTAAATGAGTATCTCAATTAATTTGCATGCTTGAGTTTGATTCATGGGGTTATTTTAATTTTAAATTTTAAATTGTGGAGGATCTAATTAAGGATTTTTCTTTTGATTAAGCATTTTGTAATTGAGATAGACAAAGTGACAAACATACTAATGATGCCGAGAAAATCACCAGTGAGCTACACAGTCCTCGCACGCTCGCAACAATATCTTCATAATGACAAGAAAGGACCTCACAGAGAGCACCGATGTGATGCCGGCCAAATACCCTCCGAAGGTCAAGTTATAATCTTTTCACGACTCTAACATGCCAGAACTGAGTTGAATTATGCGTACCTTTTTCTTGAGGATCTTTGGGTTTTTATAGTCGAGTAGAGCAAACTCCTTTGCTTGCATAACAAGTGTTTTCCTTATGGAGAAGATCCTCATTAATGCACAAACATTCTAGAACGCTCCTCTTGTTAGAATTCTATTCATGTTGGGACTTTATAAACTGCGGCTGATCGTGTGTCGCAAGTATTTTCCATTTAGGGTTTCTTGGAAACCAGATAAAGACAAGTTGGACGATACGTGGCCGTTTGATCCTTCCACGCTACGTCCGTTCATATGTGATCCGTCATCTCCAATTTTTCCTCTTCAGTTGCCCCTTTCACCCCATGGATCTGTGATCTCTAAGTGGAAAGGCCTGTAGGGTAACGGCTCAATTTGAATCCTAAGAAGACACGCCCGTTTTTTACAGGCTAGCTTGAAATCATTTATGACATAGGACACATGGCGTTCAACGAGTGGCCATTCTCTTGGATCGAAACATCCCTTCGTCTTCCATGTTGTCCCTCTATATAAGCCAAACTCTCTTCCTCTCATTTCTTTACTTTTTCTGCTGAAATCTGTGATTAGAGTGCCTCCGTCATCTTTATCAGACAAACGAAGTCGTCCAATAGCTGCATCCGTCGCCAACGCTCCTTTACCGTTCATCTTTCAATTTTGGTGAGTATTCTGCTCCTCCCACTTATAAGAAAAATTTTATTTTCCTATACTTCATTTTATCTCAAATTTTGTACTACCGTCGTCAATTGTAGACCTGTCAGTCTTAGGTTTCACCATCACATGTAGGTTATGTCTAGTGCCTCAAGTAACTAGTCATTTGTCCATGATGGGGCGGGCTACGAGGAAGTGTACTTGTCAGGTCACAAAGATCATGGTGGTCAAAGTGAAGAGAGAAGTCCATCTGCCTCTTCTCTGTCCTCAAGAGATGAAGGTCTGGAGATGGATGGTGCAGAAGATTCCAGTAACGGTCTAGACGATGCTGAGCCCCCCAATTTAGTCCGTCGTGGGTCTTGATGGACTTAGGGAGTTCATCATGTTACCCCTTGTGGACAGTGAATGACTTTAATTCCACAATTAAAGAGCCACATTTCAAGACACTTAGGGCCAAATACCAAATACCAGATAACATCTCCATCCGTCTACCATACGACTTGGAGAAGTGTTACTATGAAGGAGTGAAGGGCATTGGGGTGTATGAACAAATGTTAAAGGCTGGGCTCAAGTTTCCCCTGAGTTCCCTTAATCATGAGCTACTCAAGCACCTAGGTCTGGCTGTCAACCAGGTATCCCCAAACGCCTAGAGGGTCTTCCTAGGAGTGGAGGTCCTATACGGGGCTATGACTGATGGTGCGAGATCCCTCCATTGCTACCGTCTAGATGTAATAAACCAGTCAAAGGGCATGAATTGTTTTGTGCCTAGGAGCCCATTGTTAAGGCTCGTATATGAGACCTCGGACTCAAATAGGAACTAGAAGAACCAGTACTTCTTCCTTAAGGGGGATGAATGGATGTGCCGTCCAAGGGACACAGGGCACATGCTTGTTGACACTACCTAGGGCATATTGCCTCCGTCTAGTATGCACCCGTCCTATAGTACACAAGTCTTGTAAATAACCGTTCTCTCTAATTCTTCAAATTTCTTCAACCGTACTCTTTTTACAGTCCAGGAGCATCCATAAGTTACACTTAAGTAGTGGAGCTTCTTGGAATTTTTTTTTTTGTTTTGCCAAAACAAAACTAAAGGAGAGGACTTAGGCCAAATTGGTCACACTAGATACCATTTGTTGGTATTGTGACGGACTAGAGCCTACCCCTAAAGCCCGTCGTTATGAAGCCTAAGTGTGCCAACGTAAGTCTGTCACCCATACTTGTGAATTTTGTTTTCCTTTACTTGGGAGCTAAGTATGCCCATCCTTTTTTACAGAAATGGATGCTACTAAAAGGAGGGTCATAATCAAGGCATAGGTAGCCAAGAATAAGGAAGAAGGAGGTCAGATCCCTAAAGGGATGGATCCAAACAACCCGTCTACCAAAAGGAAGGTGCCGCCGAAGTAAGACCGTGCACCAAAAAGGCAAAGATTGTATTGGAGCCCGTTGTGGCGTTGAAGGCTGAAGGTGCGAAGACAGTTACCCCAACAAAACATGAAGTAGGAAAAGGCTTCATGAAGGGTCCATCCACCACGCAGGAGAAGCCACCCGTCCTCCTCCGAGAGGACTCTAAATATGCCTTGGAGAGGCTTTCATCTGTCATAACACCTGAAGATTATGAGAACTCAAGCAATCACTCAATGGAGGCGATAGGGGAGATGGGGCTTTTTAGTATCGCTCAAGTAATCTTGCCCGCCCATTTTTCATTCGTCTTTACCTCTTAATTAGTTTGAAACTAATTCCTTTCCATTTTTCAGGCCATGGTTATGATGAAGGGGCTAATGGGATGGTGTTTAAATCATGAGACGGTGTTGGACCGTATACGTGCAAAGGCAACATTGACAGAGGACAAGCTGAACAAGCTGAAGGCCTAGAAGGTGGTCCAAGAAAAGAAGCTCATCATGGCGGAGCAAGCTAGGGATGAGTTTTCAAAGATGACAGAGCAACTAAAGCAGGTCTTGGAAGACAAGGAAAAGGAAATCCATAATGCCAAGGACCAGCTCTATCTAGTGAAGGAAGTTGCTGTACGAAAGTACCGTGACTTCGACGCCTTTCTGGCAGAGCTAGGAGTCTCTTATGGTGAAGGCTTTGACGACGCCCTCCGTTAAGTGAAGACTTTATATCCTAACCTGGATGTGTCCACTGTCAACATCAATGTCCAGGAGTAAACATCAGTTCAACCCATCCATTCCGAGAGTACGGATGAACTTTTTGCTAAGAATGTCCCCGTCAACGATACCCATGGTGACAGAATTAATGTTGAAATCCAAGCTAAAAAAAATGATGATCAGGACCGTCATCCTAAGAATTTATTGGTTGAGGGGAAGGATGAAACTCTTGCTCCAGTTGTGTAGTTTTTTTTTTTTGGGTGAACAGTTGATGTTTTAATCATTACTTTTGTGTATGAACATTGCCCTTTCTGGGCTTTAAGCATTGGTTAAGTTATTATGTTATCCGTCTATTATCTTTGCTTAATTATTTTTAAATAGATGCAATGGGTCCGTCTTGTTTAACCCGTCTATGTTGTGGATTTTATTTGAGCTCATATAGGTCTTTTGTGGATGGCTCTGTGGATCCATCTGCCTTATGCTTTTGAGGCCGTTTATTTCATGGACACTTGAGTCTAAAACCCGTTTGCCTTAAATGCACTTGTCCACTTTGTGGACTAGTAATAACTTATTATGGCTGTCCACTTTATTTGTTTGTTAATGATAGACCCGTCCTCATGATGGGATAAACCGTCCACTTAATGGACCATGATCAGTGTTCTTGGACTTTAATCATAACCGTCCACTTTATTGGTTAAAAAAAAAAAAAAAAACACCATCCTCCTATGATGAACCCTCAACTTTGTGGACTGTAGACTTATATTCATCCACTCTATGGGACAAAACATCCATCCTCTTGGGATGAACCATCCACTTTATAGACTTTCCATCCTCATGGGATGAACCGTCCAATTTAATAAAATATCCATCCTCTCGGGATGAACCGTCCACTTTATGGACCTTCTTTATATTTGTCCACTCTATCGGACTTAACAAAATATCCACCCTCTTGGGATGAACCATCCATTTTATGGACTTAACAAAATATCCATCTTCCTAGGATGAACCGTCCACTTTATGGGCTTAACAAAATATCCATCCTCTTAGGATGAACCGTCCACTTTATAGACTTAACAAAATATCCATCCATTTTATGTACTCGATCAAATTTCGTATAAAAACACATTACTCATATCTAAATATTCCTCTTATTATTAAACCAAAAGTAGTTCTTAAAGGAAAAGAAGCTTAAAAGAATACTTAAGAATACTGTTGCAAAAATAAACCACCCAGATATTAAACTAAAAAACTGGAGAGTGTTGTAATATTCAACTAACAAAATTTGAATGAACTGAGAATCTGTTGGATGTTGCTTTCTACTGGTAGTACTTTCTCTGGTGCTCGATGTTCCATGGATGGTGCAGCTTTTGCTCGTCTAGTGTCTCGAGGTGGTAGGTGCATTTTCTTTACCATGACATAATTTTGTAAGGTCCCTCCCAGTTGGGACTGAGCTTTCCCTGATTAGGATCTCTGGCGGCGCCCATTACCTTCCTTAGGACGAGATCTTCAACGTGGAAGTCCTTGTGTCTAACTCTGGAATTGTAGTGCTTGGCCATGAGGTCCTGATAACGTGCCAGTCTTTGTTCTGCTACTGCTCTGACTTCGTCTAGTAAGTCCAACTGCAGGTGTATAGCCTCGTCATTCCTCTGTTTGTCATGATTGTCTACCCTATAGCTTGTAAATCCAACTTCGGCTAGGATGATTGCTTCACTCCTATACGCTAATCGAAATGGTGTCTCCCTGGTAGGTGTTCTTGCTGTTGTCCGGTATGCCCATAAAATGCCCGAAAGTTCCTTTGCCAGATGCCTTTTGCCCCTTCAAGCTGAGTCTTGATAATCTTGAGCAAGGATCGGTTCATAACCTCAACTTGTCCATTGGTTGTGGGTGGGCAGGTGATGAGTAGCGGTTCTTGATCCCTAGCTCCAAACAAAAATCCCTGAATGCGTTGTTGTCGAACTGCTTCCTGATGATGCCGAAAAACCTGAGTCATAGTTTATTTTTGCATATCACTTCCCATTATCAAAGACAAGCACTCTTGGTATCCTATACCTGCAGATGATGTTCTTCCAAACAAAACTCCAAATATTCTTTTTCGTGATAGTGGCTAGGGCTTTTACTTCCACTCACTTAATGAAGAAGTCGATGCCAACTACAAGGAATTTCAGCTGCCTGACTACTGTTGGGAAGGGGCCCATGATATCTAATCCTCATTGAGTGAACGGCCATAAGGCCGTCATAGGGGTGAGTTCCTCCGATGGTTGTCTAATGGCGTTGCTGAACCTCTGACACTTGTTGCAGGTTTTGACACACGCTTGCGAGTCCTTCTGCATGGTGGGCCAATAATATCTCGCTCTGATTAGCTTGTACTCTACTTCCTCGGAGACTAAGCATCTTAGGTAAGGGAGGGAGAAGCCTCTTTTGTACAAAACATCCTTCATGAGAACAAACTGCAAGGCTTGGACCTTTAGCTTCCTCACTTCGTCCTTTATGTCCGGTAACGTCCCATTCTTTAGGTAGGAAATTAATGGTGTGGTCCAGTTGCTTTCAGAGCCTATCTTCTGCATATTTGTACCATCGTCTATGAGTGACGAGGTTTGGATGAAAGATAATACCTGGTTGAGGACAAGTACGCGTTCTGTTGAGGCAGCCTTAGTAAGTCGATTGGCGTATTCATTCTCCTCCCTTGGGATTTGGACAAACTTGATTTAGAGATCGCCAATTTGACCCTTCACCTTATCGAGGTATTTCTTCATCCTTTCATTCTTGCACTCATAGCTGCCATTGACTTGACTTGTTACTTCTTGGGAGTTGTAGTGTATGATCATGTTTTCAATTCCTACCACTCTTACAAGGCCTAGCCCTACTATTAAGGCTTCATATTTTGCTTCATTGTTGGTCATAAGAAACTCAGGTCGGATCATGCACTCGATCCTATCTTCCTCTGGAGAGATGAGTACTATGCCAGCCCCTCCTGGTTGGCTATTGGAAGACCCATCCGTGTAAATGTTCCAATGCAGAATCTCTTCTACCCCCTAGCCATCCATTAGAGTGAATTCGGTGATGAAGTCGGCCACAGCCTATCCCTTTATAGCTGTTCGCAGACAGTATTGTATGTCAAATTCACTCAACTCCACTGCCCATAAAGCTATCCGTCCTGCAACCTCGAGGCTACTCATGGCTCTTCTTAGAGGTTTATCTGTCAAGACAACAATGGTATGTGCTTGGAAGTATGGCTTGAGTTTTCATGCCACGGCTACCAGTGCAAAGGCCAACTTCTCCATCTGGGGGTACCTTTCTTCTGCTCCTCGAAACACTTGACTTGTAAAGTAAACGGGTCTCTGCAATCCTTCTTCCTCTCTTATCAAAGCTGCGCTGACAACAGCTTGTGAAATAGCTAAGAATAGGTAGAGCTCCTCCCCTGGCCTGGATGGGCTGAGCAATAAGGGAGATGAAAGATACACTTTTAGGTTTTTAAACGCTCGTTGGCACTAATTCGTCCACTTAAATGATCTCTTCAACATGTGGAAGAAGGAAAGGTATTTATCCGTTGTCCTTGATACGAACCTATTTAATGCTGCTATCTTGCCATTCAAGCTTTGCACCTCCTTGATCGTCTTCGGTGGGGCTAACTCCATTATAGCCCATACTTTCTCTGGATTGACCTCTATACCTCTTTGGGATACCATGAATCCCAGGAAGTTTCCCACAGTAACCTTGAACGCACGCTTACTCGGATTTAACTTCATGTTGTACGTTTGAAGGGTGTCGAAAGTCTTTCAGAGGTCGCTTAAGTGGTTGTCTTCTCGTAAGCTTTTCACCAGCATGTCATCTACATAGACTTGCACATTCCTCCCAATCTAGTGTGCAAACATCTTGTTTATTAATCTCTGGTATGTTGCCCTTGCATTTTTGAGTCTGAATGGCGTTACCTTGTAGTAGAAGAGTCCTTGGCTGGTAACAAAGGAAGTTTTTCTCTTGATCAGCTTCCTCTATTTTGATCTGATTGTAGCCCGAAAAAGTATCCATGAAGCTCAAAAGTTGATGTCTCGCAGTCGAGTCTACAAAGGTATCTATGCGTGGGAGTGGGTAACTGTCCTTGGGGTAGGCTTTATTGAGATCCATGAAATCAACGCACATCCTCCATTTTTCATTGGCCTTTTTTACCATAACCACATTTGCCAACTAGTCGGGGTAGTACACTTCCTGAATGAAATCTACATCCAGCAACTTTTGAACTTCTTTGGCTATAGCTTTGTCTCTTTTCTGAGTGAACACTCGCTTTTTCTGTCGGATGGGAGGTGACGAAGGTGACATATTCAACCTGTGAACTATGATCGAAGGGTCAATCCCTGGCATGTCCTCATGACTCCAAGCGAACACATCTTGGTTTTCTTTTAGGAACGTTGTGAGCACCTGTGGTTTCGTTCGACTAGACGACGTTCCCATTCTAGTAGTTTGTTCGGGCCTTGAGTTATCAAGGGTCACTTCTTCTAGTTCCTTAACCGGCTCTGCTATTGCCCGTTATTCCTCTATGCACATGGTTTGCTGGTGATTATCCATCTCCAACATGGCAATGTAGCATTCGCGTGCAGCCACTTGATTCCCCCCCAGCTCTCTAATTCCATAATCTATAGGGAATTTGATCATTAGGTGGTAGGTTGAAGTTACAATCTTCCATGAATTAAGAGTGGGTCATCCGAGAATAGCATTGTAAGCAGACGAGCAGTCAACCACGAGGAATGTTACGCCTTTAGTGATTTGCTAGGGGTAGTCACCTACCGTTACTAACAATGTGATAGCACCTAGGGGAAATACCCTTGTTCCTCCAAAACTTACAAGGGGAGCATTTGTCAGGACTAGTTATTCTCTGTCAATCCTCATCTGTTGGAACGCTGGATAATACAGAATGTCCATATGTCCACCAAGCTACCATCATCATGCGGGTGGTGAAGCCTTCGAGCATCTTCTTTGGAGAATCGGATGACGAGGTTGTCTATCTATGCCATCTTAGGTACGGATCCTATAGGCTGGACATTCTAGACCATCCTGAGGTATGTCTTGTGGGCTTTTTGGAGGACCCAGTGGTCGTTGTGCCCCCTACAATCATTCTTATATCTCCTATGGGCAGTCTAGGACGTTCATTCTCTCATTGTAGGGCCTGCTCTTGGAATGGATTCGTTCTTTCCTTACTAACGAACCTTTGCAATTTCCCTTGTCTTACAAGAGCTTTTATCTGTTATTTTAAATCGTAGCAGTCAACTATGTCGTAGCTGTGATCACGATGGAAACTGCAGTACTTATCCCTTGACCTCTTATTGGGGTCTCTCTTTAGCTTGCTGGGAAACGTTAGTGCTCCTTCGTCTTTGATCTGCATCAAGACTTGGTCTATCGAGGCCGTTAGCAGTATGAAACTTGTAAATTTCCTAGTTGGGGGTTTGGAGCGTTGGTCTTCCTGCCACTCTTCGGTCCTAGCCATCTTTTGCCCCCTATCTTGCTGAGCGTCCTCCTGTCTTTCCCTTTTCCTAGGCTTCTCCTCTCGAGCCAATAATGCATCCTCTGTGTTCATATATTTGGTAGCCCTATAGAGTACATCCGACATAGTTTTTGGATCATTCTTATATAGAGAAAATAGGAACTTACCCTTTCATAGACCATTAGTGAACGTTGCTACGAGTATTTTGTCATCTGCTTCATCGATCGAGAAGGCCTCCTTGTTAAAACGGGTTATGTAGGACCTCAGTGTCTCATCCTTCCACTGCTTAATGTTCATCAAGCATGTAGTAGACTTTTTATATCTGTGTCCCCTGATAAAGTGCGAGGCGAATTGGGTGCTCAACTCCTTGAAGGATCTAATGGAGTTGGGCGTCAGCCTGCTGAACCAGATCCTTGCAAGGCCCTACAGCGTGATGGGGAAGGCTCTGCACATGATCTTGTCCGGTACCCCCTAAAGGTGCATTAGGGTCTTGAAAGACTCCAAGTGATCCAGCGAGTCCTTGTTTCCGTCGTAGTTTTCCATTTGTGGCATACGAAACATTAGTGGAAGGGAGAAAGAGGTGACGGGTGCTGTGAATGGCGAATCCATTCAGTGGACCAAGTCATCGAGGTCGCTTGATACTCGCCTCTTGAGGGCATTCATCATAAAATCCATCCGTTCTCTCATCATCTGCATCTCCGCAACAATGTGGGGTGGAGTCGTATCAATGATTGATGGATGGCTTATGTCCTGTCTTTCTGGTCTACTAGGGGTCTTACTTCCTTCTGGCCCCTTTTGGTCTCTTTGTTCAACACTTGTACTTTCTTGGTCCTCCTCCTAGGTGTGTCCCATGTTCTTCTAATGCAGCTACTCTTCTAGGTCTTAATTTTGTCGGGTGAGACGTTCCACTGCTGTTGTAAGGGTTTGGACCTGCCTTTCCAAGGCAATGGGTCATGGCTTGTCTCCTTGCATGTTATTGGTGGTTGCCATTGAGCAAGTAAGTACCATGCAACTCTTTGTTCGAGAAGCATTTATGTGGCTTACAAGTCACTGTCTTTCCCATAGATGGCGCCAACTGATGATGCCGAGAAAATCACTAATGAGCTATACAGTCCTTGCACGCTTGGAACAATACCTACACAATGACAAGAAAGGACCTCACAGAGAGCATCAGTATGGTGCCAGCCAAATACCCTCTGAAGGTCAAGTTATAATCTTTTCACAACTCTAAAGTGCCAGAACTTGGGTGAATTATGCGTACCTTTTTCTTGAGGGTCTTTGGGTTTTTATAGTCGAGTAAAGCCAAACTCCTTTGCTTGCATAACAAGTGTTTTCCTTATGGAGAAGATCCTCATTAATGCGCGAACATTCTGGAACTCTCCTCATGTTAGAATTCTATTCATGTTGAGACTCTATGAACTAGGGCTGATCGTGTGTTGCAAGTATTTTCCATTTAGGGTTTCTTGGAAACCACATGAACTAGGGCCGTTTGATCCTTCCATGCTACGTCTGTTCATATGTGATCCATCATCTCCAATTTTTCTTTTTCACGTACCAATACCAATACCATCACTGCGTCTGTAATTGCTAGCCAGCTTATATATACATACATACATATATATATGTATGTGTGTGTGTGTGTGTGTGTGTGTGGGGGGGCAAGTTGTTGACTTGTTTATCACTGATAGCCGATAAGAGTGTTTTTAGTAATGTAGTAATTAGAGATAATTCAGATATAATTATGTCAACAAAGTGGCTTATGAGTTATTTATAAATGAAAGAAAAATCAAATCGTACATGTAGATCAGAGGTCTCATTTCCATCCCAAAAAAAAAAAAAAAATGGATGAGATGTCTCATTGGAAAAGTTATTTTACGGCCAAAATTGGGAATTAACACTATTTTCCAAACAATATAATTAGTAGGCACTGTTACAAAACTATATTTTTTACTAACATCTCGAGTTTAAAAGATTCGATTTTGAGCTTATAAATCGAGTCTCAAATACTTAATTTCAGTGTTCTCATCTGGCGTTTCTTCCATGTGGCATCCACCTGAAAATCGAGTCCCTAAGACTTGATTTATAAGCTAACCCTTAAAATGTTTTAAGCCTGCATCTCTCGCTCTCTCTCTCGGTGAAGCCTCCATGGCCGATTAGCCTCCATGACAGTAGGTTTTTGAACCACGTGGCCGACAACAATGCCTGATGAGTTTGACCCCGTCCTATGTATCTGTCGCATAATCCTCGCCATCTATGAATCGGACCTCTGAAACCCGCAATGGGAGCCCTTAGGCTGGTACAGGCTTAACCCGAACTAGGTCATCAAGCGTGTCACCTACGACCAAACCTAGGGCCACGTGCCACCGTACCTAATCTACTGCGACCAAGAGCACTGCCAAATCATGTTGGCGATTTGAGGCCTTAACTTGGCCAAAGAGAACGATTACAAGGCTTTCTTGGATAATCAGCTGGGGAAGCAAATGTTTGATAGCGGGTACATACACCACGGGCTTTTGAAGTCGGCTGTGTGGCTGTTGAATGATGGGTCTTAGGGTTTTTATTTTTTTAATTTGGATTTTAGGTGGCTGTTGGGGGTGGATTTGGTTGGATTTATGCTAAATTGTTGGATTAATGCTCGGATTTATAGGTTAATAGTGGCTAGTCTATGCTTGTATTTGATGGTGGCTGATCTATGTTTGTGTTTTGTACTCCAAACACTTGTGAAAATCTTTTCAGTGTAAACTTTTTACAAATACAAATCAAGTCTCTAAGACTTGATTTTCACAAATACATATCGAGTCTCTAAGACTCAATTTCCAGGTAAACTCCACGTGGAATCTGGCCAGCTCAGATATGATCCAAACATGAAAACCGAGTCTTTGAGACTCGGTTTATAGACCCAAAATCAAGTCTTTGAGACTCAAGATGTTAGTAAAATATATACTTTTGAAACCATGCCTACTAACTATATAGTTGGGAAAATGGGCTTAATTCCCAATTTTGGCCTTATTTTACTTTTGTCAGTTCATATATCACAACTAGTACTATGTATTCTACCTGACGACAGTGTTAAAGACAGTTTCATGATTTGTGTGTGTGAGATCATATTCAATTATTAATGATGACATATTAAGACCAACTGCAATATAAAACTGTGGATTATTGTGTACTCTCAGAGTACCATAAATGCGTACTCCCCCCCTTTCATATAACTGTGGATCCCACTAATGATGACAAATTAAGACAAATTGCAATATAAAACTCATCAGCTATATATATATATATATATATACATAGGAAAATTATTGTGTACTCTTGGAGTACTATAAATGCGTACTTCTCTCCTCTCACATAACTGTGGGTTCTGCTAATTAAATTTTTTGTGGGACCCACAATTCATATGAAAGGGGGGGAGTAGATATTTCTGGTACTCCCGGAGTATTCAATAATTTTCCATATATATACACACACACACATACACACATAATGGTTGCCATTATTCCAAAAATAAATGAAAACTAGTAAAGCCTGTTAAAAGCAAGGAGGAATGCACTCAAGCCATTAGTAGACATAAGAACAGAGATGGAGAACAGGGCAGCACTCAAGGAATTGAAACTTAGAGAAATTGGATCAGTCCAGAGCTTTTAGAGGTGATTGAATCAATTCCTTATCATAAACACTTTATTCACATGTATGAAGGAGCCTTGCCATATGGATAGAAGCATGACATAAGTTGCAGTTACAACTTGTACACATGGGTTGATGATTGGGACTATTTGTAACTAATTTTCCCTCCTTCACGGAGTTACTTATTTTTTTTGCTTCCACAGATTGTATATATAGATAGCACTAGTGTATAGATTCATTGTATTGTATTCTCATCTTCAATCGGTTAAGATCATTCATTCTATTTAAATAGAGGGTTCTACAATTCTTTACATGGTATCAGAGTTTGGTGAAGCACAACAATGGCGTCCACTAAATCTATCCCTTTGATCCTCAACCATGACATTCTGCTTTGAATTCCAACGATGATCCTCCTAATTCTACTCCTTCTAATCCCTATTTTCTTAGCTCCAGTGAAAATCTGTGCAGTATCTCGGTCACGCAACCATTGCTTGGAATGAGGAATTACCAATCATGATTCTTGCTCTTACAGTGAAGAAGAAAATTGGTTTTGTCAATGGCAAAATCACAGAACCAGATATGGATTCACCTCTGTGTGAAGATTGGGAGAGCTGCAATACTATGGTATTATCTTGGATGTTCAATTCGATGCATGTGGGCGTATCAAGCAATATCATGTACTGTAAGACTGTGAAGGAGATGTGGATTGAATTGCAGAACCATTTTTCACAAGTGAATGGTCCTAAGATATACAATTTACAGAAGCAGATTTCACATATCTGCCAAAATCATATGTCAATTTCAGAATATTACACCAAATTCATGAGACTTTGGGATAAATTGCTCAACTTTGAGCCACTTCCAAAGTGTTCTTGTGGTGCTATGAAGCTGCTAAGTACTTCACACAATAAGGCTTATGTGATGAGGTTTCTAATAAGGCTAAATGAGAACTATGAGACTCTTTGTAGTCAAATTCTCACATATGATCCATTTCCTTCAATGTGCAAGGTTTACTCTTTGGTTCTTCAAGAAGAATCACATAAGAACCTTGATCATGAAGGATTAAGCTCATCACAAAGAGATGTAGTAGCAATGTATGCGAATTCAAAGAATAATTCAGGAAGTTCTTCTTGGAACAAAGGCAATGGGAAGAAAGAAAGGCCATTTTGCACTCACTGTAATAAGTCTGGGCATACCATTGAGAAGTGTTATAAACTTCATGGTTACCCTCCAGGATACAAGCTAAAAGGGAAGAATAATGCTAGTGCAAATTAGGTCTCTTCACATTTGAGCAATAGAGCTGAGAATTTTACATCAACAAGCAATTTGTCCTATTTCTAAGGCACAATGTGAACAATTGTTGGCTTTTCTCAATTCTAGTTTAGGATCTACTTCTGGAGGTGATAGATCACACCATGCAACTAATGTGAGAGCTTCTTCTAGTGTGGCTGGTGTGGAAGGACATTCTAGTGGTACTTTTGATGTGTTCTCTTCAAAATCACAAGTCAATTCCTCAGCCAATCTTTGTTCTGATCTCATGTCAAGTACTTCCTCTAATTTCTCTTTTAGTCCTAATTTGTCACACTCTATATTTATTGCTAAAACTATCAATAGAGATGCCTTTAGGAATTCCAATTGGGTCATAGACACAGGAGCTACAGACCATATGGTGCACTCTATTACTGTTTTTACTTCTATCACTACCACTCTAAACACATTTGTGAATCTTCCAAATGGTGAATTTGCCTTAGTGACCCACATAGGAACTGTTAAAATCTCAGAAAATCTTGTTTTTTCTAATGTGCTTTGTGTTCCTTCCTTCAACTTTAATATGATTTTTGTCAGTCAATTGGCAAAATCCATTCTTTGTTGTCTCATATTTTTTGGCAATCTATGCTTTATTCAAGACCTAGCTCATTGGAGCACAATTGGTCTGGGTAAGGAGATCAATGGTCTCTATTTGCTGTTAAAGGGAGAATCAACATCAACTTCAAATTGTGTTTCTTTGTCTATTTCTGCTAATAAGGTTCTACCACACATATGGCATGCTAGATTAGGACACATATCAGATGTCAAATTGGCTTTGTTGAATAAGGACAATGTACATTGTACCAATTCTAATGCAAATTTTCATTGTGACATTTGTCCACTTGCTAAACAGAAGAGATTACCCTTCAATATCAATACAACTATTTCCAATGAATGTTTTGATTTACTTCATTGTGATATATGGGGACCTTTCTCTGTTCCTAACATCCATGGTTGTAGATTTTTTTCTAACCGTTGTAGATGATTATTCAAAATGTACATGGGTGTATCTGTTGAAGCATAAATTCCAAACTGCATCTTATCTAGACCAATTTTGTACAATGTTTGAAACACAATTTACAAGGAAAGTGAAATGCATTAGGTCAAACAATGGTACTGAGTTCTTTCTCAAAGATTTTTTTACTAAACGAGGCATCTTACATCAATTAAGTTGTGTTGAAACTCCACAACAAAATGCTGTTGTGGAGAGAAAACATCAACACATCTTAAATGTTGCAAGAGCTCTCAAATTCCAATCCAATTTACCTTTACATCTTTGGGGTTATTTCATTTTAACTACTGTTTACTTGATAAACAGACTTCCTTCTTCTATTTTAAATAAAAAAATTCCTTATGAAGTCCTATTTAGTCATCCCCCCACTTATTCTCATTTAAGGATTTTTGGATGTCTTTGTTATGCTTCCACCCTTTCTCATAATAGCACCAAGTTTGATCCAAGGGCTAAAAAATGCATTTTTTTGGGCTATCCTTTTAGGGTTAAAGGTTATAGAGTTTTGGATTTGTCTACCAAAACTGTGTTTACATCTAGAGATGTTATTTTTTATGAAAATCATTTTCCTTATGTTCAAAGTAATACAGATTTCAATGACCCTTTTATTGTTACTTCTGATGTTGTTTCTCATTCTCCCACAGACAGCATTTTAGACTCATTTGTTACTCCTATTAGTATTTCAAAAGTTCCTATTCCATCTCATACTTCAGACATTCCATTTGCATTACATCCATCTGCCAATGATACTGACAGCTCGACATCCATTCCCCATGACACTTCTTTATCTGATCCACATTCTTTAGACATTTCTTTTGTTTCACCTATTGTTCCTATATTTGTCCCTGCACCTCCACACACTAGAAAGTCCACTAGGGTCCATAAAACACCTAACTACTTGCAAGATTATGCTTGCAATTCAGCTGCAACAGTTGCTGATCTAGGTTCCCATTATGATATGGCTGATTATCTCAGCTATTCAAACCTTAGTCCTTCCTATTAGTCTTACCTCATGACTGTCAATGCATGTCATCCAGAACATACTTCTTTCTCCCAAGCAATTCAAATTCCTGTTTGGAGAAAGGCAATGGATAAGGAAATCCAAGCTTTGGAGAAGACTGGGACTTGGATTCTTACTCCTTTACCTACTAGGAAGACCCCCATTGGTTGTAAATGGGTGTATAGGGTGAAGTTCAATTCAGATGGCAGTGTTGAGAGGTATAAGGCTAGGCTTGTGGCAAAAGGCTATACCCAAAGAGAAGGCTTAGATTTTCTGGAAACTTTTTCTCTAATTGCAACGACTGTATTGTCAGGATTCTTCTTGCACTTGCTTCAGCCAAAGGTTGGCCTCTTCATCAACTTGACATCAACAATGCTTTTTTGCACGGAGACTTGGATGAAGAAGTCTATATGAGTTTGCCCCTTGGTTTTCACAGTAAGGGGGAGTGTTCTTCATCACATTCTTCTACTCCTTTGGTTTGTAAACTTGTGAAATCTCTTTATGGATTGAAGCAAGCATCAAGGCAATGGAATGCAAAGTTGTCTGCCACCATCCTACAGCTTGGTTTCATTCAATTTGAGGCAGACCATTCCTTGTTTGTTCATTCTAATGGTGATTTGTTCACAACATTATTGGTATATGTGGATGATATGGTTCTTACAAGTAATGATACAGGTTGCATTGCCTCAGTTAAGTCAGTTCTAGACCAAAAGTTTGGAATTAAGGACCTAGGTTCTCTCAAATACTTCTTGGGCTTAAAGATTGCAAGGAGTGATAAGGGTATTAGTCTAAATCAAAGAAAGTATGTTCTTGAAGTACTTAAGGAAGCTGGAGTGGTTGGGTGTAAACCTACCAAGACAACTATGGAACAATAGTTAAAACTGTCCAAAGGTGATGTTGAGCTACTTAAGGACCTAGGTCAGTTCAGAAGGATGATAGGGAAGCTAATGTATCTTACACTTAGCAGGCCTGATATTACCTATTATGTTTACAGACTTAGTCAATTTTTATCACAGCCTAGAGTCCCTCATATGAAGGTAGCAACAAGGATCTTGCAATACCTCAAACACCAGGGCAAGGGGTTTTCTTTCCTATGGAGTCAGATTTGCAACTTAAGACTTACTGTGATGCAGATTGGGCAGGCTGCCCTGATACCAGATAGGGATGGCAATGGGGTGGGGTGGGACCGGAGGATGGGATTTTCATCCCCACTCCACATGGTTGTTGCCTTTCCCCATCCCTGCCCCTTGGGGCCCTGCGGGGACTCACCCCGCCCCTCCCATAATACAATTTTATATATATAAATAAAAATTTTGCTACAATAATATAAATCACAACAAAACAAAATGTTTTAAAATCCAAGCATTTAAATAAACCAAGTATTTAAATAGTCTAATATGTAACAACATAATTCAAAACTGCCTAATAGCAAGTGTGGGGCCGAACATATAATGAATCACATCTAGCTTGAAACTGCCTATTACATAATGAAATCCAAGCGTGCCCAAACCTACTGCCTATTGGAAGCATGAAACAATGTGCAAAAAAAAAAAAAAAAACAATTGGAATATGATAAGAAATAAACCTACTGCCTACTAGAAGCACTACGTGACTAGCCTTTTTTCCTTCCAATTGTGCTTCTTCAATAGTTATAAACAAAAATACCAATTTTAGATATAAAAAAAGAACCAAAATTTAAATTGAAAAAAAAAAACTAATTTAAGAAACACTAAAACAAAAGGAAGACAATGAATGAGATGAACCTAAAAAGCAACGTCTTGGACTTGGAGTGGAGTTTGGCTTGAAACTTGAAAAACATGTATAGACTAGCATCACTATATTCAGTGGTAGACAAAGAATCACCTGATAAGGTGTTCCAACTAGCATCACTATATTCTTCAAGAACAGCAGGATATCTTTGATATAGCAAACCATAGTGCGCAGTTCTTTTTAAATATCTCATTAATTGAGTCATGGCATTCCAATGCTCAAAATTAGGTTTGCTAGTAAATCTTGCTAAAACTCCTACGGCATAAGCAATATCAGGTCTAGTACAATCAGTAGCATATCTAAGACTACCAATAATACTAGCATATTCCTTTTGATTGTAAATATCATTTTCATCTTTAGTAGGAAAAAGATGCACACTAGAGTCAAAAGGAATACTTGCAGGCTTACAATCAAAGTAATTATATTTTTTCAAATGTATGATGCAATCCATCTTCTCCTCCAGCCTGAAGTTTGCATCTTGAAGCTCTTCTACTCGACCCTCCAGCTTGTAGTTTGCATCTTGGAGCTCTTCTACTCGACCCTCGAGTTGTTGAGTATACTGAGTTGAGGAAGATGAGGCAAAAGTCCTAAGAGATGAGGAAGGCCTCATGCCAAGTCCCTTTACATAGCCAGATCTCGGCTTAAGAACCATCATAGATATCTCCTCTTCGGTCAAAGGCTGTGCTTTAGGAGTGCTACAATGCTCATCTTGTACTTTCAACATCTCTTGCTGTCATTTCAAATAATAAAAACCATCAAAAATATATATGTTCTAGTTTTGCAAACATATATAGAATAAAAATACATATACTCTAGTTTTGCAAACTCAAGGCATATATTGATATACATACATATGTATGTTCGCAATCAGGGTGTACCCACTATTTTGTCTTTGAATTGAAATGGGTATCATAGTAGACTTGTGCTAGCTTAGGAATATGACCCCCATTTTTCCGTCTCTAATTACATGCTTTTCAATGTTAGAAGACAAGTTAATTAATTACATTTGAAGTTCAATGTTAGAAGACATGTTAGTAGTCCCACAAAAGCTATTTTTCCATATAATGAGATTGATCTACAAATATGCCATTTGAAGTTCTAGAGATTTTCATGCCAAGAATCACATTAGCTTCTCCTAAATCTTTCATATCACAATTATTTTTAAGAAGCATTTTGGTAGCATTTATAATATCCATATTAGGACCAAAAATTAGAAGATCATCAACATATAAACAAATTATAAGATGAGCATCATCAAATGTTTTATAATATATACATTTGTCACTTTCATTTGTTTTAAAACCATTAGAAAGCAAACATTGATCAAATTTCTCATGTCACTGTCTAGGTGCTTGTTTTAGACCATATAAAGATTTTAATAATTTACATACCTTGTGCTCATTACTTGGCATTGTAAAACCTTCTGGTTGGTTCATGCAGATTTCTTCTTCTAAATCTCCATTTAGAAATGCCGTCTTTTCATCCATTTGATGTATCATCAAATTATGTATAGCTGCTATAACAATCAATAATCTAATAGATGTAACTTTAGTAACAGGAGAAAAAGTATCGAAAAAATCAATATCTTCTTTTTGTTTAAAACCTTTAGCTACAGGCCTTGCTTTGAATTTTTCAATAGATCCATCAGGTTTTAATTTTCTCCTAAGTACCCATTTACATCCAATTGTTTTACAACCTGGAGGTAAATCTACAAGTTTCCAAGTATTATTAGATATAATAGAATCCATCTCATCATTGATGGCTTTTTTCCAAAAACCTGAATCAAGAGAAGATAAAACTTCTTCTAAAGAAGTAGGGTCACCTTGTAAATTATACACATAATATTCAAGACCAAAATCCTTTTCAATTCTAGGTCTTTTACTCCTCCTAGGTTCAATCTCATATTCATTAACATCTCTTGACTTAGATGTTGAACATTCAAATTTCTCTTGTTGTTCAAAACCCCCACTATTTTTATGTTTAAATGGAATTTTATTTTCATGAAAAATTGCATCTCTAGATTCAATTATTGTATTATAATCAATATCATAAAATCTATAAGTTGTGCTATATAAAGAATAACCCAAAAATACACATGTAGAAGCCTTTACCCCAACTTTAGGTCTTTTGGGATCAGGTAGCCTCACATATGCTAAGCAACCCCAAATTTTGAAAAAATTCAAATTTGGTTTATATTTTTTCCATAATTCAAAAGGAGTTAAAAAAGTTTTTTTATGAGGTACTCTATTCAAAACAAAATTGCAGTTAAAACAGCTTCACTCCAAAAATATTTAGGAGCCCCAGAACTAACAAGCATAGCATTAGTTAAATTTATAAGAGTCATATTTTTACGTTCAGCTACTCCATTAGAAGATGGAGAATAAGGGGCAGTAGTCTCATGAACAACACCAAGAGATTGAATATAATTATTAAGACCAAGAGTATTATATTCTTTTCCTCTATCAGTTCTAAACCTTTTAACCTTTTTATCAAAAGTATTCTCAACTTCTTTTAAGAAAATTGATAATTTTCAAAAGCATCACTTTTATTTTTCATAAGATAGACATATGAATATTTTGAAAAATCATCTATAAAGGTTATAAAATACTAATTACCTCCACGTGTCAAATGTCCTTCAAATTCACAAATATCACTATGGATAAGTTCTAGTAATTCAGTATTTCTTTCAACTGATTTATAAGGCTTTTGAGTAATTTTAGTCATGCTACAAATTTCACATTTTTCAAGTTCATTTTCAAGTTTAGGAATTAAACCTAAACCACTCATATTTTTCATATATTTATTATTAATATGACATAATCTACCATGCCAAACATTCACACAAGAAACAATATAAGCAAAACTTGAATTTTCATTCATCTCAACATTAAGTTTAAACATGTCATCATTTCAAGTTTAGGAATTAAACCTAAACCACTCATATTTTTCATATATTTATTATTAATATGACATAATCTACCATGCCAAACATTCACACAAGAAACAATATAAGCAAAACTTGAATTTTCATTCATCTCAACATTAAGTTTAAACATGTCATCACAAGCATAGCCTTTGCCAACAAACATGCCCTTTTTAGAGAGTACATATTGATCAGCCTCAAAGACTTGTTTGAAACCAGCCTTATTCAACAAAAAACTAGAAACTAGATTCTTTCTAATGTCAGGAACATAAAAGACATCTTTGAGAGTGACTTCTCTCCCAGAAGTAAATTTGAGAAGCACATCTCCAATACCCACAACTTCAATGGTATGAGAATCACCAAGCATAATTTTATTTTTCTCATCCAAGATGGTGTAGGTCTTGAACCAATTTTTATCATAGCAAACATATCTAGTTGCCCCAGAATCAATCCACCACCCTCCTAAGCCTTCAAGAATATTAATCTCGGTAACCATAGCCACAAGAGGCTCTTCAATGACATTGGCTTAAGCCATAGGCCCATGTTTTCGAAAGCGACAATTTCTAGCCGAATGTCCAGGCTTTCCACATACAAAACATGCATAATTGTTATTATTATTGTGGCTGCCATTATTTGGAGCATGCTTAGGATGGTGTGCTTGATTCTTTCTTTGATTAGAGTGGGTCTTATGTTGAGGCTGATTTCCATTTGGCCTACGTTTGAAGTTTCTTTTCTTAGGCCTTACATAGTCATTATTTTTTGCATTGGCTTTTGACATGTTTTCATTTGAGGAGACGAAATTTAACTTAGGACCATTTGCTCCATGGAATTCAACAGCTTTGTCATGGTTCCTTGCCTCTTCCTCCACTCTCAAACGGGTGATAAGGGATTCAATGGAGAGTTCCTTTTGCTTGTGTCTCAGAACTTTGGCAAACTCCTTCCAAGACTCAGGCAGATTGTCAATGATGGTTGAAGCTTGCATTTGTTCATCTACTCGAATGCCTTCAGATCGAACATCTTGTGAAATCATTTGGAGTTCATAGGATTGTTCCACCACGGACTTGCCTTCAACCATTTAAAACCTGAAAAATCGGCTACATGCATATTTCTTGGATCCAGCTTCCTCTGTATCATATTTTTGATTCAATGCCTTCCATATCTTTTTGGCTGATTTGTAAGCTTGATCATAATAATCATACAAATCATCAGAAAGACAATTAAGTAAATAATTTCTATAGTAAAGATGATCCTTATCCTATTTCTTAACATCTTTTTCATGTTGAGAAAGTTCTTCTTTAGTCAATTGTTCAGATTTCTTTTTCTTTGGTTTTTTCTCAGTTAACACATAAGCCACATTCAAGAGAGTAAGATAAAACAAAGTCTTTTGTCTCCATCTCTTGAAGTTAACACCACGGAAGCAGAATGGCTTATTAAGATCACCCGCTCCAGAGGAATTAGGCATAACATTACCATTTCCCAAGGATGATTTTGTGTTCTCCATAACGATTTGTCTCAAATTGTTGGAAATAAAGGAGAGATAATACCTGAATTTTCCTTGGAAATTGCACAATTTGATATTACCAAAAAAGAGGTGGCAGAGATGAGGCATGGACCAAGTCACTGTCTTGAGACAAATCATACCGTCTACGGTATATCCGATGTAGTTAGACAAATAATTTCTGCACGTTGCTTCCAGGATATAACAGCTGTAGGGTTCGATTTCTTTACGTAAACCCAAAGACAATTAATTTGTAGAGTATGGGTTGAAGAACTAGAGTTGACAAGGGATTCACAACAAAGGATTATCACTCTTTTTTTTTATTCATCGATCAGTTTCCATACATTCCATGGTTTGTAACAAACCCTCTCCCTCTATTATATAGCCACTCTCATCCTCATCTCTACCGTCCACGTGCTCCCCATCCATGGATTTGCTCAAGTACCTGTCACGTCAGGCAGCTTCTTTTCATCTCTGTGTGAGTGGCGGTAGGTTATGGAGCACTGTTCAGAGGTCTTCTCCACATAAATGCGGCTAGAAAAGCTGTTGCAGTGCATTGAATACGGTGGCAGCAGCCTTTCCCTCAGATATTTCCTCATCCTTATCGTTCCTGGGTATGTTTTGAGCTTATCTTGATCAGGTGGAGCCCTCGGACAATCAATCAGGCTTTTCCCCTACTCATTTAGTCTCCAATATCACATCAAAGTAAAACATCTTCCTCGGACAGGTGATGTCCTCCTCGGACTGGAGATATCCTCTTCGGACAGCGATGATTCTCTACAGGAGGATTCCACTTCACTCTGGGCCCTGCATTCTCCGCATCTTTCTCTTCGGATGTGAAACAGTCCTCTCCTGGGTATTCGGCCCATTAACTTGGGCCTAACCCCCTTATCCCCCACAACAGCCTAGCTACCTTTGCTGATTATCCTTGCGAGCCTACACTGCTTGCAGGATATAAGCTCTTTATAGTACTTTCTTTTCCCAGAAAATTTTGTAAAAGATAGAATAATTTTGTGAGTAGTAAAAAACAATAGATGATAAGTGTTTACGACAATAAAAAATTGTTTTTAAAAAGTCTGTAGCTTTCTAAAATAAAAATGTGTTTTTTTTGAAACTTTTATTTCTTTCCATATATATAGAACTAGATATGTTGCTTGTCCTTAGCCAGAAAATAAAACGTTTGATATCAATTAAATAGTCAAAACGTTATTAAAATTAATATATATAATCAATGGCTTCTTTATATATATATATATATATAATATAATATAATATAATAAAATCGGATACCAAGATTAAAAGTTTCTCTTTGCCAGCCTTTAGTACATTGAGAGCAAGAAAAGAAAGAATCAAAATGTCTCATAGATTACGTTGCTGAACAAGAAAAGAAAAAGTCGTAGTGCCAAGCATTTAATGGCCTATTATTACAATACTTTTTCAAAAGTTTTCTTTCTGAATATATGTTAGCAATTTGCTAACGGTTTGACCACTGTCCATTAAACCAAATAGTAAACATTTGTGTATATATGGTAACATAAAATAATTCAGCAATAACTGTACATTTAAATGCTGAAATTCTTCCATATATGACATTATTATGTCATATTCAAATAAGATAATAAAACCAAATATGCTGGCAATTATGATATTAATATTACATTAATGTTCATAAATTTCCTGATTAAAACCATTGACAAAAACTATTCAAATTTTGAATTAAATTTGAATTTCAAAATTTAGTATTCAACGTATCTGACATTAAGGGATAATTGATACACATAAATGAGTATAAAAAATATAATATTTTTTATAAAAATATCCAACAAGACATCCACTGATTTTTTGTTCATCAAACGGTTTATTGGAGACTTTGTTAATGCAGAAGGACTTGTTGTTGATGAGGATTACGTCCTATATAATTCCAAAATTTGCCCATATCGTACAAAGCTGTTTTATGTTTACAAGTTGAATTTCAGGCAGAAAACATGGGAACAGGTTGAATCTTTGAACGATCAGGTTGTGCTTTTGGGCGGGAATTAGTTAATATCACTCTCCAGCCATGATCTTTTGGAGTGCATACCAGATTCGATTTATTTCACGGATGATAGATGGGATGAGATGGATGTGGATGACTCGTATGTTGGCCACGATATTGGATTTTTCAATTTAGATGATCAAAGTATTAAGCCATATTACCATTTAAATTTGGCGAGGATCGATCCACCATCCTTTTGGATTACTCCAAATCTATCTATGGTGAAAGACTAGGATGATGTTAGCTAGAATTGCCAACCTCTGTGCAGGTTCTAAGGTAAAAGAAGATAAAAGATAAAAGACGAAGAATAAGATGCTGTTAGCTAGAATTGCCAACCCCAGGTAGTAGGAGATAAAGATGGGGTATTTAAAATCAATGAGTACAACAATTAGAATCAAATCTGCGGCAAGTTTATCTAATAGCTGTAGAAGTATTTGAATTTAAATTATGTGAACTGGCGTGATTTGAATTTTAAGAATGAGAGCATTTATCTGAGATGGAAGCATGAATTCAAAGTGGTTAAACATGATGATAAAGCTAAGATCACAACCAACACCAGATTGCAGTCCATACAAAAATATTAGAGTTTATCATTATCTTTTCATATTTGTAATTATCACATTCTGTAAAAATAAACATCAGGTGTATATTGATATATTTATAAATACAAGCATGGACAACTAACAATTCAAGCTGCCATTTACGGAAAACACTACTTTTTACAAAACTGACATGAAATTTTAATTGATGCCTGCGAATGTGACAGCATCTTATTTAGCCACATAAACAATTTGCAAACCATAAGGGACTCATAATTTGGCAACGCATGAACAAGTGAAAGGCTGTTTTCAATTCAAAACCACAAATATTTTACAGTGAAATTGATGGAGCCTAAATATAAATTAGAGACATACATATCTAGTTTTTCTTAAATGGTTAAATTTTCATAGATGCATTTTGAGGCTATCATTGAATTTAGACTTTACATGATAACACAGGGCATTTGAGAAAATTGGTCAAATTTGATATTTGTTAGCATATATATATATATATATATATATGCTAGAGAGAGATCGCAAGGGACATAACTCGCTGAGAGAGATAGAGAAAAATTGCCGCTGCGAAGGCCAGCAAAGATCAGCCAAAACAGGAGAAGGAGTCACTAGAAGGACAAAGTGCATGCAAACCGAATTGGGTTAGATTGGCTTCTAACTTCAATTTTTTTTTTTTTTTTGTTCTTTTCTTATTCTGATTCAAATTTGTTGTTACCATTTGATTACTTTTATGTTTTGTGCTCTGATTATATGTCTTCGTTGAGACATTTGAGAGAGAAACAGATGTCCTTTGTCCTGGAGAAGAAACAGTGTGACCAAAAAGAAATCAAGAAGAAAGAAAAAGAATTGATATATACTTGTACTCCTACATTTTTTTTTTTTTTTAAGATATAAATTCTATTCTAACTAAATTTAAGTGTATATGTGTATAAGTCTCCCTCTTGGAGACTTGAAACCCGGTCCTTGCCCCCTACACTCTACAAGCACTTATACTTAGCACCCTACATTGTTGATTGCTTAATAGTTCATGATAAGTTATGCTAAGTTATTATTTTTCTTATAATATTAGTGTTGGCTTATTCCATGACAAAAAGTTTTGTAATTGCATAAATTTATTTCCTTGTGTTTTTGTGGGATTTATTTGTAATGGTTTTAGTATTAAGTGATGAAGATTTGATCAAGACAACTAAAGGTCACATGAGAAGTACATGCAGGAAGGTAAAGAGTCAAGCTAGTTGTCCAAAGAGTACAATTTGTCAATTGGCTAACTCATGACTCGAGTCGCCACTTGGACCAGTCACAAGTGAGTCACAAGATGCCTCTGTTTTGCTGAATCACATGACCTTTCGTATTCGCCTCACACATACTATATATACTCTCATTACCCACAGAAATGGTAAGGGGCCTATTGAGAGAAAAACCCTAAGAAAAGTTTCTACAACACACCCACCTATTATAGAGAGAGTTACTCATTCTTAGAGAGAAATCTTTATAGTCTCTTCTCCTTCCCTCTCTCATTGTTATACCCATTGAGAGAAGTTTTGTACCCAAACACAACCTACACCCATTTAGAGTGTTAAGAGTTTTTTTTTGGAGCTTTAGGAAGCATTGGATGGAGCTTATTGCCGGATTTGGAAAGCTAGAGAAGACACGGTTAGGCTTAGCCTTGTTGGACTAAGAAGCTTGGAGGGCTTGGGTGCATCGGGTAGATTAGGCTTAGAGGGTCTACTGCTATTCATGTATCCCAACTAATTTTTTAGTGGATCATTTACCGTTTGGAGGGTGACGAAGAGGTTTTTCACTGAGTTCTAAGGTCTCTTCTTTGATAACATGTGCCGGTGTTATCTTTGTGTTTGCTTCTTTCTTCCCTACTCTATTCCTTTTAATTGCTACTGTGTTTATGATTAATTATGGTTTAGAGTGTTTTGCCAATTTGGGTATTGCTTATGTTTATCATTCCGCACATCAATTGTTTGAATATAAGCTTTGTATTGGTAATTTTGTAATTGGGGGTCTAAACATTCATTAGTGTTTTACACACCAAGTGAACTTTCAAGTTACATATAGAAACAATTAGTTAATGTCACGCAATGAGATTATGAGAACTAATAAATTTATATGGGTGCAAATATGGGTGCAAATATGGGGACTACCATTCGATCACATTAACGAGGAAGCAGGGAGAGATATTGGAAGCAGTCTAGGGTGTGTGGTGGTAGTGGATTCAAAAACTCTTACGGCTGACCAAGCTAGATTCCTTCGAGTTCTGATTGAGATTCTGTTAAACAAACCTCTTTGCCGGGGCAGTCCGGTGGTAAACCCTGAGGGAGATAAAAAAATGGTGGCTTTTAAATACGAGAGACTGGTTGGTTTGTGCTTTCGGTGTGGTACGTTGGGCCATGAGGAAAAATTTTGTAAGCTTCACTTGGAGACGGAGGAAGGTGACCATCCATACGAAGAATGGATGAAAGTGGGATATAGGGGCAGTCAGGGGACCATGAGGAGACACCCACAGGATTTTCCACAGCAAATCGAGGGGACTGACAGGTCTAAATGCGGAGGAGGCTCACCACAAGTAGTGATAGAATCAAATTCAAACTCTGGAGTGATGATCATTTACGAGAAAGCCAAAAAATCAAGGATTAATGATGAGGTAAATAATATCCCACCCGAGACGGAGGCCATTCCAACAGCAACGAATATGCATTTAATGTTGATTGACCCTACAAGTAATGAAACAGAAAAAAATGACGCGAATGAAGATTTCTTTGAAACCGCAAATCAAGGTAATGACCTTTATAGGGTCCCTATCAATTACGGCATCAACTCTATTCCATTTTATAGCTGAAGCTAAAGCTAAGGGCAATCATAGTGCACCTAGGACATGTGACACACCACATGATGAGTTTTTATCCATGCAACCAACCAACCCCCAAAGTCAGAAAAAAATAGTAACAAGGAAGAGAGGGCTATGTAAAAGTGAGGCGGCCAAACAGGATGAGACGTATATTGAAGGAAAAAAAGATAACGCAGAAAAGAGAGAGTAGAGCTTGGGAAGATGGTGAAGCCCTTGAAAATACAGAATGCAAGAAGGCTAGGTTTGAGGTCCAGCATACAACAACTATTCCAACGATGAAGGCTGATTTTCAACCACGCTGGTCATAATGAATGTTATAAGCTGGAACTACCGGAGGCTTGGGAACCAATGTGCAGTTAACATCCTCTCTCATGTGGTGAGAGAAAAGCGACCCAAAATTATCTTTCTCATGGAGACTAAGCTGATGGTTGATGAAATGAGAAAGTTGAAGGAGGATTTACACTATCAAGGAGGATTGGTTGTACCATGTGATAGAAGTTGGGGAGGAAGACGGGGTTGTCTAGCGATGCTTTGGAAAGATGAAGTTAACCTGCATATACAAACCTTCTCACTGCACCATATTGATGTTATCATTTTGACAGACTCTTGACCTCCATGGAGGATCACTGGTTTTTATGGTTACCTTGAGGATTGCCATAAACATAAATCCTGGACTTTATTGTGCCATCTCCATTCTAGGTTGTCGATGCCTTGGCTATGTATAGGAGATTACAACGAAATTCTATCCTCTAACGAAAAACAAGGGCGGATTGAGAAGGCGTTTCCCCCAGTGTTAGCTTTCCCGAATACACTAGCTCAATGTGGGTTGATTGGCTTGGGCTTTCAAGGTTGCAAATTCACGTGGAATAATGGTAGATCTAGAGTGGAGTTTGTTTAGGAAAGGATTGATAGGGTGTGTGCAAATGGAGCTTGGAGCGCTTTATTCCCAAGGAGCAGAGTGTCACACCTTTCTGCTTCTTATTCGGACCACATCCCAATCATGTTGGCAATTCATGCAAGTAGTGCAGTGAACAACAAGAAGAATACTCCTAGGAGATTTGAGGAAAAATGGGCTTCCCACCAGGAGTGTAGACATGTTATTGAAGAAGCTTGGTGGCAAACAGTAGATGCCGGTAGCTCGATGTTTTGTTTATTCTAGAAGATTAAAAATACAAGGTTGGCATTGATAAAGTGGGAAAAGGTGGCATTTGGCAACACTAAAGCCCCCCTTAAAGATAAACATAGGGTGTTGGAGGAGCTTACTAGCATGAATGATCCAGCACTACTGGAAAGAATATGAGAAATGAAGGCTGAAATAAATAACATGTTGCACTAAGGGGAGGTGGCATGGCGTCAAAGATCTAGAGAAGTTTGGCTACCCACAGGTGATAGAAACACAAAGTTTTTTCACCAAAGAGCAACCCAAAGAAAGTGTAAGAATCATATTGTGGGGATATTTAATATAGCAGGGGATTGGTGTATAGATGAGGCCTAAATTGCGGATATAGCAGTGGAGTATTTCCAAAACTTATTCACATCAAGTCAACCTGAGGATGGAGATTTTGGCCAAGTCCTTGAAGTAGTGGAGCTACGGATCACAGAGGAGATGAATGGTACATTATTAGAACTATACACAGGTGAAGAGATATGGCGAGCATTATTTCAAATGCACCCCTTAAAGGTGCCGGGGCCGGATCGTATGTCTCATTTCTTTTTCCAAAAATATTGGAATATAGTTGGACATTATGTTACTAGTTCTATCCTATCTGTTCTTAATTTAGGCTTTTTACTCCAAAAAATGAACTATATTCACATTGTCTTGGTGCCAAAAAAGAATGATCCACAATCTTTAGGGGACATTCGACCTATCAGCTTGGGCAATGTGATCTCTCGGCTACTCTCAAAAGTCCTAGCCAACCGATTGAAGCTGATTCTTCTAAGGGTGATATTTGATGCTCAGAGTGCTTTCATCCCGAATAGAATGATTATAGATAATACTACTGTAGCCTTTGAAGTGCTTCACAGAATGAGGAATAGATGAAGGGGAAAGGATGGTCAGATGGCAATAAAATTAGATATTAGCAAGGCATAAGATCGTGTAGAGTGGTAGTTTTTAAGAAAGATGATGATTCGATTAGGGTTTGATGAGAGATGGGTGGCGCTTGCAATGGAGACAATTCATTTAGCCTCATACTCAGTTCTTATAAATGGTGAACCTAAGGGTTTTATAAAACCCACAAAAGGGATCAAGCAAGGCGACCTGCTGTCCCTATACTTATTCCTTTTGTGCGCCGAAGGTCTTTCAGCCATGCTAAAGAGAGCTGAGGAGCAGAGAAAGATACAAGGCATATTATCCTGCAGAGGGGGAATACATGTATCTCATCTCCTATTTGTCGACGACTACCTTTTGTTCTGCCAAACTAAGGTTGAGGAATGTTAGAATCTTTTAAACCTTCTTCACAGATATGAAGTTGCATCTGGACAAGCCATAAACAGAGGGAAGACGACCCTATTTTTTAGCTAAAATACAAGGGCCAACATCAAACAAACAATACAAAGTATGCTGGGAGCACAAGTTTTCCATGACTACGAGCAATACCTTGGGCTACCCATGATTATTGGAAAGTCTAAAACAAACACCTTCAAAGGTATGAGGGAGAAAATTGCAATGAAAGTAACTGGGTGGAAGGAGAGTCTTATCTCAAAGGCGGGAAGAGAAATCCTCATAAAAACGGTTGCCCAAGCGGTGCCAACTTATACGATGAGTATCTTTAACATACCTAAACAAATATGTGAAGATATCAACTCTATATTGGCGCGATATTGGTGGGGACAATTACGGGATGAAAATAAGGTTCATTGGATGAGTTGGAAAAGGTTTTGTAATCCGAAGAAGATGGGGGGGATGAGATTTTGGGATTTACATGCCTTTAATCTATCCTTACTTGTTAAACAAGCATGGAAATTGGTTCAGAAAAAGGACTGTTTGTTCTACCGCATCTACAAGGCCAAATATTTCCTAACCACAACGTTCTTGGATGCTAAGATGGGACACAATCCATCTTACATTCGGTGTAGCCTTTTCTTGGCAAGGGAGGTACTCTTGGCAAGATTAAAGTGGCAGGTTGGAGACGGCTAAACCATAAAATTTTTGTCCCATGAGTGGCTTCCTCACCCCCCGATGCTGAATGGAGATATACTAGAGGATATGTGGGTGCAGAAGCTTATTAATCAGCAAACAAGGCAGAGGGATCGTGGGAAAGTGGTTTCTTTGTTTGGTGAGGCTACTCGTCAAGAAATTTTGGAGATACCCTTTAAGGGTGGAGGAGGAGGACAGAGTAATTTGGAAGGAAAATAAGGTCTAGAGCTTATCGGTTAAGTCTGCGTACCAGGTGGCTTTAAGTTTAGCACACCAGCCAAGCGGTGAGAGCTCTCATACTCAGAGGAATGAAAAAGTCTGGAAGCATATTTGGACTATTAATGTACCCCAAAAAGTACAAAACTTTGTGTGATGAGCGTGCTCAAACATTTTACCAACTAGAGATAATTTGCAAAGGAGGAAAGTAGCAGTGGACCCACAGTGTGAATTCTGTAAACAACAGCCTGAGACAATTTGACACGTGTTTTGGGAATGCCCTTTTGCTCGCAACATGTGGGCTCTGGTGAGGGGTAGATTGCAAAAATGTCCTAATGAGGTTTCAAATTTTTTCTTACGGCTCAAGGGGCTTTAGGAAAGACTAAACTGTGGAGACGTTGAAGTCTGGGTTGTCACAGCTTAGGCCCTATGAAATGCTCGTAACAAGTTGTACTTTGAAAAAGTGCAGCTGCAACCGAAAGTCATTGGTAATGGAGCGTTAGCCTTGCTGACAAAATATCAAAGACTAATGGAAGCTTAGACTAGTTCTTGAATTTTTACAGTATTTTATTGTTGTTTCTTTCTTTTCTTGAACTCCAAGCTATTAAGACATATGTGTTTTCACTTGTTAAGAACATATGTCACTTATTTATGTAAATTGGCTAATCCTTTAACAAAATGCACTCTACTTGTAAGGGTAGTTTTAGGTGTTTTTAATACTTCAAGAAACAAGGTTTCAAGGTCAAGTGTTGAAGTCATCAAGTCTGTCCAAGAAAAAGCAAGCTGAAGTGCAAATTCATTAAATCTCGACACCTTCTCGATAGCTATCTCGACACCTGCTATCTGTCGAGATTTATAATTTCAGATTTTCTGATCTGATTTTCTTGGGATCCCTGAATATGCTTTTGGGTCTTCTTTTCTTCTAACCCTAAACATATAAAAGGATTGTTTAAAGAGCCGTCAAATTGTACACAAGTTGCAAAAGTATTGAGCAATCTTTGTTCAAGAAAATTGTAATCAAAGACGAAGTTCTTGATCTAGTTCATCTTCTCTGAAGAAGTTGCTGTGTATTTGCACCAAAGGGTTTTGTGACCAAGCATCTTCCTAATCTTCATCGTGTAGAATGAATTGAAGAACTTTGCAGCCAACCTCTCCTCCTTAGTTGGTGTTTTGGGCCTTCTTTTCTTCTAACCCTAAACATATAAAAAGATTGTTTTAAGAGCCGTCAAATTGTACACAAGTTGCAAAAGCATTGAGCAATCTCTGTTTAAGCAAATCGTGATCAAAGAGGAAATTCTTGACCTAGTTCATCTTCTCTGAAGAAGTTGTTGTGTATTTGCACCAAAGGGTTTTGTGACCAAGCATCTTCCTGATCTTCATCGTGTAGGATGAACTGAAAAACTTTGTAGCCAACCTCTCCTCCTTAGTTGGTGTTTTGAAGTCGCGTACTGGGATCTGCGCATTGGTTAGTCACGTACTTGGGAGCTGTGCATCAAAAGGGGAATTGTCACTACAGATCAAGTCCAATTGGGTATTGGGGTAAGGGTTCAACTGTAGGTTGGTAAGGTACTTGGGATTCCTTTACTTGTAACCGCTTGATTTGATAATAGTGGAGTTTCGAGAGTGGTGACCTGAAAATTACCTATGGGGTTTTCATTGCGAGGTTTTTCCTCATTCGTAAACAAATCACTGTGTCATTTAATATTTGCTGCATATTTAGTTATTTGGTGATTTGTTTGTGCTTTCATGCAATTGCATGATAAATTGATTAATTAATAACATGTATACACATATGCAATGTTGTGATGTTTTTCACACACAACACGCAATATTCTTTGCTACTATTGATACATGTGCAGGTACAATGTGATTTGGCCATCACAGGTTTTACAGGTGTTAATGTATGCTCACTAAACTGTCTTGACTTGTTTTTGAAAAATAAAATTGGTTAGACTTGTTTAGTGTGTGTGTGTGTTTTTGAGGATCTATGTGCTTAATTCTTTGTTGAGAAATGATTTTGAGAGCTTTATATGTTGATTGGATCAATGGTTGAGGTGTATGTTGGATTGCATTCATGGCTGTGTTTTTCACTTCTCGAAAAATTGCTTTTAACTGCTGGCTTGACACCTCCTCGATACCTGGTTATCTGTCGAGCTTTTCAAACCTTTTCTTATCGCAATCTCGACACCTGATGGATCGATCAAGAAAGTTTCTGTCTCCTCGATACCTCCTCGATACCTGGTCGATTGATCGAGCTTCTGTTCTTTGAAACTGGGTCTTATACCTTGACACCTCTCGATACCTTCAGCTGTCGAAGACCATTTCCTTGACACCTTACTCGACAGCATCCTCAATACCTCTCGACACCTCAGCTGTCGAGATTTATTGAGGTGTCTATATAAACTCAGTCGCGATTTTTTCTCTCATTTCACTCGATCTCTCTCGATCTGTCCAAGGCGGTTCCTCTCCCAAACACCCTTTTCTCACTCAAATCTTCAAACCCACTTGATTTTCGGTCTTCCCTTGGTTTCAATCACTTGGTAAGATCTTATTTCTCTTCCTTTCTCATGCATTTCATGTTTTGAAACTTAGGTTTTGAGATTTTTGGAAAATTTTGGGGGTTTTTCAAAATTAATGAGTTTTTCTTGAAATTTTGGGTTGGGTTTTCACTTAAATGTTTTCAAAATGTCATACATATTTCATGTGCATTAGAATGATATTTACATGCATTTAGATGTGTTCTCTATGTTTGTGTGCTGGCAGGATTGGATTGGGTTGAGCCTATGATGTTTTTCAATTTGCATGTCACATGTTCATTTATTCCTATGCATACGTACTTTTTGTTCAATATATTTGATATATGTGAACTATGTTGGGTCTTTTTTGATTGTCTCCCTCTCTATCTCTTTCTCATTCTTTTACGTTAGTAGTGTCTATGGCACCCAAACGTAAATCCACTCTGGCTTGCAACCCTCTACGTTCTGGAGCTTCCTCTTCCTCTGATTCTGCTCCTTTTAACCTTCGGTTCCGTGATGGAGATGCCCACAAGGCATTTTTGAAGAACTTTTCTCGATGAGGTGTTCATTTAGAACGCCAAGTCATTTTGGTGGACTTCGCCGACACTGACCTTCCCTCTGTCATTCACAGTAGGGGATGGGAGTCACTGTGTGATGTCCCGGTCACTTGTCCTCTCATTCTGATTTAGGAATTTTACTCCAAGATGCACATGATAGATCGTTCAGTACCTCTCTTTTTCACTCGCGTTCGAGGTACGCGCATCCCTATCACACTGCAGCTCGTTGCGGATGTGCTTAGGGTCCCTAGAATAGATTTTCTTGACTATCCTTCCCGTGAGCGTCTAAGGATTGTGTCCAAAGATGAGCTCATTTTTTCTTTTTGTCAGCGCCCAATTGATTGGGGTGAGCATCAGTATACATCATGTAGACCTTTTGCTAAAGGTCCTAGATTCCTAGACATGGTGATGACTTTTGTACTCCATCCACTCTCTCACTACAACTCCATCACAGAGCCTCATGCTTGATTTTTGTTATCTATTCTTGAGCATCTTACTATAGATTTTTCTTCTCATTTTATCATTTCTATCATAGATGTTCATTTAGATTCGGTGTCTCGTGATAAGCTTATCTTTCCTTCCGCTATCACGAGGATCTTACGCCATTTCTCTATTCCTTTTCCTATGTCCGACCATTTCACTCATATCTGTGCCATAGATGCCGCTACCGTAAAACGTAGTGAGGCTCAGTTTAGGTCGTGACAGACGGATTCTACTCCTCCCTCCCATTCAGCTCCATCTAGATCTACTCCACTTATATCTGCTCTTTCTTCCTCTATGGGCGATGTATCTCTTGGAGACATTATGGCGTAGCTGCAGCGCATGGATGCTTGCCTCGATATACTCTCCTCTGAGTTGTATTAAGTGAATGTTCGTGTTGGTTATATTGCACGACGGCAAGCGACCATAGGTGGTTTTGCTCCTGAGGCTACTCCTTCACCACCTTCTCCAGCGGCTTCAGACTCTGAGGATGATGATGATGATGGAGATGCTAGCTCTACTAATGAGATGTCTACATGACACTCTACCCTTTGTCACTCGTGACAAAAAAGGGGAGTAGTTTTGGGTTATGAGAGTAGTCATCTTAGGGGGAGAGTTAGTATAGGACATTTTTGATGGGGGAGTGTTGATATTTTTGAGGGATGTAGTGAGGTTTTGATGTATCTTTTCTTTTCTATTCTTTATAGATACATTGATCTTGTATATGAGGTCTTTTGACCAGTTTTTACATACATTGTACTTATTTTCTCTATATGTGGATGTATGTTTCTTTTACCCCTCTCTCCATGTGTTGTTTCTTCTTTATCTTTATACACATGTTCTTTATACTTGTATGCAATCTATTATTTCTGTTTCATACAATATGCCTTGATGAGTTTTGTTTAAAGTATTTTAGAAATACAGGTTGTCAAAGTTTACATGTCATAAACTCTCTTCTTGCAAAGTTTTTCAAGAGTTTGTGTTAGGATAAATTTTATTGTATTCAACAAGTGAATATGAGTTGAGTGATTTATGACTTCTCTCATATATTCATTTGTTTGTTGTGATTTTGTCACTGATTGCCAAAGGGGGAGATTGTTAGGACACATGTGTTTTCACTTGTTAAAAACATATGTCATTTATTTATGTAAATTGGCTAATCCTTTGACAAAACGCACTCTACTTGTAATTGGGTAGTTCTAGGTGTTTTTAATACTTCAAGAAACAAGGTTTCAAGGTCAAGTGTTGAAGTCATCAAGTCTATCCAAGAAAAAGAAAGCTGAAGTGCAAATTCATTAAATCTCGACACCTTCTCGATCGCTATCTCGACACCTGCTATCTGTCGAGATTTATAATTTCAGATTTTCTGATTTGATTTTCTTGGGATCCATAAATATGCTTTTGGGCCTTCTTTTCTTCTAACCCTAAACATACAAAACGATTGTATTAAGAGCCGTCAAATTGTACACAAGTTGCAAAAGCATTGAGCAATCTCTGTTCAAGCAAATTGTGATCAAAGATGAAGTTCTTGACCTAGTTCATCTTTTCTGAAGAAGTTGCTGTGTATTTGTACCAAAGGGTTTTGTGACCAAGCATCTTCCTGATCTTCATCGTGTAGGATGAACTGCAGAACTTTGCAGCCAATCTTTCCTCCTTAGTTGGTGTTTTGAAGTCGCGTACTGGGATCTGCGCATTGGGTTAGTCACGTACTTGGGAGCAGTGCATCAAAAGGGAAATTGTCACTACAGATCAAGTCCAATTGGGTATTGGGGTAAGGGTTCAACTGTAGGTTGGTGAGGTACTTGGGATTCCTTTACTTGTAACCGCTTGATTTGATAATAGTGGAGTTTCAAGAGTGGTGACCTGAAAATCACCCGATGGGGTTTTTGCCGCGAGGTTTTTCCTCATTCGTAAACAAATCACCGTGTCATTTAATTTCCGCTGCATATTTAGTTATTTGGTGATTTGTTTGTGCTTCCACGCAATTGCATTATATATTGATTAATTAATAACTTGACTAATTAATTAATTAGTTTAATCACAGGGGGTCATTCAGTTTGTGGCCTATCACAAGCTAAGCCTTACGTGCGGCTTTAACGTTTGGGTTCTGCACGTGTTTCACACTGGACCTATGATCCAGGTTTCACTAGTTTCGTTGTATCTTTCATGAATAAGTAATAAAATTCTATCGCCTTTGTTTTCAAAAAAAAAAAAAAAAAGCTTTAGTGTTTTTTGTTTGTCTAATTGTCCTCAAATTAATGGTTTTTTTTTTTTTTAATTTGCTTTTAATTTTTTAATTTTAACTTTGGATTTGTTTTTCTTGTATTCTATTTTACTAGCTAGCAACAATAATTGAGCTTAACAACAATAAATAGTCTAAGCAATAATAATTATTGCAACTTTCGATGCTGGTTTGAATTTTCACGAACAGTTTTTTTATTCATACTTGGACCCCTCAGTTAAATTTCTGGCTCTATCTGTGGGTAGGGATTTATTTTGAAGAAGTAATGGATTTGCTACAGCCTACAAAAGATCTTGCAGAAACTATATATGCCCTTTCTTTGTCATGTAAAGATCGTCATTTTTTTTTGGAGATCCGTATAGATCATCATTTGTCTAAAAGCTTAGACAAAGAAAACTTTAATACAAATGGAAGAAAGCTTTAAAGCTAGGTGTGTTAAGAGGAAAAAAAAAAAATGACGACAACTTTGAATAACTCAGAAAATTTATGTATAATTCATATATCTGTATAGTACCAAACCCAAAAAAAATAAATAAAGAAAAAGAAAATGGTTGACTTATCTATTTTCTGACTTGAATTTTCTTTTAGATTCGGAGAAAAAGAGGCTCACGTAAGAAGAATAGTTTATAGCCGCCTCATTTATTGGACATTTACGTATATGGGATGGCATTTCCAAACTGCTTACCGTTTTCTTGTCAACGGTCAGTGGTTTTGAATTTTCGTTTCATATATGGAATAGTTCTAGAACAGATCAATTAATTCTTTTGCACACAAAAAAATTTACATACTTCCCTACAAACTCACCTCATTCTGACACCCATCTGCCATCACAATATATTTGAAAAAAAAAAAAAAAAAAAACAGCTTGTGTCTCCAGACTTTTGCTTTCCATATATATAAAACCATCTAATCCATATATGGATGAAATTTCAAAACTACAAACCGTTGACTAGATAAAATCATAAAATAACGTTAAAAAAGATAATGATATATATATATATATATATATATATATCAAAACAAGGGTGAGAACATGTAATTTTTTAAATTACATTATCAAAGATAATAACTTGTTATAGAATTCATATTTTGAAAATCTCATTGTAGATCACCTTGAAATTTTGTAAGTATTGAGAATATACGAAAATAATGTAATCTAATAGTAGATTTGTCAAATTTTATATCAAATTAAAAAATATTGAGTGGTGTAACATTATTTAGAGTTACTTACACATTTTTTACACCGTAGATTTCTAAGAAATTTAACAGTTAAAAAAACCTCATTAAATGTTATTATTTTCTACCTTATTACCTAATTAATATTAGCATTCTCTCTCTCTTTCTCTCTCTTCTTATTTATTGCTTTCCACCATATAATATTTTCTTCAACACAATCTAACAAAAAAAATTGAAAAATAATTCATAATCATTGATTTCACAAAACTACCCATAATAAGAGTCAAATGACTTTCAATTTGCACCTTAAAATAAATAAATAAAGGAACTTAAAAAAACTTCAAAATCTGAGCCTATCACACACAAAACAATCAAATCGGATGGGAACGCTTAAAAGTTTTTTATTGGGTTCAAAACATCTTCCTTCTCAAAAAAAAAAAAAAAAAAAAAAAAACTTGGGTTCAAAACATATACATATTTATTTTTCCCAGTTATTATATTATTATTAGTAAGAGACTATATATAGGTCTACCTTTCAATTGCTTTTTGATGGAATGGGAGGTTTGATTGTTTAGTGTATGATAGGATCAGATTTGAAGTTTTTTTTTTAAGTTTATTTATTTATTTTAAGGAGCAAGTTGAAAGTCATTTGTTGACTCTTGTTTTGGGTAGTTTTGTGAAATCAATGAAAATGAGATTATTTTTCAAATTTTTTTTTGTTAGATTGTGTTGAAGAAAATATTATTTGGTGGAAAGCAATAAATAAGGATAGAGAGAATGCTAGTATTAATTAGGTTATAAGGTGGAAAACAATAGCATTTAATGGTGTTTTTTTAATCGTTAGATCTTTTCGAAATCTATGGTGTAAAAAAAATGTAAGTTTATAAGACTTACACTAAGTGTAACTTGAACCCACCTCTAGAATAAATCAATTAATTTGTTTCATATATGGAACAATTCTAGAATAGATCAATTAATTCTTTTGCACACAAAATTTCCCATAAAAAAATTTACATACTTCCCTACAAACCCATCTGCCACCATAATATATTTGAAAAAAAGAAAAAAAAAAGAAAAAGAAAAAAACAGCTTATGTCACCAGACTTTTCCTTTCCATATATATAAAAACATCTAATCCATATAGAGTAATACTATAAACACAATCTATTCTACAAACATTTTACAAACTACTGACATGGCACACTCCGCCACAACTTTTTAAAAACTAAAATACCATGTTAGAAATTAAAAAAAAAAAAAAAAACCCAAATCACGTTTGCAACAAAACCCTCTCCCTCTCCCTCTCTGCGCCTCCCTCTCTGCCTCAGCAGTACTGTATGGCTCTGCATCTCCTCTGCCTCTTTGGTCTCACATTCAAGCTAAAGAAATCTGCTTCCTCTTGCCGACTAACGCCGCCGCCACACCTCTCGCGGGAATCGTTGCAGAAGTAGCTGAAACCTGCCGAAACCATGGCTGAGAACGGTGTTGCAATCAAAACTGATGAGAATGATGCTCCCACTTCGGTATCTGATGCTTCTAATTCTTCTACTTATGATAATTCCTCAACTACTTTAGATAAAAAAGACATGCAATGCTTTAGATAAGAAAACCATTCGCAGTCAAACAGGCTAACATTCTGCTATTCGAAACGTATTCATTCTATAGAAACAAAGGAAATTATATATATGATATGATTACAATGGAAAGATGCTGTTGGAAAATCCGGAGAAGGCATTATTTGTTGTCCCATTATTTGAACTAGGGACTTACTGATGTTGATGGCTCTTATTTTTTAGAGCCTCTTATTTGTTCTATGACAGAATTTTATATGACAGAATTTTTAAAGTTTATATTACAGAATTTTTAAATTTTATTGGATTCTTTTTTATTTTTTTAATTTACTTTGTTAATTTCTGACGTGGTATTTTAGTTAAGAAGCTGAGGTGGAGTGTGCCACGTCAGCAGTTTGTAAAATGTTTGTAGAATAGTTTGTGTCTGTAGCATTACTCTTCCATATAACGGATGATATTTCGAAACTACAAACTGTTGACTAGATAAAAATCATAAAATAATGTTGAAAAAGATAATGATATATATATATATATATATATATATATATAGATGCAACATGAACTTTGAGTTAGGGGCAGCTTTGCTATTGTCTGTGTACGGCGGTTTTAACATTTAACTCTGCTACTATATAGCTGTTGAGATTTTTTATTTATTTATTTTTTGTGGGTAAGAACAAAATTATTTTTTTTTAGAATTTTTTAAAGGGCAGGGTTGTTTATTTTAAATAAATTTGGTTAATTGAGCTTAGTTTTTTTTTTTTTTTTTTTGAGATATTTTGTTTGAGATATTAGATTTATAAATTTTTTTATAGTCACTAAAATGAGAAAAATACTAGAGTTACGAAATTTTTAATAAATTATTGATATGATAAGCGGTTATGGTGGTCCATGTGCAAACCAATAAAAATTTGCTACTGAAACAGTTTGTAAAAATATTGAAAAAATTTTGTGAGTCTAACATTACTCTTAAAAGAATCAATGATATTATTTAAGAAAAAAAGAATGTAATTTTTATAGAATTAAATTGTTAAATTGGTACACATATATATAGTAATATTTTTTTAAAAAAAATTTGGGGGGGGGGGGGGTGGGGCATTTCCCCTTAGTTCAATGGTGGCTGCATCCCTAGTACATGAAGGCAAAATCAAGATCGGTTGATAGTTTTTTTTAAATATTTTATTTTATATTGGTGATCAAGATCAGTTTATAGTAATAGTAACACATATTACGTTTGTGAAGTCTGAACTATTAGGATCTCCCTTTAAACTCATGAATAACTAAATTTTCATAATAAATGGATTTTAATCCGACTTTCATGAAAGAAAATTTCTGTCGTCAATGTGAATAAACCCAAATAATATTCTAAAACTTGTAAATTGATCAGACAAGTCACAAAATCCATCCCAAATGTGATCATAAAAAAGATTGAGAAAGAAAAAAGGATGGTCAATGTTCTAGGGTCAGTTGCCATGCACGTTGGGTTTTCCTTCTTGACGTTTTGATTTTATTTCATATTCAGAGGAGGACTTCAAATCTTCAAGTTGGAATGCTCTTCAAGCTACTAAAACGCTATATATAGGGAAGCTCTCGTCCAGTTTTAATCACCAACAAGCAAAAATGAAGTCAACAATTTCTTTATTTGTTTTTGCTCTTCTTTTCTCATTTTTGTTGGCAACTTCATCTCATACTCATGAAAACTTTCTTCAGTGCCTGACCCTTCATTCCGGAAATGACAGTATTTCTAAAGTCATTTACACCTCATCCAACTCATCGTATTCATCTGTCTTGGAATCCTCCATCAGAAACCTGAGATTCTCAACACCTTCCACCCCGAAACCCCTAGTCATTGTTACACCATTGGGTGTTTCACAAATTCAAGAAATCCTTAGTTGTGCCCAAATACATGGAATGCAAGTCAGAGTTAGAAGTGGTGGACATGATTACGAGGGTCTTTCTTATGTTTCTCCTGTGCCGTTTGCCATACTTGATATGATCAATCTTCGAAACATCTATGTTAATGTTGAAAATAGCTTTGCCTGGGTTCAATCTGGGGCAACCCTGGGTGAATTATACTACAAGATTGCTGAGCAAAGCAAAACTCTTGGCTTTCCAGCTGGAGTTTGCCCTACAATAGGTGTTGGTGGACACTTCAGTGGGGGAGGGTATGGCACAATTTTGAGAAAATATGGCCTTGCTGCTGATAATGTTATCGATGCACACTTGATTGATGTAAAGGGTAGATTCCTTGACAGAAAAGCAATGGGAGAAGATCTGTTTTGGGCCATTCGAGGAGGAGGAGGGGCTAGCTTTGGAGTCATTGTTGCATGGAAAATCAAGTTGGTTCCTGTTCCATCAACTGTGACTGTGTTCACAGTCAATAAGAACTTGGAACAAAATGCTACCAAAATTCTGTATCGGTGGCAGTATGTTGCAGACAAGTTTGATAAAGACCTATTCATTCGTGTTCTCTTAACAGGTGCAAATTCCAGCCAAGTAGGGACGAAGACGGTACAAGCTGCGTTCAATTCCTTGTACCTTGGAGGGAAGGATAAGCTCCTTCCATTGATGCAAGAGAGCTTTCCTGAGCTGGGTTTGGTGAGTGAAGATTGTACAGAAATGAGTTGGATTCAATCTATCCTCTACTTTGCTGGATTCCCAAGTGGACAATCCCTAGATGTTTTGCTAAATAGGACTCTGACAGTTATCTCTTATAAAGCAAAATCAGACTATGTGGAGAATCCTATTCCTGAAGCTGGGTTGGAAGGGATTTGGCAAAGATTTTATGAGAAAGAGGCAGAGTCAGCTGTATTGATTCTAAGTCCATACGGGGGGAGAATGAGTGAAATTTCAGAGTCTGCAATTCCTTTCCCACATAGAGCTGGCAACATCTACAAAATTCAATTCTTGGTGTATTGGGCAGAAGAAGGGACTGAGGCAACTGAGAGGCATATGAATTGGATTAGAAGACTTTACGCTTATATGGCTACCTATGTTTCTCAGTCTCCTAGAGAAGCATATATAAATTATAGAGACCTTGACATAGGTGCAAATAATGAAGGCAACACAAGTTATAGACAGGCAAGCATATGGGGTACTAAATATTTTAAGAACAACTTCAAAAGGCTGGTGCATGTGAAGACTGTATTTGATCCCACTAATTTCTTTAGGAATGAACAAAGCATCCCGCCTCTTTCACACTAGTGGATGAAGAGAAGTGATTTGGGATACTTATTTTGCAAAGCTTGTACTCTTTTTTTTTTTTTGAATGGCGCCAAAGATTGTACTCATAATAAAGCTTATTCCTCTCCTTTTGTTTTAGTCCAATTAAACATAAATAAAGGCTTCCATGGGATATGTGAATCTCAAAATAATGATTGGGATTGTAAAAATCAATTCATAAATCTCTTACATCTTATAATAAATTTATTCTACATGCATTGGTTTTTTTTAAATATATAACATATTTAAATGGATCTAGAAATCTGGCTTGCATGAATTAGGAGTTTGAATCCTTGTTGGATTTGGATGAGAAATGAATTTTATTCTTTTTGGTTACTATTGTATGAAGTTGGAATATAAAAACCAAACAATATTACTACTTAGAGCAATATAAGTCTTGTCTTCTACTTGATTTGGAATTCTACTTGGAATAGGAGTAGAAATTTTTTTGTTTTGTTTAAAGCAACAACTATATGTGTATCTTTATTGGATTTGGCCGACTATATATTGTTTTGCTTGGAATGATGTGCAAGTATTTGCCCATGCATTGGCTTGTTTTCAAATTTTGTTCAGTGCCAAAAAAAAAAAAAAAAAATTCCTTCTCCTTAAACAATATGGAAACCGACTTAAGTCTCCTAAATAAGTCTAAGTGTTGTTCCGAAAATTTTAATTTGTGAAGAGTCTTTCACCCTTGGTGCTATGGCTAATAAAATAAGAGAGGTGCTGTGGTATAGTTTTCTAATATTTGTGAGCGGTGGCATTAGTATTTGTGAGATCGCTTGGTAGTGTTGTGGCTTTGTTGGTTCTTGCTTTGTATTTGGTATTTGTGAACCTTTAATTCATTGTTTTGTACGTTTGAGAGTGTTTTTGGGTATATTTGGGATTTATGTTTATGTTTATGTTATTGTTAGTTTATTTAAATGTTATCTTAGAAAACAATTCTAAATGCTATATACATATAACCTTTTTATAAGTTTTTATTTATTTATTTATTTATTATATAAAATGATTATATAATAAAAAAACACACTAGTTATTAAGAAAGTAGTTAAGCATCTCTTACATTTATATTCAATATATTTGACTTGTAAAAAGCATAATTAATTCAAATATTGATAGAATAATTTTTTAATAGTTTCTTATTTCTATTTGAAAAAAGAAACATATTCTTTTCCATTTCTCATTAATAAATTCTTAATAAAAAAATTTCAACAAAAAGCTAAATAAATATTTGTTCCTATAATTAAATAAAATAAGTTTAATATGTTACCTGTTCCATCAGGAAAAATTATATCTTGTACCCATCATATATACCTGATTAGGAATGGCAACGGGTCGGGTTCGGGTCGGGTTTTTTCATACCCGGACCCGACCCGCGGGGCAAAATCCGTAACTCGGACCCGGCCCGTTTAGGAAACCGGGTTTTTTTCCGGGGCCCGGACCCGCCCCAGCCGGGCCCCGCGGGCCCCATTTAAGAATTGGGCCCAAACGGGCCCAACCGAAAAAAAAAAAATGTTAAGCCCAAATTTTAATTCAAGCCCAGATTTAAGCTCAAATTTTGCCCAGATTCAAACAGAACCCGTGATCCATACACCAAACAAACAAAACCCCAAATGAGGAAAAAAGAAAACATATTTCAAAAAGAAAAAAGAATGGTCAACTATGCAAAATAAGACCTAATATTCCACTTTTTTTTTCCTCATCATATATTTTCCTCTCTTTTCTCAGCTACCAAATAATCAGCAATCACAAACAAGTAAGGTTGTAATAAAAGAGGAGTTCATGTAACGTTTTTTGCAAAATGAAATACCTATTCTGTAAGGCTACTATACTTGATACTTTGAAAATGATGGAACCACTCGCAACAATATTTCCATAGTATATTATTATTGTAAAATGAGAAAAGTTAATGGATGCTCTATGAGCATTGGTTTAAGATATATTTTTAGAAATTTTTATGGAAAAAAACAACTAATTTTTTTGACGGTTTTTTATATTTCTCATAAAAAGTAGTGTCAAAACTTTTCTAAAATTGTTTATTAACAATTACTCTAAAGACACTCGTTAACATAACACTAGTAACATTTATAAATTGATCAAATAGATCACAAAAACCATCTCAAATGTGATCCTAACATTGAGGATGAAAAATAATGGATGGTCAAATTAAGTTCTAAGGTCAGTTGTCATGCAAGTTGGGTTTTCCTACTTGAAACTTTGCTTTTATTTTAGACAAAAATACTATTCGATCCCTACATTTTAGGGTCAAAGTCAATTTGGTCATGACATTTTGGTTGTAATCATTTTGTTCATTATTATTTTCAACTTTCTATTAATTTGGTCTCTATCATTAACTTACTAATAGAAAATGTATACACCGAAAACAGTGTGCATATGTAGCACACATGTACGCGGCTAATAATAATTTTTTTTTTAAATTGCTATTAGAAAAAAGCCATATCAACAAATTTGATAATAAAAAAGCCACCTTATGAACAGTGGCAGCTTTAGAAATATTTTTTAGGATAATCATTAAGAAACTTAAATTAGGCCTTTTTTAATATCCACCACTGTCAGTTTCTTTAAGACTTTCTCCCCTTTCTCCATGTGTGTGTTAAAAGTACTTAGTATTCTAAAAAAAAAAAAAAACCATAAATTAAAAAAATAATAAAATAAAACTTTAATATATCAACATCACAAAAAAAAAAAAAAAAAAAAAAAAAAAAAAAAAACGTAAATACATAAAGTTTTAAACTTTTCTACCACTAGTTTTCATATTTTGAATTTTTTGTATGATAACTTCATTATCAATGCTATTAACTATATATTTTTCAATTTACACACTCAAGCAATCATTTATCTACTTCCCTTCCATTTAATTACCAAAATTTGCCTAAATAAGTAATAATATAAACAAAAGGAATCAACCATCTTTTATGATATGTTCTAGCCAATAATTGGATTCTTTAAACCAATCAAGATTAAATCAATGGAATACTCCACGATATATATATTTTTTAAAATGTAAATTATGGCTAAGAGGTTAACAAGAACTTCTTTGTAATTATGCTNATGAACTCCTCTTTTATTACAACCTTTTACATATATATATATATATATATATATATATATATATATTTTTTTTTTTCCTTTTTGGCGAACCAACTTAAGAATATTAAGAGTTAAGTTACCACATGTGGTAGCTATAAAACAAATTACAAATCCAATTCTAAATAGATCTAAAAATTGTATTTTCATATCCTCTATTATTTGCAAGGTGACTAGGTACTTTCCATTATGTTTTGGATCCTTCCATCCTTCAAAAGCTTTAAGAAGAGGTATGCAGTCACTGCATAAGAATGTGTATATGATTATACAAAATTCTTCTTATTATAATCAACATCCTAAAGCTAATATCCAATCTAATAATGTGTAACTAATGTTATATATTGGAATGCTATATAGGGCAGAGAGTAGATCAAATATTTTCTTACGACCATGCCCACATGACTTCTAAATTAGATTGCAACTTGTTAATGTTATTGTTAGTTTATTTAAATGTTATCTTAGAAAATAATTCTAAATGCAATATACATTTTTGGAGTCTTTTTTTTTTTTAATATTATTTTTACATAAAATTATTAACCTAATCAAACATCTCTTACATATATATTCAATATATTTGACTTGTAAAAAGCGTAATTAATTTAAATACTTATTTCTATTTGAAAAAACAAATGTTTGTGAATATTAAATTAGATTGCAACTTGTATTTACTAATTTTCTTTTCTCTATTAAGGAATCATGACCATTTCAATGACCAAACAACTAGGTCCCTTGACCTAGATAGTGATATCAATTTTATCTTTGATAATAGGGGCTCTGTCAAGTTCGTTGTCAAATTAAAAAAAGGTAGCAAAAACAACATTTTAATTACAAACATAGGTGCTATCATAGTAGTAGCATTTAATTATTGACATCGTTGCAAGAGCGGCTTCTTCAATATTAAATGTGAAATTTTCTTGAATCTAAAGCAATTAGGGGATGTTTGATAGGTTTATGACCCTCGGTCTTGTTTTTCAAGCTAAGCCATGCCACATTGATTTATGTGGATTTCATCGTTTTTTTTTCTTAATCGGGGTAAGTAAGATATATGAATAAAAATTTTAATCTTAAAAAATTTTTTATTTGGATTTCATCTTTTGTTTAAGTGGGGGAGTAAGAAATTTGAATAGAAATCCTTAATCTCAAAGTTTTATCATTATTCTATTTTATAATTTGTTAATCAATTACTTTATAGTTAATAAATGTTAATAAATTTTTTTTTTTGAAAAACAATAGTAGAATTGAATTAAGTTATCAATCCATTCTATTGAAGCACTTATAGTTATGTTTTTCATTTTCTCGTTCTATTTATGTTTAACATACGTTCAAACATATATACAACTAAAAATTAATTTTTTTCAACTCTACTCCTAATTTTTTATCTATCATATGAGAAAGAAGGAAGTTTAAGAATCAAAAGTTGCTGTAGGGATACTGTTTACCTTAAACAAATATTGTTACATATATACTTATTATAATAATTGAAACTCAAAATCTTTGGAAAGGTTCCTAGGCTAGGTGAATATACCAACATGTACAAAAGTGTGACGTTCAACAATCCAAACTTGTAGAGACACCTTGAGTTATACCATATCAATCCTCTATCTACATGGAAGATTCTTTCATTATGTGAATCTCAAAATAATGATTGGGATTGTAAAGATCGATCCATAAATCTCTTACACCTTATGATGAATTTGTTCTTGATGAATTTATTCTCTATACATTGGTTTAAGTATATAGTTAGTATTTAACCTATATAAATGGATCTACGAAACTGTTTAAGTTCATTTGTTTGACTCAAAAGGCCAGTCCAANGTAGGAAAACCCAACTTGCATGACAACTGACCTTAGAACTTAATTTGACCATCCATTATTTTTCATCCTCAATGTTAGGATCACATTTGAGATGGTTTTTGTGATCTATTTGATCAATTTATAAATGTTACTAGTGTTATGTTAACGAGTGTCTTTAGAGTAATTGTTAATAAACAATTTTAGAAAAGTTTTGACACTACTTTTTATGAGAAATATAAAAAACCGTCAAAAAAATTAGTTGTTTTTTTCCATAAAAATTTCTAAAAATATATCTTAAACCAATGCTCATAGAGCATCCATTAACTTTTCTCATTTTACAATAATAATATACTATGGAAATATTGTTGCGAGTGGTTCCATCATTTTCAAAGTATCAAGTATAGTAGCCTTACAGAATAGGTATTTCATTTTGCAAAAAACGTTACATGAACTCCTCTTTTATTACAACCTTTTACATATATATATATATATATATATATATATATATATATTTTTTTTTTTCCTTTTTGGCGAACCAACTTAAGAATATTAAGAGTTAAGTTACCACATGTGGTAGCTATAAAACAAATTACAAATCCAATTCTAAATAGATCTAAAAATTGTATTTTCATATCCTCTATTATTTGCAAGGTGACTAGGTACTTTCCATTATGTTTTGGATCCTTCCATCCTTCAAAAGCTTTAAGAAGAGGTATGCAGTCACTGCATAAGAATGTGTATATGATTATACAAAATTCTTCTTATTATAATCAACATCCTAAAGCTAATATCCAATCTAATAATGTGTAACTAATGTTATATATTGGAATGCTATATAGGGCAGAGAGTAGATCAAATATTTTCTTACGACCATGCCCACATGACTTCTAAATTAGATTGCAACTTGTTAATGTTATTGTTAGTTTATTTAAATGTTATCTTAGAAAATAATTCTAAATGCAATATACATTTTTGGAGTCTTTTTTTTTTTTAATATTATTTTTACATAAAATTATTAACCTAATCAAACATCTCTTACATATATATTCAATATATTTGACTTGTAAAAAGCGTAATTAATTTAAATACTTATTTCTATTTGAAAAAACAAATGTTTGTGAATATTAAATTAGATTGCAACTTGTATTTACTAATTTTCTTTTCTCTATTAAGGAATCATGACCATTTCAATGACCAAACAACTAGGTCCCTTGACCTAGATAGTGATATCAATTTTATCTTTGATAATAGGGGCTCTGTCAAGTTCGTTGTCAAATTAAAAAAAGGTAGCAAAAACAACATTTTAATTACAAACATAGGTGCTATCATAGTAGTAGCATTTAATTATTGACATCGTTGCAAGAGCGGCTTCTTCAATATTAAATGTGAAATTTTCTTGAATCTAAAGCAATTAGGGGATGTTTGATAGGTTTATGACCCTCGGTCTTGTTTTTCAAGCTAAGCCATGCCACATTGATTTATGTGGATTTCATCGTTTTTTTTTTTCTTAATCGGGGTAAGTAAGATATATGAATAAAAATTTTAATCTTAAAAAAATTTTATTTGGATTTCATCTTTTGTTTAAGTGGGGGAGTAAGAAATTTGAATAGAAATCCTTAATCTCAAATTTTTATCATTATTCTATTTTATAATTTGTTAATCAATTACTTTATAGTTAATAAATGTTAATAATTTTTTTTTTTTGAAAAACAATAGTAGAATTGAATTAAGTTATCAATCCATTCTATTGAAGCACTTATAGTTATGTTTTTCATTTTCTCGTTCTATTTATGTTTAACATACGTTCAAACATATATACAACTAAAAATTAATTTTTTTCAACTCTACTCCTAATTTTTTATCTATCATATGAGAAAGAAGGAAGTTTAAGAATCAAAAGTTGCTGTAGGGATACTGTTTACCTTAAACAAATATTGTTACATATATACTTATTATAATAATTGAAACTCAAAATCTTTGGAAAGGTTCCTAGGCTAGGTGAATATACCAACATGTACAAAAGTGTGACGTTCAACAATCCAAACTTGTAGAGACACCTTGAGTTATACCATATCAATCCTCTATCTACATGGAAGATTCTTTCATTATGTGAATCTCAAAATAATGATTGGGATTGTAAAGATCGATCCATAAATCTCTTACACCTTATGATGAATTTGTTCTTGATGAATTTATTCTCTATACATTGGTTTAAGTATATAGTTAGTATTTAACCTATATAAATGGATCTACGAAACTGTTTAAGTTCATTTGTTTGACTCAAAAGGCCAGTCCAAGAACTTCTCATGTTGTTTACCCATGGCATATTTGATTACTTTTGGTGTAGTTAACAGTGTGTTGAGTCTGAAAATAATGCCAGGTTTAGTCATGTTGAGCTTTTGGCTTGGTTTGTCTTCATTGGCCTTGAGCACCTGTATGATAACATGACGTTCGTCTAATGATGTCTCGCAAAAGAGAAGTTTGTCATCTGCAAAAAGGAGATGTATTAGTTTTGGACTCCTATGCTTATTGCAATGCTAAAAAGTAAAAACTAGGATTAAATAGTGCAATTTTGAATTTGGACGCACCTATGAATTGAGTCTTAAGACAATCTAATCAAGAAATGTCCAAACTAATATGAGTTTGTAAATTATGGAAAGGTTTTGCGGCATACGTATATGCAGCAATTGCTGCATTTAGGGGTATGTGGCAGCAAAAGAAAGGGACATATGTTCAAGGATTATGTGCAATGTGCATGATTAGGTGGAACTTAGATACTTGTCATTTTCTTTTTGCCGCCGCATACCCTTGTATGTAGAAAAAACTTTCCCTATAAATTAATAGCATCCTATTGAGATGCTAGCTCCATAAATTAGCAAACAAAAAGCTGAGTTAGGTTTACTTATTTATCAGCTTAAGTCCACTATCAATTCTTAAAGTTTGGCATGTGAAAGATTAGTCTCTAAAATAAAAAATGTTCCATCTTCAATCTCTTAAATTAGATGACCAAATTAAAAATTAATATCTCATCACTCCATTAGACACATTAGGAACTAAAAGCGATCATTCTAAACTTTGGGAATAAAAAGTACTCAAGATTAAAATTTAGGGACCAACAATGTATTTTGGTCTCTTTATTTTTATCCAAATAGAAAACACCGGTTCAATCAAAGGTAACATGTCATGTCATGGTGAAATTTTATGTATTTACTAGTTTTTTTTTTTTTTTTTTTAATGTTTTCTTAATGAATGTCCTAAGAGCAAGGTAGTGGCTAAAGTGTATTTTTATACATTCAAAAATAAATAAAGTCAAATTGCACACATATATAAAAGAAAAATACACATAAACACAATGAATTAGCACTTGCAGATGAATGAATTATTAACAAGTGTATTTTGTTCTTTGAAAAAACTGTGCATTACAACTCATATTTAAGCATTTATTAATGTTTAATCTATGCTTTTAGGACACTTGTTAAAAAGATCCTTTGTTGCTCTCCCCATAAACCGCCTATTTTGTAGGGAATTAACATGAAATTCCTAAACCTATGAGAAACAAAATAGAGAAAACACATGCCAAAGAAAAATAATCACACACACAAGATAGTATTTACGTGGTGCAATTTGCCTACATCCATAGAATTGTGGGGATTTTACTATTATCAGGGAAAAATACAAAGTGTGGCAATACAGTTTTTTTTTTTTTTTTCTCTCTTAAAAACTATATCAAGAAACCCTAATCACCAAAATAATGGTTTCTATATCATGTGTGCAGGATTCACATTGGGCCTATCGGCCCAAGCCTTTGCTCTAAAAACCACACAACATTATTTTGGGTCAGGTCGTCATCCAGATCGAACACGACTAGGCTACACAAGCCTAACAAATCTCCCACTTGGAGACTAGTTCAATCACCAACATCAACCGCAATCCTCCAAAAAAAATCCCTTATCCCTGCAACTCATCCTCTTGTCCTCAAGCTAGAAGACCAACTGAAGCTGCACACAACTTCAACTTCTCAATAGTGACACCCTTAGTCAACATGTTTGCTGGGTTCTTAGATCCACAAATCTTCTCAAGTATTACAAACTTATCTTCAACAAGGTAACAGTTAAAGTAGTATTTTGTCTGTATATGCTTCGACTTTGAATGAAATACCGATTTTTTAGCAAGAAAAATTGCATTCTGACAGTCACTATATAGAATGCCCATCTCCTGCTTCAGTTGTTGCAACATACTCAGCTTCTGTAGTAGACAAAGTAACAATCTTTTATAGATTTGAAGCCTAGGATATAGCTGTACCACCCAGAGTAAATACAAATCCAGTAGTACTCTTTCTACTATTAATATCACTAGCAAAATTAGCATCTACATTACCCTGTAATTTCAAACTTGCACCTGTGAAGCAAAGACATGTATTTGATGAATCCCTTAGATCTTAGAAGAAAATTGTATCCTATTTTCTTTATTCAGAACATAATTTTGAAAACAACTGAGAGGATGTTTTAAAGATATATAAAATGTTTTTATTTGCATAATTGTAAATAAATTGAAAACAGTAAACTCCACAAATTTGTCCAAACTCTGCTATCTCTTAAATTAAGAAGCTTATCCTTATCACAAAAAAATTCTCACACTTCAAATTTGAAATTTATCATTATCAAATAAAAAAAGTACATGAGTTCTATTCCTTTATCATTATCCAATATATATATAAATAGAAATGGTCTCCCAAACATTTGTTTTTTATTTTCTGTATTTTGAAAATTGTTCTTAAAAGTGAGAGCCAACACGTATAATATAAAAATTATTATTTGAAATCTAGCTTCAATTTATATTTTTTGAAAATAGTTTTCATATTGTTTTGAAAAGAAAAACAAAATCCTTCTACCAATCAAACCCTAACAAATCATTCAATCATATTCCATCCAACTCTCTTACATACATATGTTTATTGAATGGGAGTTGTTCCTTCTATAAAGACAATATAATTTCAAAAAATTTCAATAAATTTTAAATTAGCCTACTACCTCACACATGGGCCTTAACAAAAAATTTAATTTCAAATTGGTCTCCTATGAATATAAATTAATAAGTAAAATAATTTTTTTAATTTATAAAATTATGCTTCAAATAATAATATTGCACCTCTAGATAGTGCAAAAATTAGGAAATATTATCTCATCAGTTCTTTGACAAGTCTTATAATATAAAAAAAATAAATAAATAAATTGTTATTGTAAATCTAATGAGATTGAGGGTGACCAACTTAAGGCACATACACTGTTGCTCACTTGAGACGATAGACATTTTTTGTGGGACATTTCACCAACTAATACATCAAATTTTTTAGGTATGTCATCCTCGGGATACAACAGGCCAACCACCCTTCTAAAATACTCTCCATTGTACCCAAATAACATTGTTATAGAAAGAAAAAAAAAAAAACTATTTTTTTTTTCATTTTTTATTCTCTTTTAAAGAATGAAATTAAAAAATATTTGCAATGAATAAGATACATTAGACTTAATGTGTTTCATTAATAGGTGGAGGAAGAGGAAGAGGAGGGGGAACGTGACCTATTTGTAGACTTAGTGAATGAGTGAGTTGTATAAAAATTAAATAGGCCACTAAATATGAATAATTTGAATAAAATATTGAGTTTCATAGCATCATATCTCTAAATTAAAATTTAATAAATGAGTAAATAATGGTCAAATTTTTACATGAAAATTATTACAAAAATATTTTTTTATTTATAATATCAGAGACTGAGCCTAACGAGAAACCCACCTTAACAGAGCCGAGAACCACCGCGTCGGAGTTACTACAAGCCGCCAAGGCTTTTCCGGCCATTGGATGTCCAAGAACTCTCAACAGGATGGGTGCAAGAAGCCCCGATCATATCGTCAAGAAGCCCCTGTTCTGGGTTTGAAAATTTTTTGATCATGTGTTCTGGGTTGGGTCGTTGCTGCTGTTTGGTTGTTTGGCCGTTTGGCCGTTGGTGTTCTGGGTTGGGTCATTGTTTGAAGATCATGTTGAAGGGGAAGATCATGTTGATAAGTGAAGAGTGTTCTGGGTTGGGTCGTTGAAGGGGAAAAACGATTATGAACCACCCATGTGTTCTGGGTTGGGTCGTTGTTTGAAGAGTGAAGAGTGTTCATACCTCTTTTTTTATTTATTTTGGTTTGGCCATTTATTTCACAACAGAGATCATTACACAGAACCATACCCTTGAACTCAACTCTGAAAACCCTCCAAGCTCTTTCAAAAAAATTCATACCCTAACTTTTTGATTCGTGTTATGTTTATTTTTCTCTAAAAATGTGTTCTTTTAACGGCAAAAGGAAAGGTGGGTAACAGATCTCTAACGGAAGGGACTTCAGGTGGGTAAAGTGATAACGAAAGGGACCTCAGGTGGGTAAAGTGATAAGTTTTGAACCACGGGTAGGCAAAGTGAAAACGGGCCTAACCTCAGGTGGGTTTACTGTAATTATCCCTAGTGCAAAAATTAGGAAATATTATCTCATCAGTTCTTTGACAAGTCTTATAATATAAAAAAAAGTAAATTGTTATTGTAAATCTAATGAGATTGAGGGTGACCAACTTAAGGCACATACACTGTTGCTCACTTGAGACGATAGACATTTTTTGTGGGACATTTCATCAACTAATACATCAAATTTTTTAGGTATGTCATCCTTGGGATACAGCAGGCCAACCACCCTTCTAAAATACTCTCCATTGTACCCAAATAACATTGTTATAGAAAAAAAAAAAAACAAATTTTTTTAATTTTTAATTTTTTATTCTCTTTAAAGAATGAAATTAAAAAATATTTGCAATGAATAAGATACATTAGACTTAATGTGTTTCATTAATAGGTGGAGGAAGAGGAAGAGGAGGGGGAACGTGACCTATTTGTAGACTTAGTGAATGAGTGAGTTGTATAAAAATTAAATAGGCCACTAAATATGAATAATTTGAATAAAATATTGAGTTTCATAGCATCATATCTCTAAATTAAAATTTAATAAATGAGTAAATAATGGTCAAATTTTTACATGAAAATTATTACAAAAATATTTTTTTATTTATAAAGTTTTAATTTATGACGTCCATTTTTGATGATTGCACTCTTTATTATTAGGTAAAAACACTAATCAGTATCATTAAAATACTCATATATTGTATCGGCCCATGTATGTGGTAGTAGGGATGTTAAATTTTTGTGAATTTTTGTTATTTCCCTTGAAGAACAATGCTTCTAGGGATACACACTTTGCAATAACTTACACATTAATTTCTGAACTTCTTATTATGGGGATACATGACTTACACATGAGAGGGTTAACACCCCCTTTTGCAATTAATCCGCATTTAACCTCACATGGAGGGTAAAAGAGTAATCTCACCTTGTAAATAGGCATATTAATTGTGATCATTAGATCCTTAATTTAATTTCATCAAAATGATCTTGATGTTGTAACAATCAAGTTGATTGGTCATAAGTCTTAATTGGACCATCACAGTGAAAGTTATCATCAAATTAAGTTTTAACGGCTGAGATTCACTATCACAAACTGAGTCTGACTATAAGTGATTATGAATTTAAAATCAATTTGAGTCTGACAATTGGTTATAATTTTAATCAATTTGAAATTAACGACGTGTCATAATTTGATTGGCTAGGACTACAACTTATGGTGAAGTTGTACACACTTGATTAATTAGATAATCAAACATTAATTATTCAATGGGTAGTTTGTGTAATTATCTTTTTTAATTGGGGTAAATTTGGGACTGATTAAATTTGAAATGGAAGTAATTGGAACCTATTAATGTTAATTGGAAACTAAGTTGGAGCTTATTAATGTTAATTATGTTGAAACTATTTTCCAACAAATGACCTCTGCTCACCATTTCATTGATATCTCTCATAGTATTTTGAAATTATTAGTGAGATTAATATTTCCAGAAACTAGACATCTGGGGCTTCAATTTGAGCACAACAATGAGGTAATTCCGATCAAAATTGAGAAATATATGATTTTCAAAGTTAACTCTAAAAACTATTATAGGAGCTATGAGAAAGACCAAAGTTTTAGACATTTGGCTTGCTCATCACTCCTACCAACCTCCAAATTTAATGCACCAGCTCTCTCTAAATATTGAAATAGGGTCTAGGTTCATGATTCTTTTTGATTCTTTGTCAACCCTCATTAAATGTCATTCCATTTATATTTTCTCTACTACTACTAAATAACCCCCCCTCTCCTCAATTCAAAATGACAGAAATACCCTATCTTCTCCTCTCTTGAGTTTTAGTTAAGTAGAGTAGTCTTATCATATCTTTGTCTTCCTGAGACTCAAGGAATTGAGTGTGACCCACTCTCTTAGTTCTTTTTTTCTACTCCACCACTAGGACCTCCACTAAGAGCCTCTTCCTCCACTGTATGGATCTTGCATTTAGGTATAATCCATTTTCCTAACTTTTTTTTTCTATGTTACTATGATGAGAATTTAAGATTAAAAGTGATTATTTAAATTCTNATGAAAAATTGATTGATAGCATATATATTGGATGATATGATATAAATGTTTGCCACCATTCTTAGCAAAAAGGAAAAAAAAAAAGAAAAAAAGAAAAAAAAAAAAAGAATACTAGCCACTATAGTCTAGAAGATTGGTTTCACCAGGCAAGGTGGGTGTCTAACACCTTCCCATTTTGTAACATAGCCTCCAAGCTTAGATCAAGAGTTAGTAGATCAAGTGTTTATCCATGCAATTTTTAATCTCTAGATCGTAACTAGGAAATAAAGCCATGTACTTTATCTTAGATTGTATCTAGGACCAAAACTATATAATTTCCTATGATCAATGTAAATTCAGTTTCAAATTAATAAAATGATGAATTTTTCAATTATGGTTTTCTTATATTTTTCAATAATTAAATAAATAGCAACTCCATTGTAAAATCTTTAATCTGAAAGGAAAAATATAATAAGTCGAACCATCATTTTGAGATGTGTTGAGGTACAAATTTTCAGGCCCTAATTTCTTTAGCCCACTCACAAAAATACCCACACAAGCCCAAGAATTATTTTAAGCCCCATAAATTGCCTTGGGCCCTTTCACAAATACTACCCATTATATTCCACATATTGTCCAACTTAAGTTTTCACAAAAATACTCTTCATATTGCTACCAAAATTAGGCCACAAAATTATACTATTTCCACAAAAAAACCCAAAATCATTTAACTTGTGGGTAAAATCTGAAAATGCCCAACAAAACCCTTTTACAAAGCTCGTTGCTACATGGCACTTTAAAGCCCATTACGATATGGCACCTTTAAAGTCCGTTATGAAACGACATCTCTAAAGCCTGTTACGATACAACACCTCTAAAGTCCGTTATGATACGGCACCCCTAAAGTCCGTTACGATTCAGCACCTTTAAAGCCCATTATGATACAGCACTTCTACTAAGCCCGTTGCTACACGACAATATTTTTACAAAATCCTACAAAACCCAAATACTAATTTGGCATCCATTTTACAAAGGCCAAATATTAATTTGGCACTTATTTTACAAAGCCCAAATATTGATTTGTCACTATTTTACAAAGCCCAAATATTAATTTGGCACTTACTTTACAAAGCCCAAATATTATTTTGGAAACTATTTCATAAAGCCCAAATGCTATTTTGGCACATATTTACAAAACTCAAATATTATTTTAGCACTTGTTTTACATGTACTAAATCCCTCACTCATGGGAAATATAAATACTCATCCCTCAAGAAAATACCTCTCTTTCAAAATTTATAAAAGCCCATGTATATCACCCATGGCAAAACTCTTCATTTTGTAGGGATAACCAAGTCCAAAGAAGCTCAACTACAAAGCCTAGTTGAGCCAGCCTAGCTCATACACAAATCCCAGCAGTTGAAGCTCACGTGAGCTGACCAGCAAAATTTTAGCACAACTTAACAGCTGGAGCCCATTGCCATCAAGTTCCAACTTGTCCAATCAGATTAGAAGAGGACACGTGTCCATTAGGGGTTGAACCCTTCCTTCACAAGTTGAAATTCTATCATTTCTCATGTGACATAAAGCTGAAAGTGACATGACAGAAAGCTGGGAAGCTTCAGCTAGCTGTCTCTTCTTTCTTCTCTAACCCATTCAATCAAGAATCAAGAGCAGCCATGACCAGGCCATTAAAGCCCCTGAAACAACTTGAAACCAGTTCATTTTCATACTAAAAACGTGTACGCCCTGGTTCATGGACCAAGCATATGAACTTCAAATGGGAAAACTTAGGAAAATGTGGTTTGGAAGGCACCAAGGGGATCCCAGCAAAGTTCCCAGCAAGGGCTCCAAGATTGACACCTAGCTTGAGATGATACAATCTGCCCTAGGGAGCTCTGATTCTAGTGGCAACATAACCAACATCATTACCCTATAGCATGCTTTAATCTCATTAGCCAAGGCCAATCAGCATTCAATGCTAGGTCAGAATCCCAGCTGTTATTATCCAAAACAGCAAGAACCTTCTAAAAATTAAGTTTACCACTTTTAGCTAAAATCCTAGGAACGATTCTTTAAGGATTTTCTGAAGATTGACGAAGATTTAGTAGAGATTTTTTTGCTAATTACCTCCTAAAACCCAACTATAAATGGAACTCTCCATTAATGCTTTAGAGGAGACGAAGAAATACACCCATAGAGAGGGACTCTTCATTAACTTCTCTATTTTAGCCTGCTCTAGTAAGGTTCTAAGTCACTGAGCTCTCAACTTCAAGCGTAGAAACTGAGTTCTCCAGCTCCTAGCTCAAAAAAACCCTCATACTTCCACTTAAAAACACTCAGCAACCCCTCAGTTGAAAGCACTAGCAGCATTACTATACACTCTCACTCATTACTCATGCTACTCACAAATGACTCTCTCTACTCACTACCTACACTATACCCACGAGCATGCATTGGCACCATAATGATCTTGTTGTGCTAGCTGGAATCTCTCTTTCTCTCCCTTCATCTCGCGCTAGGTTTTCCTCATCATTTGTTATAATGGAACCTATGATATTTACTTATTCATTTACTATTGAAGGTTATGATGTAACTGTTACAATAGAATTTTCCCCTCCTATTGTTGTATTAGAAGACTCTTCTCTAGAGCCAACGGATGATGAGTTTGAAAATGTAAATATTTTCCTTAATCTGTGAAATAGCTAACAGCTGGAGGTTTATCTTGTTTGGTCTTACCTTACCGCTGGGACATTTTACTACTGGGCTAGTTTACTGCAGAAACACTTTACTGTTGGACTATTTTCTACAGAAATATTTTACTGCTAGGCTATTTCTTACAGTATGTTTTTTTAACCATGCTGATGTGTTTGCTGTAGGGATTGTTTATGGACCATTCTTGTTAGTCTCAATCTAGGCCTAAGGCATAAAATATAGTGAATTCTTTGGATCTTCACCGATAGCCTTTGGGTCGTGCATCAAGCCCATCGTCAAGCTTCAATTTAGGCTCCCAACCCAACATAAATCTCATTTGTCGGAAGGGAAACTTTTTTGCCCCCGACAAGAGGCAATAGCACGACTCCACCCATTCATGTGAGTTTGGATCAATTCTAAAATGGGCCGGGGGTGCAGTCTCCCACAAAGAGCACCATTGGTGTTTGGTAAAAAGTAATCTAATCATCACTTGACACATGTACAAGTTGTGTTAATGTGTGTGGGGTGTGTATATTCATAGACTTTTTATTGAGTTTTACGTCTTTTTTTCTCCAAAAAAAAAAAAAAGAGTTTCACATTGGTTGATTCAACCGACTATTGCAATTCTGAGTTAACACAAAATTTAATGTTGGATGCCATTTAAAAAAAAAAAAAATGTAAGATGACAATTAAGGTAGCTATATCTTTTCCTTGTGATGTACGAGATCATCATTAGACTAAAAGCTAAGAAAAAGAAATCTTTGAATACAAATGTAAGAAAAGCTATGTGTGTTAAAGAAAGGGGAAAAATTGAACTTCTTCTTCTTCTTCTTCTTTTTTTTTTTTTTTTTTTTTTTTTTTTTGAGAGTGAAATTGAACTTAACTTTGAACAAATCTGAAAAATTTATCCATAATTCATGTTTCTGTTTTTTTTTTAAAAAAAAAAAAAGAAAAAAAAAAGCAAATGGTTGTCTGATGCATTTTCTTACTAAAATTTTCGTTTAGATTTGAAAGAAAAGAAGCTCACACAAGGAGAATAGTGCATCCTTTTGAACAATAATAGCATATCTTCTATATATGTGGAATGGAATCTCAAAACCATTCGTTATTTTCTAGTCAAAGGTAACGGTCAATGTTTTTGTAATGTCATTCCTTATATGGAGCAAGAGACATTATACATGTATAGAGCAGCATATGAACCATATATGATATGATATTTCAAAGAAAAATGCTATAAGCATAACATAGTTTGTAACAAATTTTAAGTAGCAGACCATTACTTGTTATAATTTAGACATACTACTAGTATCACTTTCTTAACAAAAAAAAAGTTTAATTTGCCTCTATAAAAATGTTGTAAAAGTCTTGTGGGCCTAGAATCTGTCTATTTCAAAACCACTAACAGATGACTAGACAAAATAAGCTTGAGAAGTTCTCTCTCCAATAAAAAGAACATAAGATTGTGAAAAATAATGATATACATGCATGTTTCGAGCAAAACATGAAGGCAAAATCAAGAGATTATTATTATTATTATTTTTTTTTGAGAAACGCAAAATCAAGAGAAGTTAATACGTATTACCGTTTTGAAGTCTGAACTATTAGTATAGACTAGGTTAGTTCCAAAGTCGTGTCCGTACTACACTAATAGGATTTTCCTATGAACTTATCCAATTTTATAAGAGAAAATCTTGTGATGATCTGAATTAACAAATGAATTACTATGGTAAAATTTGTAAATTGATCAACCATAACAAGGAAACCATCACAGATGGGATTCCAGAAAACTGACGAAGAAAAGTAGCGATTGGTCAAAAGTTTGTGTCTGTTACCATGCAAAATACTAAGAACCTTATAACATAAGGATACTAATTTTTTTTTTTTTTTTCAAGCAACCTCCTAAACTCTATAAGCTCTAATCCTGTTATAATCACTATGCAAAAAAAAAAAAAAAAAAAAAAAAATTGGTATGGCAGATTGTGAAATCCCTCACAATCCCTCCCTCACAATGCAGCTCCAACGACTCAAACCTATGATCGGGCTCTGGTGCCACTTGTCGGACTGTGTGCCTTACTGATCTATCCAACGACCAGTTGGTGAAGGATAAAGGGGCACAAATCTTTTATAGCATTTGATCGCAGATCAAGCTCTTTGGTATTGGAGTGAATTGTGAAATCCCTCACAGCCTGCTTATCCAATTTACATACTTTTCAGGTGCCGCATTCTCCTCTTCTGACCAAGACATCAGGTGCTGGATTTTGTAGATGTTGCCAGCTCTATGCGGAAAAGGAATTGAAGACTCTGAAATCTCACTCATTCTTCCTCCATAAGGAGTCAGGATCAACATAGCTGAGGTAGCCTCTTTTTCATAAAATCTTTGCCAAATTCCTTTCAACCCAATTTCAGGAATGGGATTCTTCACAGTCAGATTTTCCTTTAAAATAGAGAATTGATGGACCCCTGGTTAGCAAAATATCTGGGGATTGCTCACTTGAGAATCTGGCAAAGTAGACCACAGATTGAATCCAGCTCATTTCTTTACAATCTTCACTCACCAAACCCAGCTCAGGGAAGCTCTCTTACATCAATAAAAGGAGCTTATCCTTCCCTCCTAGGTACAAGGAATTGAACGAAGCTTGCACTGTCCTGTTCCCTTCTCGGCTAGAATTTACACCTGTTAAGACTACCCGAATGAAGAGGTCTGTATCCAACTTGTCAGCAACATACTGCCACCGATAAAGAATTTCGGTTGCATTTTGTTCCAAGTTCTTTTTGACTGTGAACACAGTCACATTTGATGGAACAGGAACCTTCTGGATTTTCCAGGCAACAATGACTCCGAAGCTACCACCTCCTCCTCCTCGAATGGCCCAAAAAAGATCTTCTCCCATTGATTTTCTGTCAAGGAATCTACCCTTGACATCAATCAAATGTGCGTCAAGAACATTATCAGCAGCAAGGCCATATTTGCGCATCATTGTGCCATACCCTCCCCACTGAAGTGTCCACCAAGGCACCAACACCCATAGTACAGCAAACTCCAGCTGGAAAGCCAAGAGTTCTACTCATATTGGCAATCCAATAGTATACTTCACCCACAGTTGCACCAGATTGAACCCAGGCAAAGCTATTTTCTATATCAACAGAGATGTTCCTAAGATTTATCAGATCAAGAAGGACAAATGGCACAGGAGAAACATAAGATAGACCCTTGTAATCATGTCCACCACTTCTGACCCTTACTTGCAATCCATGTTTTAGGAAACAATTAAGTGTTGCTTGAACGTATGAAATCAACAATGGTGTCACAATAGCTTGAGGTTTCGGGGTGGAAGGTGTTGAGAATCTGGTGTTTCTGGTGTCGAATTTCAGGACTGCTGAATACGAAGAGTTGGATGAGGTGTAGATTAGTTTAGAAATACCGTCATTTCCGGAATGAAGGATCAGGCACTGAAGAAAGTTTTCATGAGTAGAAGCTGAAGTTTCCAATAAAAATGAGAAAAGAAGAGCAAAAACAAGCGAAGACACTGATAATTTCTTTTTCTTTTTCTTTTTCTTTTTCNACTATTGTGTCATACCTTGATCTATCTATTTAAGCCTCATTTTCCACCATTTTAGACACCTAGAAAATTCTCTATTGAAGGATTAAAGAGCTGAGGAAAACCTTAGAGCAAAAACTCATTTCTCTTTGACTCCTCTCACTCTCTACGTAACTACATACTTTGAGAGGAGATTTAAACCATCATTTCCTTCACCTACCGTTAGAGTTGTGAGAGTTGGGTGGTGTTAAGGAAACCATTAGAGCTTGCCCAATTTCAGTGAATGAGCCTTGAGGGTGTAACTGAGCTTGGTTGTGGGATTTGGATTCTAGGGGAAGACAAGACTCGATGAAGTTCATTGCTAATAGAAGTTTGGAAGGCTTGAGTACAATGAGTGACTTAGACTTTGAGGGTTCTTTTATATTCATATATATACCGTAATTTATTCTTTTAGTAGATCATTTTAGTGGTCCAGGTGTGGAGAGTTTTAAACAATTTTCCTCTTCGTAAACACATCAAGTGTTTACTCGGATTGCTTCCCTTTAGTTACTGCCTTTTTGATATCGCAGAAGCCTAAAAAAAGAACACACAATGCTTTTTTCATGGAACAGAAACTAAACTATTAGTTTTTATAATAAACCTCAAATCCATGAGAGGTTTCCCTGAATCCACATGGAAAAAAAAAATAAGAATCCACCAGAGAAATAATTTGACAAAAGTCTATATTTATTGATAATAATCTGATTTGCCTCTGACGATTACAAAATATATAAATACTAAAAAAAAGGTCTAAAACTCTAATTTGCACTAATTACACAATTAGGGGACAAAATACCAGAATTTACCAAAAATGGCAAAATTGAGTTAAATGCAAAATTATAAACTACTGGCCTTAAGGGTCGTCTCAAAACAAACGAGACTTTATTCTGACTTTTAAACTAAAAGTTATTAAGGAAAAACAAATATTACTATAAATAACAAAAATACTATTTTCGAAACCCTAACGAAGGAATTTTCCTAAATTTAGGCGACACTCATGTTATCATGAGTCTGAATTAGAATGTCGTTTTCCTTCAATCGGTCAAATTTCATGCAATTTCAACACTGTCGCCCTGATGGCCTTTACTGACACTCTCCTTTAATTTTGCGTTGTGACTCCCTGCACCCCTACTGCTTCAAGAAGGCATGTGTTGTTTGTTCTACATCACTTTTATGATTATTTCATTGCTCAATTATGTTTATCTATGCAATTGGTAGTAGTATGCTAGGCTAATTTAGTAAATTATGTAAATTTCACATTAATTGTTAATTAAGCTTAATTAATTCAACCTAATTAAAATTTGGGATCTAAATCAATTCCTCATTATTTAGGCATTGCATTTTCACTTTTCATAGTCTAAATTGGATTTGGATTCTAAACCGTTGGAGTTACATGTGGGTTCTGGTTAAAGCAAACGAATATACCAACAATATGCAGAGAGAGAGAGAGAGAGAGAGAGAGCAAACACCATTACAGTGTTCAATTACAGCAAACAAGTCATATCAAAACAAAACAAAATTTCCAGACCCAACCAACACAGTAACCCTCGTGGCAAATAAACGAAGCCAGGCTATAACACCTCCACCACAACAATAATCAAATTTAACTACCCATCGCACAATCAAATTCAAAATCTTCAGTTGCTTCACATCCGCTAACTTCACTTTCTTCCCTATGAAATCCTCCGCCACTTCCTCCAATGACCTATACCATTTTTATAAAAAAATTAAGGAAAAAAAAAATCAATTACAATTACTCTTTACCAATTTTTAAAATATCATTTTTTTTAAATTTATTTTTGTGAAATACCTGTCAATAGGCGCTAAGATGTTTACAGAGGACATAATCACCGGTCACCACTTGAATCCCTCTAAAAGTAGACGATTTCCTGTTTACATTGCAAAAAAAGAATTAAAACAATTCGTAAAACTTTTTGGATTCACAACATATAATTAAAAAGTGAATTATGTGAAAAATGTTAACCTTGATTTCCTTCAGCAATTTGTACCCATTCTATCTAATTAAAAAGTGAATTAATTATGTGAAAAATGATAACCTTAATTTTCTTGAGCAATTTGTACCTAGACTACCTTGGAGCTTTGCTTGTGATAAGCAGATCCACCTTCAAGCTCTAAAAGTAACACAAAAGCTAACAAAAACACAAAAAAAGCTAACAAAATTGATAAGTAGAGAAAGTTACATTTTTCAAACTATGGGCGAGTACATTAAATTGATAACTTTTGGTGGGTTTTGGCTGATGAAGAAGGGGTTTGGCCGTGGAGTGTGTTTTGGAAGATGGAGAAGTGGAACAGAGAAGGGTCGGCAAAAACATCTAAAATAAATATCAATGCAACATTCAATTCTATACTTATTTAATCCCAACGATTTTAACTGAAATAACTAAATCTAAAGCAATCCAAGCCAAAAATCCAAACCTAAATCATATTCAATCCTCAGATTTGAAAAAGAGAAGGAAAAAAACAAAAACTTTACTGATTATGTGTATACGGCAAAAAAACCAAAAGTAAATATCAATGCAACATTCAACCCTATACTTATTTATTAGAAACAGAAGTACCCAAACTAAAACCATTTTTTTTAGTGATTTCTGTAATCTAAAAAAAAAAAAATTCCCGTTTCTTTACAGTGAAAACCCAAAAAAAAAAAAAAAATCAAAACCTAATGAAATCCAAATACCTAAATAAATTCAATCCAACAAATCTCATACCCAGATCTAATCAAGAAAGAAAAGAAAACCTTTACCGATGGTAGTTCCGACGATCTGATGGTAACGTGTTAATGGCACTTAGTTTTCTCTTCCTCAATCTCTACTCCTGCGCTCCTTATGGACTGTCTCTCTCTATCTCTGTATCTCCCAATCTGATGGTAATGGTGTTAATGGCTTTCTGTAGGTGTGCGTTTGAGTGCCGCCATTGGGATCTCTCACTCTCGCTCTCAGTCTCGTGTGTTAGGGTCTTCGGCGGCCTTATCTTTCTCTCCTTTCTCCGCGTACCAATCTTTCTTTCTTTTTTTCTTTCTTTTTTTTTTTTTTTTTTTTTTGTTTTAAGCGGTTAGTTTCCTTTTATACCAAGAGGCTCCCGAACAATGTTTTGACGTAGTGAAACATTGTATTTTCTTTTTTTTGGATAATTGGGTGGGCGTTGAAACTGTGCCTCTCCAAGCACCGTGCATTTTTTTAAGAGTAAGTTGTATACGTGTCAGCATTTTAAGGGGATCTTTTTGCTTAACGTGACAGCATTTGGCAAAAGTTCTGCTATTATATATAGTATTAGATTTATGACTTAAGATATTTACATAATCCCATTCATTAACTTGAGATTCACATATTATCCATGAACCCTTTATTTATATATAATAAAAGGACTAAAACAAATGGAGAGAAATAAGCTTTATAACTTATTTCAATCTTTGCAATATAAGTATCCCTAATCACCTCTCTTCATCCATTACTATGAAAGAGGGATGCTTGCCTGGCTATAACTTGTGTTGCCTTCATTATATGTGCCTATGTCAAGGTCTCTCTAATTTAGATACGCTTCTCTTGGAGACTGGGACACATAAAGATAGATCAAGGTATGACACAATAGTCAAAACGGAACTGATTTCTCTCAAGTTTTTTCGTTTCGGAGGACACTTTGTCCCCTAAATGTTCAGCGAACTTACTATCCCCAACTTTCAAAAGCTGATTTCGCATGACAATTCAATGACACATTGATTTTCGCTCCACTGAAAGTCTTCAACATATACATTTTAATTTTCAGCTTGAGACCTCTTGCACCCAATAAAAAGTACAACTCATTTTAAGAATTGAAATTACATCCATATTTTTCATGGAATTAGCTAACAATTTAAAGATCCAATAAGTGTCATGTGATGTAGTATGACAAATTAGCATAGTATTTGGTAGAAGTGTTTACCATAGGAAAGATCTTTTGTTTTAGATTTTTAATTGGAGACAACTTTTATTGTAGGTAAAACTACACTATTGTTCCTTAAAGTTTACTCACTAAGCACTTTCAGTTTATAAAGTTTCAACTGAGCGCTATTGGTCCCTAAAGTTTCAAAACTAAACACAATTAGTCACTCCATTAACTTCTATAAATTTTTTTGCATGCGCCTAACAGAAAAATGAGTTGACATATTTTTAATGATTAAAAATGCCTTATAAACAAGTACAAAGCCAACTCAGCAATTACTATTAGACGAAACACATTTCATGTTATTTTGTAACACGGTAACCCAACAATATTAATTCTCACAGGCTGGTCAAATCCAGTCACCGTTGCCAGCATCCATACCTCAACTTCACATTATCTAATTATTGCACTTTACATGAACTTGACTTGGACCTTCAAACTCAAAGATCCAACAAAAAAAAAGCCAAGAAACTTTCATTTTGTTTGCAACTTGAATAACCCACGAAGTACAAGACATATAGGTAGATGAAAGAGGTGGAGACAAAGTTTCAGGTGATAACAAAAGGCGATGGTGAACACAAATTATGGGAATAATGGGGACCTCACCTCGTTTAACAGCCATATTAAAGGTCCCCAATAATATGCATAAGGTATAAATGGGATCAAATCTAGTTGCACTATGTTGAGGTCCAAAATTAGCAATAATAAGGTCAAGCCCACAAGGATAAAGGAGGACGGGGGCCTTGAAGAAGGGAGGCTCAGTTCCTTGAAAGAAGGAGGACTAGTTCCTTGAACGAAGGAGGCCCGAATCCTTGAACGAAAGAGGCCTAGTTCATAGAGGCCCATTTCATTGAATGAAGGAGGGTCATGGGCATTGGGAGAACCAAAAGGTCCAAAGAAAATAAGAAATGGAAGGAAATCCAAAGAGGTGCAGATGACCTAAGATTAGCCTAAAGCAGGTCCTCTGCACCCCTAAAGAAAAAGTAAGGAAAAAATGTTGGATGATCCATCGAAACCAAGTTTCTTGGAAAGGAGGAAAAAATGAAAGCGACAAACAATGCTCAAACGGGTCCTTGAACTTTGAAATTCAATGTGAAGAGTTCAAGGAACCTTGAGAGAAGAAAAGCATGTAATAAGAGGAAATGTATTAAAAATCCTTCCGAGTTCATCCATCCTCCAGGAAGTGGGTCCTTTGAAAGAAAGCTTGAAAATGCTAAGAATGATGTAGATAGTCCAGAAGGTAATCCGAGAATAAGTCATATGTATTCTTGAAGAAGGGTAAAGAAGGAAAAAGCCATTGGATGTCCTATCAAAATCAAGTTCCTAAAAGGCAGAGAAAAGTGAAAGGGACAAGTGATGGCCTCAGGATCAAAACTTGGTGAAGGAACCAAGGGATCTTGGACAAGGCTTAGGACATGTAGTAAGAGGAAGGATGGTTAGAGGCTTTCCAAGCTCACCCATTGCAAGGAGGAATCTATCCCATTTCTGGGAAAAGATCGAACCAAGAGGAGTCCACATCAAAGTTCTAGGACCTTCAAAATGTCTTTTTAAAGCCTTGGAAGAAGATCATGGAACGTTGACCTTAGAGGGGAACCTAAGAAGCTTCTATGAGTGGAAACCCAATCGATGCACTTTCGGGGGGTGAGTTCCCAAAAGAACGAAATGAGAGAAGATGGGGGAAATGAACAACCACCAAGGTTCTAAACAAAGGAACTTATCTTTGTTACCAGTAGAGGAGCAAGAGAGACTTGTGAAGGCAGACTAGGCATCATCTTTCTAACCTATGGTCCAAGCCCATGGGATCTCATATTGGTAGGAAGGGAGAATTGGTTTGGTTAGTAGGGGAGAGCTTTTTTGGTGAATGGAGGAATTTATAGTTTTTCCCTTGGTTAATGTATTTTCTTGGAATGCATGAACTAATGGCTTAACTTAGTTCCTCTGTGTGCATGGTATCTCCCCATAACTTCCTCTCAATTGTCCTTATCAGTCAAGCTATCATCTATTACATTGTATTTTCCACTTACTCCTTTGACTTTCTAAGGCATTTTCCATTTGTAGCTAAAGCCAAATACTCTTTTTGAAATATAATTGCCAAACTAAGCTAACCCTTTGCCCAATGAACTCATTCAAATTCTTATGAGAGGACATGGTTTACCCAGCAGACTAAAGAAATCTTTATCTGGAGGAACTAGACCATGTCCACTATAAAAAGAACACCAAAGCATAATAAAAAAGGGGAGAAGAACAAAACAAGAGAGCCAAAGAGAAGAAGTTCTTCCCATATTCTTGAGATCTTTCAAAATATCACTTAGCCTCTAAAGAAACTTATACAAAAAACATGCACAAATCAAATCTCACTCTCTCCGATCCAAATAAACTCTCTTCTTGCTAGCATATTGTTACGTATTTTATATTTCTTGGTGTTTTAGTAGAAGGATATCTTGGATCAAAACCATGTTATGGTTAATTGTAATATTCAATCTGAAAAGGTGGCTTCCCTCTTGGATTCAAATTCGAATTGTGGAGATAAGAATGAACTTTCTAGTGAATTGAAACATAGAGATAAAGCTGAAATTCATAATGTGGACTTCTTAGATTCTTCCCTAAACACTATTTTGGAGGGAAGTATTTCAAATACAACTACCCTAACAAATAACAAGAAGGATATGAGCTATAGGCAACAATTGATAGGTGAGACAGATAAGAAGTTGTCTATTAAAGGTAACTTGGAAAAGATTTCAAATATGGATGATAACAATTTAAATGAGGGGTATTCAAACGTTGATGTTGAGATGGAGATAACCCTAAATATATCTAAGGATTTTTCGGGCTACAACAAATCCTCTCTTTGTTCATGGAAACGTACTATGTGTAATTTCAACAATCAATCATCTTCTGTTGTCCAAAATAACTTTGTTCATCCAATCAAATGGCCATCCATAGTTCCTTCTTTGGTAGAGTCTCCTGCTCACAAAAAGAAAAGCTATTGTGAGACAGATAAGAAGTTGTCTATTAAAGGTAACTTGGAAAAGATTTCAAATATGGATGATAACAATTTAAATGAGGGGTATTCAAACGTTGATGTTGAGATGGAGATAACCCTAAATATATCTAAGGATTTTTCGGGCTACAACAAATCCTCTCTTTGTTCATGGAAACGTACTATGTGTAATTTCAACAATCAATCATCTTCTGTTGTCCAAAATAACTTTGTTCATCCAATCAAATGGCCATCCATAGTTCCTTCTTTGGTAGAGTCTCCTGCTCACAAAAAGAAAAGCTATTGATAGTGATAGCCTGTGGCTTCCTCAAGCCTTCGGTTTTGGTACTCTTCCACCCCCTTCTCCCACATGAATATTTTAAGCCTTAATTGCTAAGGGCTTGGGATCCCAGAGGCAATACAAGAGCTCTACTATTTAGTGGGCGAAGAAGGTCCTTTGTTCTGTCTGAAACTCGATTGGAAGTTGATGGTTTTTGCTAGATTTAAAAGGACGTTGGCTTTGCAAGATTACACTAGTAGGACTTGGTTTTCTTATATGCAACAATAGATGTGAAGTGTTAGTTGCATCATGTGTTCGGGTAGAGAAGAATTTTAATCTCCTGTGTACATTGGCTTTTGTGATGAGGATAGCTTTATAATTCTTTCAAAATGCTAGTTTTTGAAAATGCAAGTGGAATGCAACTTTGCTGAACTTGTTGATCTTCTGAACTCTAATAGAATAAATTTGCTCACTTGAGGTTGTGTGGATCCTTGAAGATGTTACTTTGATTATAGATAGTTTTTGATTTTATTTATTTTGTTATTATTCTTTTACGATGTAATCGTACTATTCTAGCTTTAGCTAGTGTTACAAAAGAGAAAAAAAAAAAAAAAAGTCATTGTTCGGAATGTCCATTTTTTCTCATCCCCATTGTATAATTGTGATTCTATATAAATAAAGTCTGCTATCGTTTCTATTAAAAAAAAGAATATAATATCTTGATTATGTGGTTAACAGTTAACTAAAGTGTTATATTTAAAAAAAAAATAAAAAAATTGAAGTGTTATTTTTTATTTAAAAATGTTTTTCTTTTTATGGAATTTTTTATTTTTATTTTGAATATTAACAGAAATAGTTATATGGATTCGTCTAAAGCATGCATATAATTGTGGCGTTAATTAACGTATTTTTTTGTCAATTAAATTATTAATTATTAAGTAATTAATATACTTCTGCCGTTTATCCTAAAAAAAATTAATATACTTTAGATAAAACTATTAAAGTTTCAATTAATTCCAATTTATCCGCATCTAATTTTTAAGATATACATTATTTTAAAAATAATTTAAATTTATAGGATCGGGTAAGCACACTCTCATCCAAATAGAAGTTGGATTTAGCGGCAAAACAATCACATTCTCCAAATCCAAGTAGAGCTTGAATTCAGTGATCGCATGGCACTATATTATAATTGCCTTTAAGTTGATCTCGAGACGCACTTTGATCAGAGATGGGTGAAGGCAGTAAAAGAAGAAGAATTTCAAGTACAAAAGACAAAGCAGGGAAGGCTGAAACTAAACCAAAGTACTCATCATGGTCATGGTCATGGTCAGACCTCCCTGATCAACTGTTGGGACTTATCCTAGGAAAGCTTTCCTTGGTAGACATCATTCACTGCTGCGCTGTTTGCTCTTCTTGGAGATCCACCGCACAATCCCATTGCACTCAAAGTACTAGTAGTACTACTCCATGGCTCATGCTTCCTGGCGACGAAAAAGATGACTCGACTACTCGCTGCTTCTTTAATCTCGCAGAAAACAAGGTTTACAAGATGAAGAATGCGTTCGAGGGATTTGGCAAAGACGCTTGGTGTGTGGGCTCTTCTCACGGTTGGCTCGTAATTCTGGATGATGAAGCCATCCCACATCTCTTTAATCCTTTCTCTAGAGTTCGGATTCAACTTCCATCGATTCCCAATGAATTCCTCAGCCCAAACATTGATCGGGATTACTTCGTTCAATATTTGCGGAAGATTTTCATCGCCAAAGCTGTGCTGTTGGCAGACGTATCACGTTCCAACAATTTTGGGGTGGTGGTGATCTGTGGTTCTCTCTCAAGGCTTGCATTTTGTATGAAAGGGGACACAACGTGGACCGAACTTGCTGTCAGATCTCTCAACACATACCAACAATATGTTGAATACAGTGACATTATATGCCATGATAATCAAGTTTACGTCTTGGCAAGTGATGCTTCAGTGGAAGTCTGGGATTTTCGGAGTGCTTTTCCGACCAAAATCATGAGCATTGATAAACCTTCCACTCTACAAAAAGTAGTTGGAAATAGTTTTTTCATACATAATCTTTCACCCAAGTTTTATTTAGTCAAGACATCCACTGATTTTTTGTTCATCAAACGGTTTATTGGAGACTTTGTTAATGCAGAAGGACTTGTTGTTGATGAGGATTACGTCCTATATAATTCCGAAATTTGCCCATATCGTACAAAGCTGTTTTATGTTTACAGGTTGAATTTCAGGCAGAACACATGGGAACAGGTTGAATCATTGAACGATCAGGTTGTGTTTTTGGGCGGAAATCAGTCAATATCACTCTCCAGCCATGATCTTTTGGAGTGCATACCAGATTCGATTTATTTCACGGATGATAGATGGGATGAGATGGATGTGGACGACTCGTATGGTGGCCACGATATTGGATTTTTTAATTTAGATGATGAAAGTATTAAGCCATATTACCATTCAAATTTGGCGAGGATCGATCCACCACCCTTTTGGATTACTCCAAATCTATCTATGGTGAAAGACTAAGATAAAAGATAAAAGATGAGGTAAAAGATAAAAGACGAAGACTAGGATGCTGTTAGCTAGAATTGTCAACCCCGTAGAAGATAAAGATGAGGTATTTATATTCAAAGAGTACAACAATTAGAATCAATTCTGCTGCAAGTTTATCTAATAGCTGTAGAAGTATTTGAATTTAAATTATGTGAACTGCCGTGATCTGAATTTTAAGAATGAGAGCATTTATCTAATTTAACACATACGTGTTTCTCTGTTAGTGAATAGACTGGGATGGAAGCATAAATTCAAGGCGGTTAAACATGATGATAAAGCTAAGATCACAACGAACACCAGATTGCAGTCCATACAAAATGATTAGAGTTTATCAGTATCTTTTCATATTTGTAATTATCACATTCTGTTCTCATTTGTAATTATCACATTCTGTAAAAATAAACATCAGGTGTATATTGATATGTTTATAAAAACAAGCATGGACAACTAACAATTCAAGCTGCCATTTTTAACGAACGCTAGTTTTTACAAAACTGACACGGAATTTTAATTGATGCGTGGGAGTGTGACAGCATCTTATTTAGCCACATAAACAATTTGCAAACTAGAAGGGCTTGTTTGGCAAGAGTATTTAAATAAAGTTTTTTGTTTTGCAATCTATAAAATAGTGGGTCTCACACTTGAACTAATTGTTTGGCTAATATTTTCTAGATACAATTAAAAAAAAAAAAAACTATATCCTATTTTCCTAGTTTAGAACAAGTTTTTAATGACATAATTCTAAATAAATTGAAAACAGTGAACCCCACATATTTGTTGAAACTCTTTTATGTCTTAAATTAATGAGATTATTTTTGTCACAAAAATAATTTCTCACCATTCAAATTTGAAACTTATCATTAAAAAAAAAAAAAAAAATACATGATGAGCTCTATTCTCTTATCATTATCCATAAACAAAAAAAAAAAAGTAATTTATAGATTTTACACGTTACTTTTTGTGAATTTTTTTTTTTTTTTAAATCTCAAAAATAGAAATAGTCTCCCAAACACGTAAAATATAAAAATTATTATTTGAAAACTAGTTTGAAGTTCAATTTTTTGATTTTTTTTTTATATTGTTTTGAAAATAAAAACAAAAATCCTCCTACCAATCATAATTTGGTAACACATAAACAAGTGTAAGGCTGTTCCCAATTCAAAACCACAAATATTTTATAGTGAAACAGACAGAGCCTAAATAGTAAATATAAATTAGAGACATGCATATCTAGTTTTTCTTAAATGGTTGAATATACATAGATGCATTCTGAGCCTATCATTGAGTTTAGACTTTATATGATATCTCAATGCATTTGAGAGAAATTGGTCAAATTTAATATTTGTTAAGATATTTCTTTTTCCCTTTAAGTAAAAAGAGTTGCATAAATACAACTTGTACCTATTAATCTCAAGCGTTTATATTGTAGTAGCAAATAAGAATAATTCATTAGCATGATTTGCTTTTCTAGCTAGTCTATAATAAGAGCATCTTCAGCAGATTCTCCAAAATTTTGTACTGTTTAGAAAATAAACAGTGATATTACCTTTTATCTACTTACTTTTTCAAATTCACTTTCCAATAGACTCTCTATCTTTCTCTATCTTATTTAAATCTTATTTCTTCATTCTTTTTTTTATCATTTCTATATTCTTTTTTCAATCTTTCTCTATTCAATCCCAACAACTATATTTTTTAAATTACTAACAGCAATATTTTTAAAATCTCCTACATTAACATTTTCAAATATTTTAACAATCATATTTTTCATCAATTTTTTTATAAAGAAAGATCGCTGCTACAAAGGCAAGTGCAGAAACTCGAGAAAGAGTCACGAGAAGGACAAAGTCGATGGAGATCGGCGCTCACCATTTAATGCTGCCTCATTTGTTCCACCGCTGCTCATCCTCCTCCCCACCACCAAGTGCATGCAAACAGGATTGGATCAAAAGGGCTTCTGACTTTAATTATTATTATTATTATTTTGGTTCTTTCCTTATATGTCTTTGTTGAGACAATTGAGAGAGAGAAACAAATCTCCTTTGTTCTGGAGAAGAAACCGTGAGACCAAAAAGAAATCTAGAAGAAAGAAAATGAATTGATATTGTGGGGCCCGTGGGCCTGATAGCCTCGGCCCATCGGATGGTAGGCCCAAGGACATCGCCGAGGAGGACTGACCAACCAAGGCTAAGTCAGGCAAAACCTCTGTTGTGACCCACGCCGAGGACCTGTATGTCCTCGGCATTCTAAGGATAACTTTCGGGAAGGGACAAGCTCAGAGCAAGCTGTCACATTCGCACTTAATGCATTCACCTAACCCCTCTGGCCGCATTAATGGGGATATAACCCCTTGGCAGGGCAACGTTGATCAGAGTGAACCACTTGAGTACTGATAAGACCTCAACTTGGACAGAATATTTCCTACTTGTGTCCAATAAAACCCAAACATTTGTCTGAAGATCACTAAGACTAAGCATGTATATAGTATCGCACCTCTCTCTTACTTCCCTCACAGTCAACGTAGCCTTCGGCTATAACATTCTCCCACGCCGAAATTTGCTGCACTCAAGCCTCAACTCTAGGAAAGACTACTGTAGACACAAATAAAAATGCAACAGTACACCTGGTTGACTGCAGTGCTCACGAGTTTATGGCCAAATTCCAGATAAATATTAAATACAGTTGGTTGATGTCTAATAATAAAAATAAATAAATTTATAATAGTGATTGTCGGTATATTAGAAATTTGGAATCATATTTTTTTTAAAAAGGTTATGTTTGGTAATAGTTTTTGTTTTCTATTTTCAAAAACTTGTATTCGAGAATATAAAGAAAAACAATTTAAATCAAAAACATGTTTGGTTAGTTGAAATTAAAAAAAAAAAAATTTGAAAAAAAAAGAAAATACTAAAATATATTGTTACTATGATTTGAACTCTAATGCTAACTTATTAAATGAGATAGATTCATTAAATTAAATATATGTTTTCATTGACTTTTGAAAATTAGAAATTGAAAACAGTCTTTTGCATGTTTTCAGAATTACTTCACAAATTGAGTTTTGAAAACAGTTTTTGTTTTCTGTCTATTTTAGGTTGCCAAACAATTTTTTTAGTCTCAAAAATAGAAAATTATTTTTGGAAACAGAAAATAAGGGAAAAAAAAAACAGTTATCAAATATACCCTTAGTGTTTTTTATTTTTATTTTTATTTATCTATCTATATATTATATCTAAAACTGAAACGTCGCATTTATTGGAATGTTACACTTTAGCAACCATGTCATTATATTTTTGTTTCCATTTATATATATATATATATATATATATATATATANTTGTTTCCAATTTATATATATATATATATATATTATTTTAACATTGACTCATTTAAAGTGACTTAAAAACTTCATTATTTAAAAATTAAAATATCTTTTAACCATTATTTTTGTTTGTTTGTTTAGACCCTTTAAAACAAATTGTTTAACCTAATACATTAGCCAAGTGATTACTTAGGTTAATTATGAGATCTAGGTTAAACAAGGACAGATCATATCATGCACAGTAGTAGAAAATAAAGAACACAATGATATGATGACTCAGGAAAACCAATGAAACCAACAATTTCATGGTAAAAACCTGGGAATGATTTGACCTTGCCATCCTCAAGGTAAAACAAATCCACTATAGACAAATGAAGTTTTTACAATTGGATTTAGCCCTAAATCTATTGTTACCTCCAGTAGCAACTTATTGACACAACCACATGTAAGCTCCGAATCCACAAACTCCTTCTCCCTTGGATTTGCGCCACATAAGCACCCATGCTTCTGACTTTGAAATCTAGCTCAAATGTTTCAAATCACTATCAATAGTCGATCTTGTATGCAGCAACTTCTACAACACCGAATCTTGAGATTCTTCAAGGAATATTGCCGGTAGATGAATTTAGAGAGCTTTGGGCACAAAAACCCTAGATCTACAGTTGGAGGCATAAGATGCTCTCTTGTCTCTCTAAAAACCTCTAAAAACCCATATAGGGTCAGCTTATAATGTCTTTCAAATATTGGAAAAAATGGATCGCGATTTGGGCTTGAAATGGTCAAGTTTTGGGCTTTTTACGTTTGTTGATTTTTTGCTAATATGCGACTATCGATCGATCAAGAGCAATTGAATAGCAATTGAACAACAATTGAGAGCAATCGAATAGCAATTGAGAGGACCAAATTATATCTCACTTTTTTCACCCTGAACTTGTGTTATTTTGTCTTGGACTTGAAAGTACACCATTCTAACTCAATGAGACTTAGTTTTTGCCATGGTTTGTCAGCACTACAAACTCAAATCCTAACAATTTTAATTATTAATTTTCCAACATTTCTCCATTCATTTTACATTTTCATCTCCCTACTACTTTTTATCTTAATATCACTCTTTCTCTATCCATTTATCTTTCTATATTTTGACTCTTCTTATTCTAATAATTTTACTATAAATTTGAAATTTTCTTTTCCATTCTGTGCATAATTTTCTCACACAAAAATATCTCTCTCTCTCTCTCTCTCTCTCTCAATTTGTTTATAGAAAGTTAGAATAGCAGTTTGTTATAATTTTTCTTTATGAAATGAAGACATCAGCAAATTTGTTATATATTTTTGAGTTTGTCATAGATACACTTTTGCAAATGAGTTTGTTTAATTTTATATTTTTGTCTAATTTATTGGTCTATGTGATTTTTCCAGCAAAGATGGTTTTTCCTTTTTCGGTGATTTTTATTGTCTTTATTTACACTAAGTTATGTTTGTATGCAATTTTGTTGATCAAATGTTTTGATAAAAGTGTATATACAATTTAAGTGGAATTTCATAGTGAGTTTGTGTGATTGTGTCTGAAATTGTAATTTTAAGATGGATTTGCTTGATTTTAATTGCTCCAATTTATTTGTTCAAAAAAATTTCACAATGAAACTTTTTTGGGGTTAGTTTATTACTTTTTCTTAGAGTATGTGATATTTGAATCCTGGTGGAATTTCATAATGAGGTTGTGCTTGAAATTGTAATTTTCAAATTAGTTTTCTTGATTTTGATTACTCAAATTTATGTCTTAAAGTAAATGTACGAAAATAATACCTTTTGGGTTACTGATATTGTTGGGTTCCTTAGCATAATAGTTAGAACTTAGAAGTCATGTGGGCATGGTCGTAAGAAAATGTTTGATCTACTCTCTGCCCTATATAGCACTCCAATATATAACATTAGTTACACATTATTAGATTGGATATTAGCTTTAGGATGTTGATTATAATAAGAAGAATTTTGTATAATCATATACACATTCTTATGTAGTGACTGCATACCTCTTCTTAAAGCTTTTAAAGGATGGAAGGATCCAAAACATAATCAAAAGTACCTAGTCACCTTGCAAATAATAGAGGATATGAAAATGCAATTTTTAGATCTATTTAGAATTGGATTTGTAATTTGTTTTATAGCTACCACATGTGGTAACTTAACTCTTAATATTCTTAAGTTGGTTCGCCAAAAAGAAAAAAAAAACATGTAATTCTCATAATTTGTGGCGCAAAATTGTGGCAAATTATTTATCCCCGACATTACTCTTAGGATTGGGATTGGGATTTGTTATGACATAGTCATCTTCATCATTTTCATCTTCTTATTGGCTTTTGAGCACAAAGATAGAGAGGGAAAGAGACACACAATTTTTTATTTTATCTTTATGAGCAGGGGCTACTCTATGTGTTGGTGAGGATGGTCATATGACCACCCTCACTTGAAAAAAATTATATAAAATAAAAAATTAATTTTAAATCAAATATGGGCCATTGATCATCCAAGAAAAAAAAAAAATAACTTGACTATCCTAAAAAAATTCTTGAACACCCTAAATAAAAATTTAAGCCCTTTAAAAATAAAAATTGACCTCTCCAAAGGTCTGTTGAATGTTAATTTTAATAATTTGCATTAAAACAACAATGTTAGATCAATAGCTCAATTGTCAAACCACAAAATTAGCAAATTTTTAACTGTGATTTTTAAAAATGTGTTTTCAAAATGCATATTTTAGCTGAATTTGTTAGATTTATGTGATACATTTTGTATATACACATGCACTAAAATAATTTTTGAATGCTTTATTGAACATGATTAATGTAATGGTTGAATGCCTAAGTTAAATGAACTAATAGTTTAACCCTTATTCTATTGCTACCATTATGGAAAAATTTCTTTTAAGGAAATCACATGTATTGCAAAATTCGTCTTCTAAGCAAACTTGTATTGACTTGAACAATCTTCTTTCAAATCCTAAGATATAAGAAAATATCACATAGTTTCTTTCTAATGATTAGGATGAAATAAGAAGAGTATATTTACAAAGAAGTTCTTGTTAACCTCTTAGCCATAATTTACATTTTAAAAAATATATATATCGTGGAGTATTGCATTGATTTAATCTTGATTGGTTTAAAGAATCCAATTATTGGCTAGAACATATCATAAGAGATGGTTGATTCCTTTTGTTTATATTATTACTTATTTAGGTAGTTAAATGGAAGGGAAGTAGATAAATGATTGCTTGAGTGTGTAAATTGAAAAATATATAGTTAATAGCAATGATAATGAAGTTATCATACAAAAAATTCAAAATATGAAAACTTGTGGTAGAAAAGTTCAAAACTTTATGTATTTATGTTTTTTTTTTTTTTTTTTTTTTGTGATGTTGATATATTAAAGTTTTATTTTATTATTTTTTTAATTTAAGGTTTTTTTTTTTTTTTTTTTTAAGAATACTAAGTACTTTTAACACACACATGGGGAAATAGGAGAAAGTCTTAAAGAAACTGACAGTGGTGGATATTCAAAAAGGCCTAATTTAAGTTTCTTAATGATTATCCTAAAAAAAATTTCTAAAGCCGCCACTGTTCATAAGGTGGCTTTTTTATTATCAAATTTGTTGATATGGCTTTTTTCTAATAGCAATTTAAAAAAAAAAAAAAAAATTTATTAGCCACGTACGTGTGTGCTACATATGCACACTGTTTTCGGTGTATACATTTTCTATTGGTAAGTTAATAATAGAGACCAAATTAATAGAAAGTTGAATAAAATAATGACCAAAATGATTACAACCAAAATGTCATGAACAAATTGACCTTTACCCTAAGATGTAGGGATCAAATAGTATTTTTGTCTAAATAAAAGCAAAGTTTCAAGTAGGAAAACCCAACTTGCATGACAACTGACCTTAGAACTTAATTTGACCATCCATTATTTTTCATCCTCAATGTTAGGATCACATTTGAGATGGTTTTCGTGATCTATTTGATCAATTTATAAATGTTACTAGTGTTATGTTAACGAGTGTGTTTAGAGCAATTGTTAATAAACAATTTTAGAAAAGTTTTGACATTACTTTTTATGAGAAATAAAAAATCGTCAAAAAAATTAATTGTTTTTTTCCATAAAAATTTCTAAAAATATATCTTAAACCAATGCTCATAGAGCATCCATTAACTTTTCTCATTTTACAATAATAATATACTATGCAAATATGTTGCGAGCGGTTCCATCATTTTGCAAAGTATCAAGTATAGTAGCCTTACATAATAGGTTTTCATTTTGCAAAAAACGTTACATGAACTCCTCTTTTTTACAACCTATATATATATATATATATATATATTTTTTTTCCCTAGCATTACTCCTCTCTCTCTCTCTCTCTCTCTCTCTCTCTCTCTCTGAGTTTGTTTGAATCGGTCTTAATGGTATTTTCAACAACTAAATTTTCAACAACTAAATGGTATTTTCGCCTTTATTTTATGGAAAATGAGAGGATCACTTCAAATCTTTATTTTGGAAATGCACTTCATGCTACTAAAATGCTATAAATAGATTAATGCAATAATCACGAACTATTTTACAACATTTTACAAAATGTTGTTGTGGCTAATTCTTATAGGTTTACATTTATAACCACGATTAACATCATTTCTCTAGCATTTTATCTATAAATAAGGAAGCTCTCATCCAGTTTCAATAGCCAAGCACAAACAATGAAGTTATCAGATTATTTATTTGTGTTTACTCTACTTTTCTCATTTTTATTGGTAACTTCAGCTCATACTCATGAAGATTTTCTTCAGTGTTTGACCCTTCATTCCGAAAAAGACAAACCAATTTCTAATATCATTTACACCCCATCCAACTCCTCATATTCATCTGCCTTGAATTCCTACGTCCGAAACACCAGATTCTCAACACCTTCCACCCCGAAACCCCGAGTCATTGTTACACCATTGGGTGTTTCACAAATTCAAGAAACACTTTATTGTGCCCAAAAACATAGAATCCAAGTAAGAGTCAGAAGTGGTGGACATGATTACGAGGGTCTTTCTTTTGTTTCTCCTGAACCATTCGTCATACTTGATATGATTAATCTTCGAAACATTTCTATTGATGTAGAAAATAACACTGCCTGGGTTCAATCCGGTGCAACCCTGGGTGAATTATACTATTGGATTGCCAATAAGAGTAGAACTCTTGGCTTTCCAGCTGGAGTTTGTCAAACAATAGGTGTTGGTGGACATTTCAGTGGGGGAGGGTATGGCACATTGTTGCGCAAATATGGCCTTGCTGCAGATAATGTTCTTGATGCACATTTGATTGATGTTAAGGGAAGATTCCTTGACAGAAAATCAATGGGAGAAGATCTCTTTTGGGCCATTCGAGGAGGAGGAGGGGCTAGCTTTGGAGTCATTGTTTCATGGAAAATCAAGCTGGTTCCTGTTCCAGCAAATGTGACTGTGTTCAGAGTCAGAAAGGACTTGGAACAAAATGCAACCAAAATTCTTCATCGGTGGCAGTATGTTGCACCCAATATTGATAGAGACCTCTTCATTCGTGTAATCTTAACAGGTTCAGGCTCTGTCCAATACGGGAATAGGTCGGTACATGCATCGTTCGAATCCATTTACCTAGGAGGGAAGGATAAGCTCCTTCCGTTGATGCAAAAGAGCTTTCCTGAGCTTGGTTTGGTGAGTGAAAATTGTACAGAAATGAGCTGGATTCAATCTATTCTCTACTTTGCTGGATTCCAAAATGGACAATCCCTAGAAGTTTTGCTAAATAGGAGTCTGACAGTCAACTCTTATAAAGCGAAATCCGACTATGTGAGGCAGCCCATTCCCGAGGCTGCGTTGGAAGGGATTTGGCCAAGCTTTTTTGAGAAGGAGGCACAGTCATCTGTGATAATCCTGAATCCATATGGAGGGAGAATGAGTGAAATTTCGGAGTCTGCAACACCTTTCCCACATAGAGCTGGCGTCATCGGCAAAATCCAATACTTGGTGTATTGGTCAGAAGAAGGGACAGTGGCAACCAAAAAGCATGTACGCTGGATGAGAAGGCTTTACGCTTATATGGCTCCCTACGTTTCAAATTCTCCAAGGGAAGCTTATATAAATTATAGAGACCTTGACATAGGTAAAAATAACAAAGGCCGCCGCACAAGTTTAAGACAGGCAAGCGTATGGGGTACTAAATATTTTAAGAACAACTTCAAAAGGTTGGTGGTTGTGAAGACTGTATTTGATCCGACTAATTTCTTTAGGAATGAACAAAGCATCCCGCCTCTTTCATTCTAGTGGATGAAGCGAAGTGATTTGGGATACTTTTTTTTGCAATGATATATTGCTAGTCTTGTTTCTTTTCTTCTTCTTCTTCTTCTTCTTCATTTTTTTTTTTTGAATGCCAAAGATTGTACTCACAATAAAGCTTAAACTTTAAATAAAATAAATAAAAAAGGCTTTATTAAGTATAAATAAAGGCTTCGATGAGATTGTAAAGATCGATCCTTAAGTCTCTTACATCTTATGATAAATTCATTCTCTATACATTGGTTTAAGTATGTATTATAGTTTCATGTTGAGCATTTGGCTTGATGTGTCTTCATAGGTCTTGAGCACCTGCATGATAGTATGACAATATTGTTTTAATGATGTGTTAGTTTTGGGCTCCTCTGCACTTAATGCAATTCAAAAAAACTAGGATTAAACTAGGGCAGATTTTGCATTAAGAACTTATCTATTGATTCTCAAAGCAAGCTAATCAAGAAATGTCCAAATATCACTGCACATCCTTAGCATGATAGTTACTCTACAAATACAAATTTTTGTAGGGTGGATTGGGGGGCGGGGAATGCTAAGAAGGCAATGGTTGAGGTTCAAGTGTAACGTCTTTAGTTCCAAAAATAAAAAATGAAAAAAATGTTAGATTTTTTAGATCTAGACATGCCCCACCTACCCCACTTATTTCCCACCACTCATTCTCACAATATCTCCCTCCCTCATGGCAGGGCCATCTCTCCCTCTTCTTTAATTTGTTCTCTTTTCTTTTCATTTTACAAAAACACAAACAAACACACGCACGTGCGCACTCCTCCCTCAAACTCTCCCACTGGTACCCCACTCCTCACCACCACCTCTACCATCTTTTTCCAGCGAAGTTTACAGGAAAACTCCATAGGAAAATACTAAGGCTCATTCATCTCTAATATTCGAGGGAAAACTTGATTTTTGGTGGGTGTTCACATTTTTGCTAGAGGTTCTTTCAGTCTGAGCCTTGAAAGTGATATTCATGGGATTATGTGTATGGGCTTTGACTTGGTTGTTTTACTTCATGAGTGGGTCTATGGTTTTTACAAGTGGTGGCTGTCTAAGGTTTGTTACAATGGAAATTTTGGGGTTTTGGGGTTCTAACATGTGATAGTTGGTAAATCTAATTTTTTTCATCACTAATGGGTTTATTTGGAGCTAGTTGAAGTTTTAAATTGCTTTTCTTGAAGGATATTGTGATTTTGGTTTCATAGGTCTCTCAATGATGTTATGTAAATCTTATGGAAGCTACTCATAAAGTGTTGAGATTTTAGTATTAGGGAGATGACATTGAATGACTTAAGTTTATAAACTGGAGCTTATGCCTTGTATATTAAATTTTTGAGTAACTTAATGGGATACATTACTTATGAGGTTAAAATATTTAGACTTACCTATTTAATTAATGGCATATTTAGCAATTCCTATTTCGTAGCTAGATGCAATTTCTAGCTTTATGCCTATCGTGATAGGTTTGCTTGATATTGTTTAAGTTCTAGTTAATCTACTTTGGAACTTGGGAAACTAGGCTTCTGTGGGTTGCAACATAAGTAACTTCTTAATGAGATTTTTAAAGGTAATCTTATTGCATAAAACATTGTAACCTTACTGTATTATTTATGAAAAGGACATCATATTTGGTATTACATACGGGAAAATGCATGAATTGTTGACATAATTATTTACCTTTTTATATTTTATTAGTTAAAGTAAGTATACTTCTTTAAGAATAGTTTTAAATTTGTAAGCTAATGTTTTTTATTCTTTAACATTTTTTTAGTTAAAATTATATCTGAATGTTAATAGTATAATATATCAATGTTACTTGTTAATAATAGAAAACTCATATAATAATAATAATAATAAATAATAGTAATAACTACACAAAAGTCTTGCACACTTGAATTCTGGTAGGTATTAAAATCTAAAATTTTAAAGGTTCATGTGTTTGGTTAGAGAATGGCAAACAAAACAAAACAAATGCTTTTAATAAAAGTTAAAAAAGAAACAGAAGGCAAAACATTTTGGGGCTCTAGGCGAAAAATAGAAGAAAGAAGAAGGTGATGAAGAATAATAAGAAGAATGGTCAATCATCAACATGGGGTTAAGGTAGGTGAAATGGTGGTGGTGACGGCAATTATCTGATATCAATTTTCGCCATCATTTTTGTTTTATGTTTTTTTTTTTTTACCAGCTGATTTCTTTTTTTTTTTGGCCAAAACACCCGTTTTTTGCTTGTATAACCAATACATAGCCAATATGGTTGGTATTTAAATCGTCACAAAATACTAGTGTATCTGTATCAGTTTGAGCTTCGATGTGACAAATACTAGCCGTATCGGCCAGTACAGAACAATATTGACTCCCTTGTTGCATATACATTAATCAGTGAGCTTTTAATGTTATTTGGCCTTTGTGCTATGACACTGGTGGTTACCCCTTCTATGTGATGTTGTTTGTGTGACATGTGATTACCTCATCTATGTGACGACCTCCATCTATGTGACGACCTCGTCTGTGTGACAACCTTGTTATGTGGCTGGATGGGTTTCCTGGTTTGAAATGATTTTGGACATTATTATGCTCACAGTGATATTATGTAGATTCATGGTGGTTATTTTAAGAAGTTTTGAGTTGCATCATTTTAATCATTCTTGTCAAATTATAAATGAGCGTGATTTTGCAGCTTTTAGTTAGAAATTCCCAAATTATGCATATTTTGTAAACTATTCTTCATTATAAAACTTACATTTCTCCCACTCTCATTAATTATGTTAGTGTGCATTTGGCTTCAAATTAAAAAGTCAGTTTATTTTACTATTCAACTTATTTTTGCTATTATTTATGCGCCCCACTACACTTTTTTGTACTATTCATGGGTTCTACTGTACTATTTCAGCTAATTTTTACCTTTATCTACAATAGTTTCAACAAATAGTTTTCAATTTTAACAAAATAAGCGAAACTCCAATAGACCCTTACTGGGTTCTATCTCATCCCATTCTTTCACTAAACCTTTTTAGAGTAAATAGCCATCTTTTTGTGACAGGTTTTTGTGGCTAACAGTAATTATACAACTTTGATGGAGGTTGGACTTTTGTGTGGTGATCCTTAGATGTGTACATCCCAAAGGAGACTTGATTCATTCTTTGTAACTAATAGCGGTGATGGGACAAGTTATTAATGTGTAATAATTATATTTAGGCCTCCATTCTTTTGTGGCCAGTGGTCCTTGTCATTATTCGTAGAGCTCTGACTTATTTTGAAAGTAACCTTTATTGAAATTACTATGAAAATTTCTTCTTGTTGGTGGGAATTTTTTGGATTGAATTGCCAACAAAATTTATAGGTGCATTGGGTTATAGTTTTCTCATGCTTTGGACTTTCTTTAGATAAGGGGTGTGACATCAAGTCGCCTAGAGAGAATTTCACACACATTTACATTTAGATTAAATTTGAGTAGAATTCTATTTCTAAGGAAAAAAAAAAGCCCAAATATGATTTTTTGAAGGGGCAAAATATTAGTTTATAAATTAACAGCATGTTATTGAGATGCGTGCTCCATAAAATAAGCAATCTAATTAATAGCCAAGTTGGGTTTACTTATTCATTGGCGTAAATCCACTATCAATTCTTAAAATTTAGCCTATGAATGATTAGTCCCTAAAATTAAAAATGTTCATTTTCAATCTCTTTAGTGACATGGCCACAGTACACATGGTTGACTGCTCACTAGTTTATGGCCAAATTCCAGGTAAATACAGTTGGTTGATGCCAGATAATTAAAATAAACATATTTATTATTAGTGTACGTTAACATTAACAACTTATCTTAAATATATAGAATGGCGTTTCAAAAGAATCAAAACTACTAACCGTTTTCTAGAAAACAGTACATTTAATTTCATATATATGGGAACAACATTTCCTATATAATTTAGCCTGGATCACATTTTAATTAGGGGTGGCAATTCGGGTTAGCGTGTTTGGTTCGTGTCATGTTGAAGTAGGGGTATTCGACTAAATGACTCAACCTAACCCGACCCATTTAATAATCGTGTCATGATCCTTCAATCCTGACCCGATCTGTTAATAAGGCAGGTTGACCTGACCCAACCCATTTGACACACTTAATAAACGAGTCATGTTAGGTTGACAAGAATGTAACACAACATATTTCAACCTGCATAATATTAAATATAACATCCATCTAGAAATAATTTTTTTTTTACATTCCAAAAAGCAACGCATACACTTCAAGTCTTCAACCCACATTCAAAATAATATATTTCAACAAAAATATAATATTCATCTAGAAATAAGTTCTTTACACTCCAAAAGAAGTGCATACACTTCAACCCAAATTCAAAATAACAAAGTTTAACAAAAATAAAATAACATAGTTCAGCAAAAATATAATATTCTTGGAACTCGCCAAATGCTAAGTATTAATATTGAAAAAAATTGAGCAAATAGTAGACTAATTCTGACAATGATCACGATTATCATTCATAAATTCTTTGTTGATGTCCAAATTCATAACATCTTCCACAAGCTCATCCAATTTCATTTGTGTAAGTTCTATGCCCAAAAAAAAAAGAGAAGTATTAGTAGTTCTAAGGTCTGTAAAGTTTTAATTTTCAATTATATCCCTTGTAAATTTTTATAATTACTCACTTTTCTTTTTAAATTTAAAATATATATTGAATATAAAAGATATTTGACAAATCTAAAATAAAATAAATATTTATTTGTTATACAAGTTAAACGGGTTGTGTTAAGTGGGTCATTTTGGGTTGACACAAATAAATTGGCGTGTCAAACGTGTCTATTGCGAGTTACGTGAGTTGACCCGCTTATGACACATTTCCTGTCGTGTCGCTTTCAAGTCAACCCGTTTATGACCCAAACCCATTAAGACCCAACCCTAACCCGAAAAACCCATGTCAGGTTCGTGTCGTGTTCACGGGTTGGGTCGAACATTGACACCTCTAATTTTAATGGTAGTATATCTCACTGAATAGCATATTATGCACTTTTCTTGACTTCAATTTCTATTTTAACAATTGATGGCTTTTAAGCAAATGCAGTTATTCACTTCTAGTCTTCAAAGTTTCAAAAGGCACCTATCTACCAGTAGAGAACCCTAACAATCAAGTAACAAAAATCGATAGTTAGCGGACCCCATTCTGCACATAGCAGAAATCCACATTCCAAGTAACAATTTTCATAAATAAAAATTATAAAATAGAAATACACAAATTAATGATGCAGCTTAGTGACCCGTGGGCCATCATATAGTTTATGCTAGTTCATCTATTTGATTGTCCCAACACACATACATCAATTGCTTTTGGAGGACTTTTGTTGAACATTTAGCAGATAAACCTATTGTATTCTTTCTATGGCTTACAGGTAGGAAAATCCTTGGATATTAAATAAATATTAGATTAAATTTCTAATAGTGAGTACATGCTATAGGTTGCTATGTCCTACGAGTAGAGATTTCTATGGATGCTATATATATATATATATATATTTGGATCTCATAGAGTATTTCATGTTGGCGTTGAAGTGTTATATGAAATCCTAAAGAAAATATGAATCTAACACTTAACTGGACAATGGTTGTAGGAAGAAGGTGGTTACTAGGATACTAATTGGTGTGGGTGAGAACCAAGTACAAATCATATATCCATGCATTATGAAGGCGCAGAATCTTTGGGTGGGACTACTCATTGTGAGAGTAGGGAGATGATGGCTACCATTGAAGACCTTCAACGTTCTTAAGCTGCTATGTGGGCAGAGCTTCAGTCCTTACGTTAGGAGACAACTATACCTCAGGCTCCTCAAGGTCCTCGGGGGTTTCCTTATCTGACTAGGGATGACATACATGCTATTCTATTTGAAGCCAAGAAGATGGAAAGTGTTGTTTATGTTGGTACCAGGCTCTTTATTCTAAAGAAATAGTTGGAAACCTTACCGTGCTAACTACACACCTCCTATATTCCTTAAGTATGATGGCATAACAGGGAACACTAGAGAGCATATCAGGTGGTATGTAGCTAACAACTCACTCTCACGACCATGAGTTGAGGCTTAAAGAGGTATACCAATCTTGAACCAGGGTCAGTTCTAATTTGGAATGATTTGGCAATGCAGTTCATGAAAAAGTTCTTTACTTTGGAGAAAAAGCTCACGTTGTCAGATCTACATCATGAGAAGCAAAGGGTGTCTGAGGGATTGCTAGAGTATATTCGTAGGTTTCGAGATCTCTCTTTACTGTGTTATGATTTTATGGAGGAAGAAAGGCTGTTGGATGTTTGTATCGCGGGTATGTTGTATGAATATTGGTCTTACTTAGAGAATCTTTAGATCTCTAGTTTTACAAGGCTTGTGGAAGCTACAAGGAGAACAAGTATATCTGTAAGGAAGCCTTCAAAAGGTTCAAATTCACAAATTGTGAGTGCTCCTAGACAACCGTGGAGGAGAGAAAACAAGAAGGTGGAGGTTGCTATGACAGAAGAACCTAAGAAGGTGGCCAAAGGAAAGAAGAGGGACAAAGGTGGCACTCCCCCTCCTTTTACTGTGTCCACTGAAGAGTTGTATAGCATCCTAGAAGCTTGGGTGAAAGATGGTCTAGTGACGTTGCCTGAATGTAAGCATTAACCTATAGAAGAGGAAAAACAAAATCCATTTTATTGTAGCTTTGAGGAATATCTTCCATGATAGGGTAGCCAAGGGAGATTTGATTATCAAAGCTAGGAAGAGAGCTAACCCAAGGATGCATAGACCAAAGGTGGCAATGACTTTCTTCATAGGTCATGAGGATCCTATGGAAGAAGAAGCAGAGAACATGGCTAGCAGTAGCTTAATACCATCACCACTGGTAGATGAAGAAATGGTAACGAGAATCTAGTAGGAGGATAAAATACAATCCTTTCTTGAAGGAATAGGTCTTAGACCCATGGCTAGAAGAGAAGTAGCCCAAGCCTTAACTAGGGTGATGGAAATGAATCATGAAGTGGCTGATGTTGAAGGAAGTTTGATGCAAGTGGCATACCAGGAAGTAAGAGATTTAGTCACCTTTTCTAACAAAAGATCTAGTTAATCTAGCTGTTGATGGCAATAGACCTTTATATGTCACAACCTTTTTGGGAGCATCTCGAATCAAAAGGGCATTGGTAGACACTGGTGCATCCACTATTATTTTACCTCTCCCAACTTTTAATGCCTTGGGAATTTCGAAGGAATGAATTATTCCAAAGCCAATGCAGGTAGCAGGAATAGGTGCCTTACAGCAGAATACTCTTAGGTAGGGGTGGCAATTCGGGTTAGCGTGTTTGGTTCGTGTCGTGTCGAAGTAGGGGTATTCGACTAAATGGCTCAACCTAACTCGACCCATTTAATAATCGTGTCATGATCCTTCAACCCTAACCTGATCTGTTAATAAGGCGGGTTGACCTGACCCAACCCATTTGACACACTTAATAAACGAGTCATGTTAGGTTGACAAGAATGTAACACAACCTATTTCAACCTGCATAATATTAAATATAACATCTATCTAGAAATAATTTTTTTTACATTCCAAAAAGCAATGCATACACTTCAAGTCTTCAACCCACATTCAAAATAATATAGTTCAACAAAAATATAACATTCATCTAGAAATAAGTTATTTACACTCCAAAAGAAGTGCATACACTTTAACCCAAATTCAAAATAACAAAGTTTAACAAAAATAAAATAGCATAGTTCAGCAAAAATATAATATTCTTGGAACTCGCCAAATGCTAAGTATTAATATTGAAAAAATTTGAGCAAATAGTAGACTAATCCTGACAATGATCACGATTATCATTCATAGATTCTTTGTTGATGTCCAAATTCATAACATCTTCCACAAGCTCATCCAATTTCATTTGTGTAAGTTCTATGCCCCAAAAAAAAAAAGTATTAGTAGTTCTAAGGTCTGTAAAGTTTTAATTTTCAATTATATCCCTTGTAAATTTTTATAATTACTCACTTTTCTTTTTAAATTTAAAATATATATTGAATATAAAAGATATTTGACAAATCTAAAATAAAATAAATATTTATTTGTTATACAAGTTAAACGGGTTGTGTTAAGTGGGTCATTTTGGGTTGACACAAATAAATTGGCGTGTCAAACGTGTCTATTGCGAGTTACGTGAGTTGACCCGCTTATGACACATTTCCTGTGTGTCGCTTTCAAGTCAACCCGTTTATGACCCAAACCCATTAAGACCCAACCCTAACTCGAAAAAACCCATGTCAGGTTCGTGTCGTATTCGCGGGTTGGGTCGAACATTGACACCTCTAATTTTAATGGTAGTATATCTCACTAAATAGCATATTATGCAATTTTCTTGACTTCAATTTCTATTTTAACAATTGATGGCTTTTAAGCAAATGCAGTTATTCACTTCTAGTCTTCAAAGTTTCAAAAGGCACCTATCTACCAGTAGAGAACCCTAACAATCAAGTAACAAAAATCGATAGTTAGCGGACCCCATTCTGCACATAGCAGAAATCCACATTCCAAGTAACAATTTTCATAAATAAAAATTATAAAATAGAAATACACAAATTAATGATGCAGCTTAGTGACCCGTGGGCCATCATATAGTTTATGCTAGTTCATCTATTTGATTGTCCCAACACACATACATCAATTGCTTTTGGAGGACTTTTGTTGAACATTTAGCAGATATATCCAATAATAAATCTTTAACTAGCTCCAAGACAAACAATATATATCTTCAACTAGCTCCAAATCAACCCAATAGCAATGGAAAAAAATTGATTTACCAAATATCACATAATATAACTCAAAACCCCTAAATTTCCACCATAAATAAAACTTAGATAGCCACTATTTGTAAAACCATGAACTCACTCATCAAATAAGTCCACCAAATCAAAAACCCATACATATAAAACACATGAATATCACTTCCAAAGCTTAGATTAAAAGAACCTCAAGCAAAAGTATAAAATCCATCAAAAGATTAGGAGTTTTTACCTCAAATAATAGAGATGAGTGAGCCTTAACTTTTTTTCCTGTGGAGTTTTCCAATAAACCTTGCTAGAAAAATGGTGAAGGTGGCAGTGAGATGAGCACCGGTGAGAGAGTGAAAGAGAGAGGTAGAGAGTAGTGTTGTGTTTGTGAGAAAATGAAAAAGAAAATAGTGGAGAGGACCACTTAGTTGACGGGCCAAGAGAGTGAGAGGTTGAGACGATATGTGTTGGGGAACAATTTGGGTAGGTGGGGATGTGGGAGCAAAAAATCTAACCTTTTTTTTTTCTTTTTTCTTTTATGAAACCTGAGATGTTACAAAGTAGAAGATATTTGATATCAAATGATATCATGTCAGTGGTATCAAAATTCAATAATTGTAAGACATGTTAGTAAAAAAAAGTAATTTACTAATAAATGAAAAACATGTGTTAGTGGGTAGTTTTTTTTTATTTTTATTTTTATTTTTATTTTTTAACATATGTATCTTGTTTATTGGATTTTGACATGGATGACGTGATTTCATTTGATATAAAATATATATATATATATATATATTTTTTGTTACAAAGAGGATTGTATTGTACTAAGGAGAAGTTAGGTTGAGAAAAAGTATCGCGAGGAGAATGGGTATTGAAAATAAGTATTCAAAAATTAAAAAAGAAAAAAGAAAAAAGAAAAAAGAATAATGGGGAAAACTCTCAAGAAGTAAAAGAAAAAAAAAAGTTAAAATTTTCAGTTTTATAGTACACAAGTATGATAGGACTCTTATTAAACATACTTTTTTTATAATAAGAAATTCAACATTGAAGAATTTGGGTTATAATATTCAGATTTTTAGTAACTTAGAAATTATAGATAAATAAATAATGAATTTGGATTGTAATTGAATTATTATTATTTTTAATCAATTTAGAAATTATATGAGAAGAAGATAAGTTGAATATATATATATATATATATATGTATGTATGTATGTATTAAATCTAACAAAATTTCTGTAATTTGATGAAGTCACTTTGCACAATTATGAATTCTAAGCCCAACTTTTATTATATGATATAGATTAGGATCTCTCTTTAATCTAAATTAAGGGTAAGATTTCATCGAAAAAAAATTAAGGTTAAGATTGAATGGAAGGCAGATAGAGGTAAACTTTCGTAATAAATGGATTTTTATCTGACTTTCTTTTAGGAAGACTTTTTTTTTTCCTGTTGATGCAAATAAATTTTCATAATATTGAATATATATATATATATATATATGTATGTATGTATGTATTAAATCTAACAAAATTTCTGTAATTTGATGAAGTCACTTTGCACAATTATGAATTCTAAGCCCAACTTTTATTATATGATATAGATTAGGATCTCTCTTTAATCTAAATTAAGGGTAAGATTTCATCGAAAAAAAATTAAGGTTAAGATTGAATGGAAGGCAGATAGAGGTAAACTTTCGTAATAAATGGATTTTTATCTGACTTTCTTTTAGGAAGACTTTTTTTTTTCCTGTTGATGCAAATAAATTTTCATAATAGTAAAATTGGCTAATTGATCAAATAGATCACAAAAACCATCTCAAATGCGATCCTAAAACTTTAATGAAGAAAAATAATGGATGGTCAAAGTTCTAGGGTCAGCTGCCAGGCAAGTTGGGTTTCCAACTTGACACTTCGATTTTATTTTATTGAGAAGATTACTTCAAATCTTTAAGTTGGAATGCTCATCACGCTACTAAAACACTATAAATAAGGAAGCTCTAATCCAGTTCTAATCGCCACACACAGAAAAAAGAAAAAAGAAAAAGAAAAAGAAAAAATGAAGTTATCAGTTTCTTTATTTGTGTTTGCTCTTCTTGTCCCATTTTTATTGGCAACTTCTGCTTATACTCATGAAAACTTTCTTCAGTGCCTGATCCTTCATTCCAGAAATGACAGTATTTCTAAAGTCATTTATACCCCCTCCAACTCCTTATATTCATCTGTATTGAAATCCTCCATCAGAAACACCAGATTCTCAACACCTTCCACCCCGAAACCTCAAGTCATTGTTACACCATTGGGTGTTTCACAAATTCAAGAAACACTTAGTTGTTCGCAAAAACATGGGATGCAAGTAAGAGTTAGGAGTGGTGGACATGATTATGAGGGTCTTTCTTATGTTTCTCGTGTACCCTTTGTCATACTTGATATGATTAATCTTCGAAACATCTCTGTTGATGTAGAAAATAGCTTTGCCTGGGTTCAATCTGGTGCAACCCTGGGTGAATTATACTATGAGATTGCTGAGCAAAGTAAAACTCTTGGATTTCCAGCTGGAGTTTGCACTACAATAGGTGCTGGTGGACACTTCAGTGGGGGAGGGTATGGCACAATGTTGCGAAAATATGGCCTTGCTGCAGATAATGTTATTGATGCACATTTGATTGATGTTAAGGGTAGATTCCTTGACAGGAAATCAATGGGAGAAGATCTGTTTTGGGCCGTCCGAGGAGGAGGTGGGGCTAGCTTTGGAGTCATTGTTGCATGGAAAATCAAGCTGGTTTCTGTTCCATCAACTGTGACTGTGTTCACAGTCAATAAGAACTTGGAACAAAATGCAACCAAAATACTTCATCGGTGGCAGTATATTGCAGACAAGTTTGATACAGACCTTTTCATTCGTGTAATCTTAACAGGTGTAAGTTCAAGCCAAAAAGGGAACAGGACGGTACAAGCTTCGTTCAATTCCTTGTACCTAGGAGGAAAGGATAAGCTCCTTCCATTGATGCAAGAGAGCTTCCCTGAGCTGGGTTTGGTGAGTGAAGATTGTAAAGAAATGAGTTGGATTCAATCTATCCTTTACTTTGCTGGATTCCCAAGTGGTCAATCCTTAGATGTTTTGCTAAATAGGACTCTGACAGTTATCTCTTATAAAGCAAAATCCGACTATGTGAAGAATCCCATTCCTGAATCTGGGTTGGAGGGGATTTGGCAAAGATTTTATGAAAAAGAGGCAGAGTCAGCTGTATTAATCCTGAATCCATATGGGGGAAAAATGAGTGAAATTTCGGAGTCGACGATTCCTTTTCCACATAGAGCTGGCAATATCTACAAAATCCAATACTTGGTGTATTGGTCAGAAGAAGGGACTGCAGCAACTGAAAGTCGTGTAAGTTGGATTCGAAGGCTTTATGCTTATATGGCTCCCTATGTTTCCAAGTCTCCAAGAGAAGCATATATAAATTATAGAGACCTTGACATAGGTAAAAATAATGAAGGCAACACAAGTTATAGACAGGCAAGCATATGGGGTACTAAATATTTTAAGAACAACTTCAAAAGGCTGGTGCATGTGAAGACTGTATTTGATCCCACTAATTTCTTTAGGAATGAACAAAGCATCCCGCCTCTTTCAGAGTAGTGGATGAAGAGAACTAATTTGGGATACTTATTTTGCAAAGATTGCACTCTTTTTCTATTTTATTTTATTTTTGAATGGAAAATATTGTACTCAGAATAAAGTTTATTTCTCTCCTTTTGTTTTAGTCCCTCTATTAAACGTAGTTAAAGTCTTCCATGGGATATGTGAATCTCAAATTAAAAATTGGGATTGTAAATGTCGATCCTGAAATTTAAATCTCTTACATCTTATGATAAATTTATTCTCTATAAATTGGTTTAAGTTTAGAACCTAGCTAAATGGATCTACAAAACTGTTTGTTGAAACCTAGCCGATTGAAGCGGTTCTTTGGGAAGTTCATTTGTTTGAATCAAAAGGTTAGCCCTAATTGTTGTTAGGATTTGCGCTCTAAAATCCAATTCATTGGTATGTTATAAATAATTAAACTGTTTAATTATATGCGACTATTTATAAATGAACTAATGGGACATTATCATAGTTCTTGAGATGCATTGTATGTGATTTATGTGATTTATTTACAAAAGATATAAATCACAAATTCCTTGTAAACTCAAAACATAGTTCGTAGTCAGTAATAAAATTGAAAATTTTATCTACGAAGACTATAACGCATCAACTAAGATGGTTTGTCTTGATTATAGAAGTGGAGACTTTTAGTTGATGTGTTGATATGTCTTAAGTGTGTAAGACATATTGAATTGGACTGCTGTGAGATTAATTATTCAATTAACAACTGTCATCTGAATAATTAATCTTACAACTTCTAATTTCATAAACTCTCAATCCTAAGAGGATAATGAACCCGATGATGAAATATAGGTTACTTTGATATATCGGGAGTGAGATCTAGTTTAACAATTAAAACCTCAGTATGTTGGGTAACTATACGCAGTATTGAGGAAACACATATTCTCAAGATGTAATCCATAATCTCTTTCTATATAGACATGAAATATCCGATTGAGATAAGTTTAATGGGAACTAGTTATTCAGGGTCGGCTACTTTAGTAACTAGTTATTAAGTTCATATTTTTATGAAATTAAATTTCATAAATATAAAGGCGTAAATGCACTTTTAGTCCCTAAATTTTGACGTTTTTCCATTTTAGTCCCTACATTTTATTTTTTCTACTTTTAGTCCCTAAAACCAATTTACGCGTTCCATTTTAGTCTTTTCGTTAGTCAACCGACGGAAATAGCTGAGGTGGCAGCCGGAGCAATTAAAATATTATAAAAATGCCATGTCACCCATGACACATCAGCATATAAATTTAAAAAATAAATTATTAATTTTAACTAAATAATAAAAATAAAAACAGAATTAAAAACTAAAATTCATAGAATTAAAACCGAATTTAAAAAATCATATCAAACTCAAACTCTATTCTCTCGTCTCAACCAACTCAAACAAAAATTTATCATTAGATCATTTTGACTTTAAGTGTATTTACTATTCTTTAAGTGAGCTCACTCTAAAATCATGCTCTGATTTTAGAGAGAGCTCTGCCAAAAAAAAAAAGAGTTTAGAGAGAGGGAGAGAATGAGATGAGATGAGGTTTGGAGCAAATCTAGAGGAAGGGGGTTGGTGGTTTGGAGCAGATCTGAGGAAGGTGTCGGCGGTTTGGAGCAGATTTGAGGAAGGGGCCGACGGTTTGGAGCAAATCTAGAGGAAAGGGCCGGCGGTTTGGAGCAGATCTAGAGGAAGGTCTCGGTCTTGACCCTGGTCTCCGCTCCAGCCTCCGTCCTGGTCTCGATCTCGGCCTCCGTTCTGGTCTCGGCCTCCGTCTCGGCCATAATGGAGCTTGCCGGTCTCGGCCTTCGTCCCGGTCTTGGCCACAATGGAGCTCGCCGATCTCGGCCACCGTCTTGGGCGTGGGTTTGTTAGACTGATCGGTGGGGTGTGGGTGGCTTGATTGTGTTGGTCATTGATGGTCGGATCTGGGTTTGGTTGTGTTGGTTTGGGTTTGATTGTGTTGATCTGGATTTGTTTGATTGTCTTGATCTGGGTTTAATCTGGGTTGGTTTTTTAACTTGGTTTATGGGTTTGATTTGTTCAGAACTCAGTGTTGATTGTGTTAGAATTTGGGGAAGAACATGAAGAATTCGATGAACTTGATTTGTGGTAGATCTGATGGTGCTGGGTTTGACGATCTCTAAGGTGTTAAGTTTGGGTTTTTTCTTCTTGTTTTCATTTATGTCCTAGTGATCTGGGTTTGAGTTCTTGGGTTGCTGGGTTTGTGTTCTTGTGATGGGTTTGAGTTCTTGGTTGCTGGGTTTGATTTGGGAAGAATATGAAGAGCAATCTGAAGAACATGAAGAACAATCTTGGTTGCTGGGTTTAATTCTGTTTTTATTTTTATTATTTAGTTAAAATTAATAAATTAATTTTTTAAATTTATATGCTGATGTGTCATGGGTGACATGACATTTTTATAATATTTTAATTGCTCCGGCTGCCACCTCAGCTATTTCCGTCGGTTGACTGACGGAAAGGACTAAAATGGAACGCGTAAATTGGTTTTAGGGACTAAAAGTTGAAAAAATAAAATGTAGGGACTAAAATGGAAAAACGTCAAAATGTAGGGACTAAAAGTGCATTTACGCCTAAATATAAATAACTAAAATACTAAACTGGGTACTCAAAGAATAAAATAGTTGTTTACAAAGTGACAGTTTATTATGACTTTGTTCACTATGGATATTTCACAGAGAGGTCAAATGATATCTTACTAGAGTTTTGGAAAATAATTTATTAATAAGGTCTAGAATACAATTATATTTCTATAGTAGTACTTGTTATATAATTAATGGTAATTTTAGGCTTGTCAAGAGTTGACATATAAGTCTGAGGCTCATTGGAGTTAGAGCCTTATTAGTCCCTTTGGCCTCATTCCAAGTCACACACTTAAGCCCAATTGGGCTAGCCCAAAAGGCTAACCCAATTAGATAATCAGTTATTTATTTAATAAAAGTTATTAAATAAAGTAGTTGCCAAAGCAATTAAAACGTACGTATGATTAAAAAGGAAAAGAAAACAGTTTTTCTCTACAGGATCTTGGAAATACACTTTTCCAAAGGAAAATCAATGTACACAAGAATTGATTGAGAAATCACTCATCTTGGGCACCATGTGGAATTAGGATGAAGATTAAAGGTATTCTCAAGTCTTGTTTTTGAATTTTACTACACCAAGGTACGTTTTCTTTTCTTTGTTTTAGAATTCAAGATTACATGTTATCTATCATGAGTAAAGTAGATTCTTATGTTACTTCCGCTATGGGTTTTGTATGAGATGAAAAACCAATTTTTCTAATAATTGGTATCAGAGCTAGGTCCATGATATCATACTTGTGTTTGTATAACATGTGATTGAATTTTAGAATTAAAGAAAACCATTTTTTTATGTTTCAAAATTTTACAGTAATTTTTCTGCATATTTTTGTTTGAAAATTATCGTTCAATAAACCTAAGTGCTGAGATTGATATGTGTGATACATTAATTGATGTGTCAGATATTGACTAGGCATATATGTGTGTGTATATATATATATATATATATTTATATATATATGGGTACAATCTTGATCCGTGATTCTCATGGTCAAAGATGGACCGCTTGGACGTTTTTGCACCGCTTAGACTCTTTAAAACTGGAATATAAATCAAGTCTGAGCATTACGTTTTGCTTATTATATTCATGCTTTTAATGGTGCCGTGCCTTGATAGTAATTGTATTATGGATATAGTTGACAATTAGGCACGGTTGTTGAATTTCATTCAATAACTGTTGCTGATGCCATTATCGTATACGTGTTCATAAAAAAAATAAAAAATAAAAAAAACGTATACGAGTATATGCATATGGCGCGATCAATTGTTATTCATGGCAATGTTATTCATTGAATTGTCGCGGACTCATAGGCATATAAAAATGTATATGTGGACCCACAT